>NC_089149.1:3320176-3688301 GCF_009819655.1 Sylvia atricapilla | reverse complement strand
GAATAAACACACCATTATTATTATTATTATTATTATTATTATTATCCACTTGTTTATTTGGAAACTCGTGATTTATCTTTTGATTAGAATACTCAGCCAGCAGCAGAAAGATTTACTCCTTCATATTTTTCTTTTTTAGATCTTGGATGAGTTTTGCAATGTGAAGTTCTGCATAGATGCCAGTCAACCAGATGTAGGAAACTGGCTCAAATATATCAAGTTTGCTGGATGCTACAATCAGCACAACCTTGTTGCATGTCAAATAAGTGATCAGGTACGTGGTGTTCACTTTCTGGACTTATTTTTTTAAAGGAACTTTCAGGTGTCAAGGGGAAAAAAAAAAGCAGCAGTTCAGGACAGCTTTTGGCCTATTGGCTGTTATGGCAAAAGATAAGGTACAGATGGAAATGCAGAATGGAATAATTTTGATTATGGGCAGTAGAAAATACGAAATTTCTATTTTGCATATTGTTGTTCAATTCATAAATGATTTTTTTGGTCTTATAGCTGATAAAATTCAGGATTGCTTTCTAGAGGGTGCAAAGCCATTATGTGCTGATTTTGAATTAGGAGCGTTTTCTGGCTCCTGTTGCAGTCCACTTGGATTGCTGTGTTAAATCGTTGAGTTGGTCAGAAGCTGTAACATGAATTTAATGGAAAGAGTGCAGGACTCAAAAGTGATAATGTTGCCAGTGTGCTTGCATGTGTAGGGCTTTGGACTTGAATGCACACGTGCATGGATATTATTGTGCCTTCCCATACACTTTGCTGGAACTCACAGTGCTTACGTGCTGAATCGGGGTCTTCGGTGGTTTTCTTTTTCTTTTCATTTATTGCACTTAAGTTCACTCTTTGTTGGGCTGAAACATTATTATTCTTGTGTGTTGGAAAAAAGGCTGGGATAGGCAGAGGCAGAATGCAGTAAAGCAGTAAAGCATTTTGTTTTCAATTATGCTGATGAGTTATTAGGTGTTTCCTAAATCAGGGTTTGCTTTTGTCTGCACATAACACAGGCCATTATGAAATATTTTAATGGGCGAAGTTGGACTGAGGAGGCTTTGCTTCTTTAAAGTAAAATATCTAAAGCAGAAAAGCAACAACTGATAGTGAATTCTCGTTTCCAGTTTAAACTTCACTACCTGCAACGTATGATTCGATTCATTTAATCAGTATTTCATTTTTAACCACTTAATTAACTGCATCAGGTGAATGTTAAAGATTATCTTTAGCTGATTTAATTGCCTTGACAGTATTGAAAGAAGAATCACAACCAGACACAAAGCTTCAATTAGAAATCATTCTTTCTAATCAAATTCCTTAAGCATAGGAAATGAATGTGAGGCAGCCTGCTATTTCCAGCCCAGTGCTACGTATTTCACTCATGCGAGATAGCTGATTAAAACTGGGTTAAATAACTTTCTCAGGAACTATGAGAGAAGATCTTTTTCATTTCCAAGTTTTACAGTACAGCCCTGAGCACGTGTAGCATAGAACGAGCCAGCAGACCGAGAGATAATTTCTTTTTTTATACAGCAGCTGGTTTAACTAAAGAAACCATAAAGGTTATTAGTAAAAAAGCAAGTTATGTTTTCCGAGCTGAAATATGCTTTGTGCTGAAAAACGATAAATTCTCTCCATGCAGAGCATTTACGAAAACAGTGATAGGAAAAGGAAACTATGTAGATTGATTGAAACAGCAAACTCAAGCATTTTACATTGAGCAGGACCTGGTGTAGGTAGGAAAGATGAGAAATAAAATCACGTGCATTGGTGATACCAACTCACTGTCCCTGGGCTGGAGTTGGGGATGTGCAGCTGAGAGTGCAGGCGAGGCTGAGCCATCAGCATCTCCCTCTGAACACACACACCCCGTGCCTTGACGTTTTTGGAAGGAAAGTTATGGCACTTTTAACTTTCTCTTTTTTTAGTGTTTACATTTCTGACATTTGGTAATGGTGGCTGTACTGCTGCCAATAATTCCCTTCATTCACTGGAGGCTTGTTATTTATTTTGCACAGTGTCGTGCTGTTCATAATTCCATATTTTTATAGCGTTTTGTTGCTGAGATTTGCAAATTAAGGTTTGGTTGTCTTTCAAGTAGCATGTTGTGATCTGGGTGCTGTCAGCAGGAGATTGTTGTTCATTTGGTCCTCTGGAAATGCTGCACATTTACCCACAAAATCGTCCGCGTACTCCAGCGTTTTATGACCAGAGCCTAAAAAGTTAATGCTAAAAATGTGCGCTCGAATCTTAAAGCAAGAAAGTCTTTCTAACAGCTCCTCCTTCTGCTTTCTTCTGGCACAAGCTCACCAGAGGTAATATAAAATATAATGGGAAGGCAAACTGGGAAATGGACGTTACATGGCCAAACGTGTGCGTGTACAAGGAGTGACAAATGCAAGTCAGGGCTGAGTGTGCACATAGAGACTGCGTGGGGCTGCCTGGGGTCACTCAGCCTCGGTAGCTCCTGGGGAAAAAAAGAGGGAGAAAAAAGAAAAAGAAGGGGATAAAAAGGGAAAATAAAAACAAGGTGAAGCTGAGGATGTGTGTCAGTGGTTGTAACTAGAGCTGGAGGGCAGAGACGATGAAGCCCAGCTGGTAGAGGAGACCCCAGCTCAGCCACAGCCAGTGCTGGGTGCAGGTGTTGGGGGGACACCCCAGTTCTTCCTGCCTCCCCCAGGGACACAAAGCCCCTCAGCAGCCCTGGTTGCACTGGGAGCATCCCCAGTGTGGAGACTCCGCTCTCTCCCGAGCCACAGACACTCGATCAGCAGTAATTGTTCACCTCTAATTGCTTCAACTCATCTGTAAAATTCACAAGCAAACATTGAGCTGTACCTGAGAAGGTAAAAGATCCTGCCAGCGTTCCCAGCCTCATGCTGCCCACAAGTTTATACTACTAAATTCAAGCTTGACTGACAGACAGGTATGGTTCCCTGACTGCTCGAGGCAGGATTGAGATGAACTCACTGTTGTAATCTGGTCGCTCTGCTGTGTTCTGCCTGCTGTATTTAACAAAAAGAGGGAAAGAAAAACATTTTTTTTGTCATTTTCTCTCTTAGAGTTTTTTCAGAGACATACCACCCCACCCCCTGACTCACGGCTGAGGTTGGGTTTCATCACTTAGGATCAACTTTACAAAAGGCCTGGGCTCTTTCTTATGACTGTATAAATGAGCTTTGCTGAGATGAACAGCTCGATAATGGTGAGATGCAGTCAAAACATGCACGCTAGATGCAACTCATGTTTCATTTGATTGCAGCTGGAGTAGGGCTTAAAAGCTGCATTTTTTTACTTTTTTTTTTTTTTTTTAATTTCAAATTAGGTCGATCTAGGATTTCTTTCTGCTGTCTTACTATTATCTCCTGTCATACCCAATCTAACCTGAACATATGTAATTTTAGGTGTATGTCAATAATGAAATTCCACAAACAGGGCACTCGGTTTTTTCTCTTTTCCCCAAAGAGACTACAGTGTGTGCAGAGCTGCAGAGAGTCTTGTCACTGTTCTTGCCCTGGAATGTGTTTTTTCAGCTTGGAGTCAGTTTAGGATTCTAGAGCAGTTTCTGCTAACTTGGACGACTCTTCTCTGTTATCGTTAAATACCTATTAGTTCAACTTTTTAATGACTTCAGAATGACTGGCTCTATTAGGCTTTCTGGCAGTGCTGTCAGCCCAGCAAAAGCATTATTTTTAAAGATGTATGTTAATGAAAGTGTGGTTGCAAATCAAGCAGTGGCACGGCAGGGCTGTCGCACATTCCAGGCTGAGATCACGGTCACCTTCAAACTACAAATTTTATTTTTATTTTTAAACTTTTTTATTTTTAGAAAGATTGTTGGTAGCTGTTGAAGTTGAAACCCCTGAATATTGTTTTTATCTTGCTTGTTGCTTGCAGAGTTCTGACAGTGATACAGACACATAGTGCTTTGAAATTGCCCTGAGCTTCCAGTCTCTTTCCCCCCAACAAAACAACTCCTGAAGAGTCCCCTTGGTTTATCCATGGAAAACTCAGAGTGACTCGAGATCACTTTACTGAGGTTTTAGATTGCTGTGCGTGCTGAAATAGGTTTTTGGTGGGGTTTTGTGTGTGTGTTTTGTTTCCTTGCCTTACCCTCAAGTACGTGCCACTGCAAAGGGAGCAAAACCAGTAGTATCACACTCTTAACAACGTGCCCGATGTCAGTGATATAAACTTACAGGAGTGAACCTACTGCTGTAGGTTCCACCAGATCTGATCCCACCTTACACGTTTTACAAACTTTTTTAATCTGCAGGCACAGCTTCATGTTTCAGGTTTTATGGCCGTGGCCCCCCGTCCGTGGCGGGCAGGGGCTCCTTGCACAGCCACCTGCAAAAGTTGTGTATTTAAGGAATAGTTTTGAGGCTTTGTTGTCAGGGAGTGAAATTAAGGTTTTGGCTGTTGTGGGTCAGGAGGGCAGCACACACTGAGCTCATATGGGGCCCTATTCTGCCATGATTCTTCCTCTGAGTTGTTGGTTATTTATCAAATGAAGCTTAATCCAGCTCCCACTGAAATTCTCCAGTGGAGCAGGGATGTTGTGGCTTGGGGCCGGTGGAACGAAGAGCTGCTCAGTGGTGATTTTCCACTTGCTGCAGTTAGAGCTGAGGCTGTGGGTGAAATTCCTGCCTGGGCTTTATGACTGCCTGTGTTATCTGGAATTTGATGCACTGGTGGTGTTACTGCTCTCAGCATTGGACTGTCCTGACATGACCTAAAATAAATTGTTTAAAACCAAACCTAGCAACTTGTTGTTGGCATTTCTGCAAAGTGATGAGGGTTTATTTTTTTTCATGATTCATGTTTCATAAAAGTGATAAGGGATTTTTTTTTTCGTGATGAGGGCTGTCAAATCTTACTCATCTGCTCATTAAAGCGTAGCGAATTGTGGGCAACCACAGAGCCAGGACAAGACTGCACCTTGCTTGATCTTGGTGTGGTTCATTTATGGAGGTTCACGAGTGTTAGAGGACAACTGGTTAGATGAGCTCAGGAGAAGAGGTGGGTGATGGAAGTTGAGGTCTGGTGTCAGTGGTTGGTCAAGGAAGAGCTTCTGCAGGAACAGAGCAGCTTGGATGAACCAAGGCTTTCAGAGAGGCTAAAATTCACCAACAGTGGAAAAGGACCTGAGGGGTACTGAGGAGAAAGGTGGCCTGCAGCCCCCAAAATTCCAAAAGAGGTGCCCTGTAGAGGAGTATCCTGCAGTTCCCTTCTTGATTTGGGGAGCAGGAGGCACCATTTCCCTGACAAGGTGGAAAAATGGGGATTCATGGAGCATCCTTCCTTCAGTCCTTCCTGCACAGAGATTTTGGATCATTTTGGAAACGAAGAAGGAAAGGATTCACAGCCCTGGGTGCTGAGGCACTGTGGTGCTCCCCCTGCCCTCTCTGCAGCGGGAAGGGGAAGGTCCTTTCTCCCCACTGGGCTCCACTTCTGCCCCTGCAGCCCCTTGCGTGCAGAGACTTGTTGAGTTTCTCCTCTGAATTTTTGCTGAAGTTTTCTTTGGGTCCAGTACAGCTCTCAGGCAGGACTCCTCTACCTTGGCCCTTGAAAAAACTCCAGTTTGTTTCAATTTATCATTTGCTTGAGTATAGCAAAAAGAACGTGGCTCGGGTTTCATCACACAGCTCTCCAGCTGCACAAGTTGTTCATCAGGGGAGCTAAAATTGAAGCTCTACTATTTGAACCTTTTTCTTTCTTGTTTTCTTTTCCCTTCAAACTCTTAATTGTGGCTTTGTTGTGAAGCTGTGTGTCTGTTCGTCCTTCTCATTTATCTGGCAGGCATAATTCCTGATTTTGATGGAGCTCCTTGGACATAACGCTCATTAGTAGTTTTGGACATTTCATTTGTTTTACTTTTCAAGCAAGTTCCACTCTTGCTCCGAAGCAGTGTGGAGGTGGATGCCAGTTGGCAGCATGCACTCTGCCTTTTGGGGCACATTCCCCAAAGGAACTGGGAGATGAGGCTGCCCTGCTTGGGGTGGGTGTACCCCTGGAATGTGGTCCAGTGAGCGCTGGATGTGGGTGCTGGTGGGGATCACCAGGGAGCAATCCACTTTTGGGGTCTTCTGTTCCATCCCACCATCCCAGTCAGAGTGGGTCCTCCTGTTGGCACCGGTGTGGGGCAGGACAGGACCCCTGGGTGCCTCCCCCGTGGTGGGAGCTGTGGGTCCAGCACGTGGCCTGGGGCTTAAAGGACAAACTGCATCCACTTGGAGCCTGCCCTAAAATCTGAATTTCCCAGGCAGCTCTGGGGCACGTGCAGCATTTTCCAAAGCTGCAGGCAGGAATAAAGGGTTTGGCTGGATGCAGCAGAACAGGGCTCCTCTTTGGGGCACGACAAACGCGTGCACGGCAGTTCCTGCCCTCGCTGGCGCTCAGTGACTGAGCTGCTGCTTTTCCCCCCCAAAAAACCTTAACTTCACTTATCCCCTCCTGGTTCTGGGGGATGCTGACGGGAGCAGAGGGGGGCCCAGGCAGGGCGGTGTGGGGCTGGCAGGGGCAGGGGGATGGCTGGGGTGCTTCAAAGCACACGGGCTCCGCGGCCGAGCGTGGCCCCAGCCGAGCTCGCGGGGAGCGCGTTTCGCTATTATTTCAATTATTACAACTTCCTGAATAGGTCGAAGGTCGTTCATAATTCACGCTTCTGTCATCTTTACACATGCCAAATGCAGTCTATTAAGCATAAATAAAATTTCAAGTGCCTGACCAGGAAAAGTAAACTGGGATTCATAACAATGAGGCCTTATTCATCCATTTAAAAGTGAATTGTGTGTGTTCCTTTTTTTTTTTTTTTTTTTTTTTATCCCCCTCCCCTTTCCCTTTATGGCTTTGCAGTTTGGGAGCTTTTATTTCTGCTCGGTAGCACAGATCTCTGACCTGTGGTGTGGGCAGGCACAGAGCACTGATGAGCCAGGCCTCTCCCAGCTTCTCCCCACCTCGGACCCCCTGAACTTTGAAAGTGTTTCCAGACCTGAATCCGATTTTGCTCTTCCTACACAAACTGTAGTCACACACCGTTGATCTCAGGGCATGTGAAATGTGCATCTGGACTTTGCTTTTTTTTTTTTTTTTTTCTTTCCCCCTTCTCCTCTGGTTGTTCCTCTTCTGTGCAGAAGCTCTTCCTATACTGGTTCTTAAGCAGACCAGTGCAGGTTAACCCAAAAAAGGTGGTTAATGGAGCAGGCTCAGTCAGCTGGAGAAACGATAGCCAGAAAATTGAAACCTTTCATTAATGACAGTAGAGTCAGGACTGTGTGCCAGAAATCTTCAAGCTTTGCAATATAAAAATCCACTTATTTTATGATAGCATTTCCTAATACAAAAAAATGCTGCCCGTGGTAGAGGTGCTATTGCAAAGCACAGGCAGCCCAAGGGGTACCTGTGGAGCTGGTGGGGAATTTGTGAATTCCCCCTCTGGGGGTTGCAGGACACCCCCTCCCCACCTGCCCTCAGTCATCTGCTGCTGCTGCCTCAAAATTCGGGCAACATGATTCATTTCAACAGTTGGCTTCTCACTTTTTCCCAGACAGGGTAATTCCAGGAGGTTTTAAGCGGGAAGAGAAAGAAAAAAAAAGCTATTCATGTGAAGTAATAAGGACAGTTTTTAAAATCAGAATAAATTTAACTGCATGGTTTTTTTGGTTTAAACTTCAAAATATTTTATTTTACATTCTCACTGCAATGCAAATTGATGTATAAATGGTTACTGTAGGTGAATTTTTTTGGCACATACAGAAATTTTAGAAATTATTTTTAATAATAATTAAAGTTAGTACTCTAATGGTATGAAAATGTCAGAGCTGGAAATCTGTCACTCGGCCTTTGTTTTGGAGAATATTGGGTTTGAGATGCAAAATAAAGAAACATTACTCATTACATTAAACATTAAAAAATGGAAGTTTTTTTAAAATACTCGTCTTGTTTCCCTTCTGAGGGACAGAGAGGCTGGCCAGCCACTTTCTGATGGGTAGTTGGATCACCTCTGGATTTTTAAATACCAGTGCAGACAAAACTGGCTGCAGAGTCTGCTCCCTGCTCAGGGATGTGTCCCACAGCTGTGGGAAAGATGCTGCATCCTCCTGGGCTTCCCCAAGAGAAGTGCTGCTCCCCAGCACAGCCCTTGTGAACAAGACCCTCTTTATGCCCCAGTCCATGTGTCCTCACTCTGTGATGAGAGGTGAAAAGGTCTGTCCAAACACCTTGGATGGGACAGGGAGAATACCAGAGAAGGCTCTGCTGCGGTTTTTGTTTGCTCCTTGGTGTGGATGCAACAGCAGCCCGGGAAGAGCAGCGGCGTTTACCTGACTGGGAAACAAAACCTGAGAGCAGAAGCAAGTTCTGGGCAGAGCAGAAGCTTTGGCACAGCCTCTCTGGGGCGGTGGAAGTCCTTCCTGGCTGTGTGGTGGTCCTGCTCCTGCTTCCACGCCAACAGGGAGGTCTGCAGAAGTCTCTTCAGTCAGTGTGGACATGTCCTTATTCCACACATTATTTACACCCCAAACCAGCCAGCAACTGGGCCTGTCTTCCACAGATCTGACTGCAGCTTCCCATTCGGATATGCAGAGGCGCCATTACACTTCTGGAATTAAAAATCCACTTTTCAGTACATTCATCGGAACAAATAGAAAGCCAAGCACTGCTTGCAGCAAATATTCCCTGGATGTGACGCTGCCATCAGGTTTATTTGCAGGAGGTAAAAGCTGGCTTCATTCAAACGTGGTTTGGCCTTTGATGGGATGAGCTGTGTTGCCTCAGTGCACGCTGAAGTCCACCAGGAAGCCCTGCATCCTTTGGCGCTGGCAACAGCATTGGATCCTCAGGGGCTTGTGGTACCAGATATTTGCCTGGCTGCATGAAGAGATTTACACAGGACACTGCCTGGCTTTCTTGGCCTCCAAAACACTCAGTGGAGTTTGAAATCCCCTCAACAAGAGATCAAAATGGGAAGCCCAAGCAGCCTGGGTTTCGATGAGAGTGGTGAGGATGAGGAGGGAGGGTGCATCACACTGCCCATAAATTCCTTCTCCTGGTTTTTATGGGTAAAATCGTCTCCAAGCAAGGGGCTTGTGGCACTGGTACCTTGTGGCTGATGTGTTTTTCCAGCACTTCTGTCACCTGGTGAGGGCTGAGCATCAGGGTGTGGGATGAGCTGCCCTGGCAGCCTCCACTGCCACTCCCTGCACTGTTCTCTGGAATGGCTTTTGGGACAAACTGAAGGGAAAAAAAACCCTCCAAAGCTGAGGAAATGCGTAATTAATTGTAATTAATTCGACATTTTTAAGCGTTTAGCCCATGTCCGTGGGCACAGCTTGTGCAGACGGAAAGGATTAGGCTGTACGGCCACCTCCTGGAGGACACGGGTATGTGCTGGCTGCCGGTGGGTGACAGTCAGTGTGTGTGTCTGGGCGAAGGAAAGCACCCACCGTGGGCTTCAATCCACGTGTGACCACGCAGGGGAGGCACCCACGGACCTCCAGACACCTGTCCCTACCTGTGACAGACTCCTCTGTGTGACTTTGAGCGCTGCAGGTGATTTGCTGCCTCTCTCTCCCCATGCTCTGCAATGAGTGTCGAGAGTTAAGAGTTTGGGAGCAAAGCCTTTTAAAATGCATTAGTCTGAGAAAAGGCAAAGGCATCATTTTTTAGTGTAGGAAACATAGCTGTCATGTGGTTTTGTTTAACAAGGCCCGAGGAAGTTACTAATATTTATTTGAGCTGCTTCGTGGAGCTTTTTAGTGCTCTTCACGTTTCCTGCTGAGACAGAGAGCAGCCAGATGGATTTTGGGAATTTCCTTTCAGCAGAGTCTCCTGGTGCTGGCGTGTCCTTCCTCTGGTGCATGGACCCAAGGGAGGGTGTCCCCTTTGTCCTTCCCCACAGCCTCCTGCCTCCCCAGTGGGTTCCTTCCCACAGCCCAGCATCACCTGTATGAGGGGACAGTGTCACCAGCCAGGGCCACCACCAGCAGCTTTGGCTGCTCACAGTGTTTCTTCTTCCAGGGCTGATTTTTCCCTTGGTTTCCATTTGAAGCTAAGGAATAACCAGGTGCACTGGTTCTTACAGTCTTCTCTCCTCACAGCTTCTTGGACTGTGTAGATGGTTGGAACAGGGGCTGGATGCCTATGGCTTAACCAGCAGCATCTCCTCATGTCTGCTTTAGAATTATAGAAACATTAGGGTTGGAAAAGGCATCTAAGATAATCGAGTCCAAGCACTAAAGTTACTTTAGGACCTTTTCCCAGTGCAGCAGGAGTTCCTTCCCTTACCAGGATCACTCAGGGATGTGTTTTATGGCTGCTCTGTACTTGGGTTTGGTATAACTCAGCAGGCAAGTTGCTGGTGATATCTGCAGTCATCACACAGCTCATTTTGCAGCAGGGGCTGTTGAAAGCTGTTCTTTTTATCCTCACAGAGCCCAAAACACGACGGCTTTGGGGCTGGGAGGAGCAGACCTGCCATGGTCAATCAGCTCTGCTCCAGCAGCAGCATCATGAGTGGGCTGGCTCTGGCCACAAGGTCTGCCACACTCACCAGGAGTGCTTGATGCTTCTTTGCCTATTGTGGTGTTTACCTTGCTTTTTCTTTCTGTTTTTTTGGTGTTTTTTTCCCAGATATTCTACAGAGTGGTAGCAGATATTGAACCAGGAGAGGAGCTCTTACTGTTCATGAAGAGTGAAGATTATTCACATGAGACAATGGCTCCGGACATCCACGGTTAGTCCCATCTTACTGTTTCATCTCACATGAACCCAGAGTTTTGGCAGATTTTTTTCCTTGTGTTGGAATCTGGGATGGGTTCACTGCAGGCAGGGAGGAGAGCTGGACTGTGGCTGCATTTTTCCACCTTCTGCTCCTCTGTTCCTGATTGAATCTTGATGGTTTTGTGGGGTTGCCAAAGAAGAACCACAGTCCATGTCCTTATCTTAAGACTGTTCTGAGATCAATGTGCTGCTCCTGCAGGAGCATGGGCCCTGGTTATAGATTATTTTTTGTCATTTAGCCCAACAGCTGTAACCCTGAAAAGAGGAAATCTGAGGCTATCAATGTTGCTGTCACTTGTGAGGACATCTTAGCCATTCTTACTCCTCACACTTGTCCTTTACTCATCCCACACACAGATTCTTCGTCTGAAGCTCCTGAGTTGTTGCTCAGATTTGTCCCCCAGGTCTCCTTTAGCTGTGCTGCCTGTTGGGCAGTGGGTTATCAGCCACAGTGGGAACTGGGTGTGAGATATCTGCTTAATGCCCAGCATTCTGCAGTTTATGCCCAGAGGGACATTTTATACATTTTCAGGGATTCAAGGACAGGAATTATCAAGGTCTCTACTTCCTTATAAGTGCTTGTACATTTAAAGTTGTATTTCTTGTTCTCTTAAAAAAACCAAGTGGAGATTATACATTCATTCCCATTTGGTTTGGTGTCTGGCTTTTCCCTCAGTGGGAACTTTGTTTAGTTCTTGCTGAAGGTGTCCCCCTGTCCAGCGCACTGCTCTCCCTGCCTAGTCCCCATGGTCGAGTAGCTATTGTATAAATGACACCAGAGGAAATCTCTGCAGTCACATGCAGGATCATGTCATACAGGGCTAATTTAGAAGCAGACTGAGCCAAAGTGTTGCTCATGGACAGCCAAGAGCAGAGCCCCATGACACTTTCTCTGGATCAGCTCAACTGTCAAGTTGCAACCAAGAACGTTCATTGGGGATTCCAGCCAGTGCCTTTCTGACTCAGAGCCTCAGGGCATTTATATCTGGAACCAAACCAGGATGTCTGGCTCCTTGTATGGACCAAGAGTAGAAAATGCAGAAAAAAAAACCCAAAACATTGTGGGATGCTCTTCTCCAAGTTGTTTTTTTTTTTTTTTTGGTAGGATTTTCTTCAGCTAATCTATTCTTTTGCAGGAATTACTATTTAAGGGAATGCAGTACTTGCTCCAAAGTAACACTTTACTGATATTCTACACTTTACAGTAAGAAATGATGACCAATTTTTTGGAATTTAAGGCAAAGAATTTAATTTCATGCATCTCTGGCTTACTTTGAACAGGGCTGGGTGCTGCAGAAGGACTGTGATGAAAATGAAGAGGCTTTTAAAAATCCTAAACACCCTTTTGGCTATTTCAGATGCTGGTGTTTGTATCTGAGTCAGGCCCTTTCATTGGAAAATGCAGAGACTGGCAGCCTCTGCTGGATATCCATGTTAGACCCTGTATAATTACATTTAGGATGGTATTTAAACACTTGCTCTTGCCATTTAAACTTTTGTCCTAAGCCAGTGTTAGGGATTCCTGTTGGATGTCACTCAGGCAGTCATCATGGAATCAAAGCATTATTATAAAGCATTCTTAAAAGTCCTTCTTTCTTTTGAGGTCCTTCTTTTATTTTATTTTTTTTTTAATTGAAGAGCAACTCATTAACCACACCATCCTCCACGGGGTGGTGGTTAAAGGTGAGTGCAAGCTGACGTGGTGTCCCTGTGCCCCACCCCTGTGTGTTGCAGAGGAGCGCCAGTACCGCTGCGAGGACTGTGACCAGCTCTTCGAGTCCAAGGCTGAGCTGGTGGACCACCAGAAGTTCCCCTGCAGCACACCTCACTCTGCCTTCTCCATGGTGGAGGAGGACTTCCAGAAGAAGCTCGAGAATGAGAATGACCTTCAGGACGTGCATGAAATCCAGGAGTGTAAAGAGTGTGACCAAGTCTTCCCAGACTTACAGAGGTAGGAGGAGGTGCTTAAAACGTGCTCAAATGGGGCAGATTCTGTGGTGGCTTCAGTTGGATCATGCAGGGCATCAGAACCTGATAAATTCATCTTCTACCAAAGATGAAGATGAGCAGGATTTCTATGCCAGCTGGCGGTTTATGGTATAAAAAGCAATAGAGTCTAAATAAATCCGAAATGTGGTCCTTGTGCTTGAAGTCCTTAGTGAGGACTTTAGATTAAGAGCTGGATCTTTTGCTAATCAGCTCTGAATTGGGCTGATCACAGTGAAATCACAGGAGTGGTTCCATTTCATGTCAACTGAGGTCTGGGTTCCTTAATCTTAGGTAGAAATAATTGGGAACATCTCTGAGTGTTGCTCACTGATGTTGCCAATTTTGTCTTTGCAAACCCATTTTAGTTAGAGATGGGTTCTAGATGTTAATAAATATGTTTATATGTTGATATTTGTTTTTAGCTGTATGGTCATGAAGCACCAGGGTTTGTTGTTTTCTTAAATTGATCTCTGTTAAAACAGATAGACCTGTGTGCATTATGTACCCAAAATGCACATAAAATGTAAACGATGCAACTTGCCTGTCACTATACTTTCTGTGATTACTTAAAATACAGTATTGCAGTGCAGATTAACAGCAAATTTTTGCAAGTTGCTGGTAAGATACTGAGAGTACACAGGAATTTTTTGCAGATTCACATCTTGATTTCTTGACCTGGGGAAGGATAACCTCAAACAGTGTTTGATAGTAATGTTGAGGTACCTCAACAACAAAGTCCTGGGCCAGATGCTCTGCTGAGATGAGGCAGTGTCTTTCCTAGGAAACAGGTTGATATCCAGGATCTCTTGTTTTTAGAGTCTTAGTACTGTTCCCACACTCCCATCCTGTCTTCTTTTTCTATGTTGTGTGGGCACAACCAACTGTGAACTGTCCTTTTTCAGCACAGCAATGTGTGGATCATTTGCCCATTAAAAGCTGGCTTGTAAATTTAGAGTATTTTGTGTGTTTCACAGAAATCCTCACTAGTCCATGATCCAGGGTCTCATTATGTTGGAGGTTAACATTTTCTGCATGCCCAGAGCTGGTGCTTTTGGATAATTGCTCCTGGGTGCTCCAGGTGCTGGTTCTGCAATGTGGAGCCCTCTCTCCCAAAACAGAGATGTTCCTTCACTCCTCTCCATGGAGCAGTTAGCCCAGCATCATGTGGGGTGTCTCAGATCAGTGGATGATCCTTGCACTTGGACAAAACTAATGACACTGAAACTGAAATATGTGACAAACATCACTCCCCAATGTAGGTCACCCCAGTGAGCAGGAATCTGTGCAGCCACAAGGTCTTGTTCACTGGTGGATGTTGGGCAGTGTGTGGCTCCACATGCCTGATTTTCAGTCTGAGGGATTGATTCCAAGGGGCTGATGGAGGCAGATCAAGTCAGAAGAATTTCCAGCAGCCTGGGCGAGGCAGGACTCTGGTCTGTGAGGTTTTGCATGTTGGGAGTTATTCAGTGTTAAAGTTCTTTTCTCCCTGCGAATGAGAGGACGATATCTAGCATATGGGAATCATTGACGAAATGTAAATTTAGCTTAAAATATTAAATATTGAAGAGAACGGGCAGAAAACAAAGAACGAGTCATCATAAATAGATGGGCAGTACTGTGAGAAAGAGTGAAAAATGAGGGAGAATGCAGCCATGCTCTGAACTTCTGAATTATTGAAAGGCTCATACACCACACAGACAGTTCACTGCAAAAAAAAGTGCCAGAGTGTGCTATATCCAGGTTATATAAAACAAAAGGCCCAAATGAGCCCTGCTTGAGGGTGTGAGTAATTACATGGAGAAATAGCTGGGCAGGAAGATGGGGATGTTGGGTCCAGGAGTGCCCAGCACTGATGGCCACGGAGGTTCATGGAGTTGGTGCCACAGCCAGGGACAGGAATCTCTCTTGGTCTTATGGCAAATTTGTTTTCATGATGGGAAGTTAATTGTTATAAAAGTATTAGGAGGAGAAGCCAGTGTTAGGTCAGTTGTTATAAAAATATTAAGAGGAGAAACCAGAATTCCTCTCCGCCCCAGAAGAAGATGAAGGGTAGAAGTAAGGATCTGCAGAGTGAAAACATTTCCATTGCCTGTGGCTGAGAATGGAGGTTGCTGTTTGGGCTACACAGTCCAAACAAGGCTGGAACCCCAGCAGGTTTTGTCACTCATTCAGCAGAGATCAGTGGGGACTTCATGTGAAAACAGTTTGGGCATCCCAGGCTAAAATTCCCACTTTCCAGTGGGTTTTCTGTGAATCCACTTTTGCATTATATAGTGATCTTCCCTCAAGCAGTGGTGTGGGATATGACTCTCTCTGTGACCAAGCATACAGATGTTTAAGAATACATATTTCCTACAAATGAATTATTAAAATTCAGAGACAGAAATTAATTTTTGGTGTTCAACAGAATTTAAGTGGACATTGAATATCCTAATGGTGGACTGAATAAATCACTAAGAAATGAATGACTGAACAACCACACAATTGCAGTTAATAATAATTGTGGTGTATCTTATCCAGAGCCTTCTTGAACTCCTCCTGTCCTACTCCAGATGAGTTACTCCTCATCTATTCCTACTGTAAGAAAAATTGACTCCCATCAAAGGAGTGGATTTATAGCAGGTGGTGGCATCCAAGGTGTGTTTAGAGGGAAAGTCATAAGGCAGAAATAATTCACACTGCAGGGAAGAATTACCAGAGTGAAATACTGAGAGGTGTATGAAATAATCTCCTTGGGGAGCGATGGCAGCAGCATCTCCTGGAGCATTTGCAAGTGGCCTGGCAAAACATGAGAGGATGTGTTATTCTGGTGGGGAGAAGGAGGCTCTGCCTCCTGGCTAGGGGTGAGCCTGGAACTCACAGGACTTATTTCTGTCAGGATTGGGCCTTTGGGGCTTTTTAATTTATTTTTTTTCTTTTGGTTGTAACTATGTGCTCTGCTCTCTCTTCTTGCAATAAACCCACACCTCACTGAGCCCTGTTCCTGTTTCCACAGCCTGGAGAAGCACATGCTGTCTCACAGTGAGGAGAGGGAGTACAAGTGTGACCAGTGCCCCAAAGCTTTTAACTGGAAGTCCAACTTGATACGTCACCAAATGTCCCACGACAGCGGGAAGCACTACGAGTGTGAGAACTGTGCCAAGGTACAGTGAATTTGTGGGCTGCCTGGCATTTCTTGTGCTGCTGGATGCAGGGGAGCATGGAAATGGGGGTGCCCCAGGCTGGGATGCAGGAGGGAACAGGGCTTCTGCTGTGCTCCAGAGGGTTTCTCGAGGGTTTTCACTTGTACTTTGAAAATATGTTATTTTTCTTTCCCTTTTGACTTGGAAATTGTTGTGGAGTCTGAAATGGGCACTAATGCAGGATGCTGAGCATCCTTGAGCTCAGGGCTTGGCTCCTTGAGAGGATTGGTGGGGTGTAAGAGGTCAATGAAGGGCAAAAAAACCCCAGGAAAACACAGGGCAGAGGATTCCCTGGGCTCTGGGGCAGCTGCTGGAACCAGAAACTTCAGGACACTACTGCAATATAAATCAAAAAATAAGCAATAGCAATGCACTCCAGCTGCACTGAATACAACTCTCATCTCTGAAGCATCTCCATCACTTCCCAGCACTGGGCTTGCTGTGGGGATTATTTGTAAAGGATGTGGTACTCTGCATTGCTTTCTATCCAAGATTCCCAAAGCTTGGCCCTTTTGCATCAGGACTTATTTGCTTTTAGGTAGATTTTGCTGCAATAATGGGAATTTCATATTGATGTATTATAAGATGTAACCAAGCCCTGGTTTCTAGCTCTGGATTGTGTGCAGGATTATTTGTTGTCACACACTCAGGTATCAGTATAAACTATTTCTATTGCAGTAATGCTTAGAAGTTTCAAGCAGCCACATTTTCACTCATTTTCTGTGAAGTCCTTGACCTCAAATGTGCAACTTCTAATGGCAAAGTCGAGTCAAATGCATCTGCTGCAAAAGGATTAACAGACCCACACAGAACTTGGGTAATCCTGGGAAACTGAGGCCCCTTCCTGCAGGCACAGCTCCCATTGCTGGCCACGAGCGAGGGTTTTAATCTTAGAATACTCCCAAAAAATAGCTCCAAGGTTTGAATTTTAAAAGGGCTCTTGTAATAACTGGCTTGTTCTTCCACAGTCAAGTTTCTTGGTTAATCAGTACTCATTTCCTAGCAGGTTTTCACGGACCCCAGCAACCTCCAGAGGCACATTCGTTCCCAGCATGTGGGGGCTCGTGCTCACGCTTGTCCAGAGTGTGGCAAAACCTTTGCCACTTCTTCAGGCCTCAAACAGCATAAACACATCCACAGCAGTGTCAAACCTTTTATATGTAAGTCTCCAACTAAACCTCTTTGATTAAGTGTTGTTTCTCTTGCCGCAAAGCATCGCAGGCTGGAAGCAGGAGGTTGTGTTCTGCTCCCTCTGAAACTTCCCACCCGTGTCACAAGGGCTTTGAGTTACTGAATGAGTCCTGGGTAATTTGTGGTCCAATGCAAGGAGTTTCTTTCATGTGATTTTCCTTTTCAGACACTGTGGGCTGTATAAATGTACCTGTTGTCCCAGGGATGTTTTTCCATGCACAGGTGCAAAGTGAGGAGTGGGATTTAGCCAGAAGGAGCCGTGCCAGGCTGGGTGTGCTCTGCCCCGTGCTGAGCTGGCCGCTCTCCTCCTGCTTTAGGAGCAGATTTTAGGCTGCAGAATCTCCACAGCAGATGCCATGACTTTTGCTGGAGTTGGAAAACAAATCTCAGAGGCAATGAGATTCATCTTGCCACCTTCCTCGAGGCTCCTCTGCACGGCCCAAGTTTAAGGACTGAGCTGAGCTGTTAGATCTTCACTAACAGCTTTTCCAGCAATAAAACTTGCCTTGGATGTGAGCCTGGCTCTGTACTGGGCTTAAATGGGATCCCCAGCACCTCACAGGATGCATTTGCTGCTGAGCCAGACCCTGCTTGGGAAGGGTGCAGGTTGCTTTCCCTCCATTTCACTGGGGAAACAGAGGCAGAAAATATTTTAAAATATTGTTCTTGGTCGTGTTGCTCTTCATCACAGCCTTTTCAGGCACCTGCTGTGGCTTGAAAGGTACCTTGACCATCTCCCCTACTTGTCTGCTAAACCTCTTGATCTCTTTCTGCTCTCAACTATAATTTACCAAAATATCTGCACCACATCTGTGAAAAGAATTGGCCACAAGCTAATATATTTCCCCAAGAGGAGGAGTATTGGCTTAAGCAACTCATTTGTGCAAAATCTGTAACCTGCCATTGGGTGAGTAATACTTTTGTTCAGACTCCTTCAATGAGAAAATGTGTAAATAGATCCAATATTCAATATCACTGATAATTTTTAAAGCTGATTGCGGATTAAATGATTACACTTAATTAGAAAACTAACCTCTGGTTAGGTAGGGACTCCTCAGGTAGGCCTATTGCAACATCCTACATGGCAGTCTCTAAGTGGAGCCTCTCATGAACGAAATAATCTCTCAAATGCTTTTTGTTGCTATTTTTCCTGATAAATCAAAACAACAATTGGTATCTCTCACACTACCTGTGAGGGATGAAACCCCGTGGAGCAACCTACAGATAACAGCCGTGTGATTGCAGAACAAAAGGTTTGCAGACCACATGTTTGGTGGGCTCTGCTGAGCTGTGAGAGGGAGGTAGGGTCACCTAGAGCAGATATCTGCTTTCCACCAGAAGGCCACACACCAGGATTTGCTCGTACCACTCTGTTTATGGCAACTGTCTCTTATTACAGTGTGCCGCCCAGGCTCGAGTGAAAACTCACCAACACTGAGGTAATTACTCACTGCCTTCGCAAAATCTCCAGCCTCCCCAAATAGAAACCACATGCCATAGTAGGCTGAACATGTTCTAAATAGTACTTACAGTAATTTTTTTTAATAAGCAGAAAATATGCAAACTTAACTGCTGGCTAATCTGGGGTCCAGAGACAATCACTGTACAGAGTGTGCATAGGCACAGGATTAATTTTTGAGCTGGGTTGGGGGTTTGTGTTAAACCTGGGGTCTGTGGAGCAGTAAAAGCTGCAAGGAGGGAAGCTTCTCTTACAACTTAGTTGCTTGAAAGTACAGCAGAGAGATTTAAAGGGTGTTAAAAGGTGCAACAGCAGAAATCAGACCTAGCTTCTGTTGCTTCTATACATGGAAACAATTAAAGTTGATAAACACCCCCCACCAGCAAATAAAAAATGCCTGAAAAGGAGGTAGATCTTGTAACACAACTTTATCTGAGGAGTCCTGGCTGTTGGGAATATCTGTGGAGGTGTCCCAGTTTAGACACAGAGTCTCTTCCAGAATCCCCAGGGTGTTGGGTGTCCCTGTCACTGATGCTGTGAGACACCCAGGCTTCAGGTGACAGTCCTCAAGAGGAAGAGTCCTCCAGGGAGCAAGGGCTTCCACCTGGCCACAAAATCTCTTTGCCAGCCCTTAGAGCCCATGGATTAAATAGAATGCCTATGGAATGCAGGAGGCACCTTGAGTAAGCAGCACCTCATTAAATAGTCTTAAATGAACTTCAGTGCTCAAAAAGGTAAATTGTTGGTACAGCTGTTAATTGTTTGCTGAGATTATAATAATAAATATTTATGTATTTTAATGGTTTTGGCATTATTGATTGAGTTTAGTTTAAAAACTGAGATGAAATGCATTTAGTCAAATTGTTAATTTACATCTCCCTTAATAGCCTGTAAGGATATCTTAAATTTTTTAATTGCATATTTTTGCTTCTCTCCAGCGTAGAATATTTCTTGCTTCTGTTGACTTTGGAATATATTAATGGAGAATAATAGTTTAATAATGTACCACTGTTCTTTAAGGGAGAACTTCTCAGAGTTTAGGAGTACCTAATCTGTGCCAGTACCCCTCTTTCCAGTCTTTTGCCACTCCAGCCAACCTGATCAAAGCCTTATCTTTAATAAAGACATGGGAATAAGAAGCAGGACCTCAACACAACCTGGTAGAAGATCAAAAGTTCACAAAACATAAATTCTACAATAGCCTATCCTTGGAAATGCATGGATTTGAGATATTTATTTTTCTGGAAAAATACATGTGGTCTATCCTGCTTTACACATGGGAGAGGAGTAGATTCATAATATCCAAAATGGAACTTGTGTGAACCTGTGGATGTGACACTTGAGTCACCGTTTGGGTCAGTTTAATTTTGGTTTCTGTGATCAACATGATGGGAACTGGGGAAAATTGCTGTGTAAAGCCTCAACAGTGAAGGTAAGGGGTCTGATTCTGTACCCTGGAGTGTGGAACAGAAATCTTATGTCTGCAGTTAGGTTAAAATTAGGAGAAAATTGCAGAAAAATAAGAGCTTCATAACTGTAAAAATGAATGATAAATAATTCTATATTAAATAAAAAATATGTCTATGTTAAATAGGCAAATAAATTATCTTTTAAAGGGACCAAACTACTTAACAAGAGAAAATCAAGCATTTTCAAGATACTAGAATGGTCTCATCCTTTTTGTCTCCCTTGTTTCTTTCTCTTCCATATTTTTCTCTCTCTTTTTTTTCGCTTTATTTTTGATTTTCTCTCTCTTCTTTCTTGCCTTTCCTTGTGAATGAAGATTCCCAGCAGGAACACTAACTGATACACAGAAACAAAACCTTCTTCCTGAATTACAGCACTGCAAACTTCCTGTGTTTGGGCCCGATCCTGCACCCTCTACCCCACGAATTGTCAGTGTGGGATGTGAACAAGGGGGAAAAAAACCAAAACCGGGTGGATGGGGCAGGATCAGGCCCGGGAAACAATAGGAGCATTGTTGGTGAGATAGGGAGCAGGCTGCTGAAGAGGTAAACACTTAGGGGATGACAACAAGTGGTGGAGTTTCTCAGGGACAGGGGTTTGGAGGAGCAGGAAGGTTAGCACGGGCCCCGGTGCGAGTGGAAATTAGAGGACGTGATTGCAGTTCATGGGAACCAAGAGTGCAGGATGGGATACATTCAATTCAGTTTCCTCTGCAGGCTTAAAATAGAGCCATTGTAAATTATGTCAGACTGTCTCAAATGATGAAAACGATTGTTAAAAAGGCCTCAGAATACACAATGCGTATTGTTGTGCGGCTTTGATGTGTGAAAGATGAGAGCTTATGATATAACGCAAATTAAATAAAAATAAAGCGGCCACATGCTTTTTCCTGGCTGGGGGAAAAAAAAAAAAAAAGGATTTATTGCAGAAGGATAACAGTGCTTGCTGATAGTGGTGCTGCTTTCTTTTTTAAACAAGTCTGGAGTTGAGAGTGTTAGAAGCAAGGTAGTGCAGAGGCACAGACAGATTTTGGCATAATGAAGAGCACAAGACACAGCACAGCCCTGGGACTTGCCTGATGGTCCTGCCCATCCAAAGGATGGCAAGAAGGGACATAAAAAAGCGCTGGGGAACCAACCATTGCCCTCTTCCAAACCCCACTTGTACTTACAGACTCTTACCCTGGTTGCTGCCCTGATTTGCTCCCTAAGGTTTGTAGCAGCCAGAAAATTGGGAGCCTGCAAAAACCTGTTTGCCTCAGGGACGTGATTGACTCTGTAGTGTCTCACTCTGCACCACTGGCACCACTTCCAGCCTCCTGCCACTGCGGAAGGTTGCTGGAAGCTGAACTCCAATGTGCAGAGTGTCACAGGCTAGATCAGGCCCTGGCCTCAAGGCACATCTGCTCCCCTGTGTGTTCCCAGGCTTTCTCCCAAATGCTGCATTTGTGAGACTGAAATCATTCCCATCCCAGAGGTGTTTCCCATCAGGCTCTTACTGAGCATCAGACATGCAAATAAAGAGGGTTTCATTCTTAAAGGAAATTGTTGTTGAAATGTGGTCCATCGTGTCATCTGCAAAGGGCAAATAAGCAATATTAGGACTAGAAAAGTTAAGATGTGGAATTTAGAGTTACAGCATCCCAGGCACCTGTAAGCACTGTATGCATTGCATGAATAAAAATGCATTGGAAATACGAGAGTACTAAAGTTTTTCAGGTTCCAGCCTGGACTTCTATGAGATTAAATTTTTCATTGTAAGCAGAAAAAAAAAGATTGTTACATTTACACTTGGAAATAGGAAATACCTGGCTGTCTCCTCCTTCACCTCTTTCCTATTCCTTGCAGAGTGAAAGCTCTGTGAGGCAGCTTCATCTCTGTCTGGTCCTACAAATATTTATTTTAATGATTCATTTGCACATGGGAATAGTGACATAAATGGATGCCACTTGAGGACACCTGTGCTCTCACACAGGAGTACCGTGGGTTCATGCGGGGTCACAGCACAAGGTCGTGGCTCCTGGGGGGTTCTGGGGGCAAATACAACCTGGAATAATGGTACTGAAAGTGCAACACTGTGCCATGCAAAGAGCAAACGAGGAGAGAGTGTCTTTTAGTGATTCCAAGTTTTTTTCTACGTGGTTGGAGCGGGTTTTGGTGCTGCCTTCTGACATTTGTCTGCTCGGATGCCTTGCTTTGGAGAGTACAGTTGCTTTTGTACATTTGTGCACCGAGACCTCTCCCTACGGCTTCTTCAGTGACGTTTGGCGGGTGAAAAATGGTGTTATTTGCACAACTTTGAGGGTGGGGGCAATTACCACAAAGCCTGAGATGTGTTGTTGTTGTTGTTTACATACAGGTGAGGTCTGCCATAAATCCTATACTCAGTTTTCAAACCTTTGTCGTCATAAGCGCATGCATGCTGATTGCAGAACCCAAATCAAGTGCAAAGACTGTGGACAAATGTTCAGCACTACGTCTTCCTTAAATAAACACAGGAGATTTTGTGAGGGCAAGAACCATTTTGCAGCAGGAGGATTTTTTGGCCAAGGCATTTCTCTTCCTGGAACCCCAGCTATGGATAAAACGTCCATGGTTAATATGAATCATGCAAATCCGGGCCTTGCTGACTATTTTGGAGCCAATAGGCATCCTGCTGGTCTTACCTTTCCAACAGCTCCTGGATTTTCTTTTAGCTTCCCCGGTCTGTTTCCTTCAGGCTTGTACCACAGGCCACCTTTGCTACCTACTAGTTCTCCTGTTAAAGGACTTCCGAGCGCAGATCAGACAAACAAAAGCCAAAGTCCCCTCATGACAAATCCTCAGATACTGCCAGCCACCCAGGATATTTTGAAGGCACTAAATAAACAACCATCAGTAGGGGAGAATAAGCCAGTGGAGCTTCAACCAGAAGGGTCCTCTGAAGAGAGGCCGCATGAGAAACTCAGTGACCAGTCAGAGAGTAGTGACCTTGACCTTGACGATGTCAGTACCCCCAGTGGCAGTGACCTGGAAACCACCTCGGGCTCTGATCTGGAAAGTGACATTGAAAGTGAGAAAGAGAAATTTAAAGAAAATGGTAAAATGTTCAAAGACAAAGTAAGCTCTCTGCAGAGCCTGGCATCAATAAATAATAAGAAAGACCACAGCAATCATTCCATTTTCTCACCATCCTTAGAGGAGCAGACTGCGGTGTCAGGAGCGGTGAATGATTCTATAAAGGCTATTGCTTCTATTGCTGAAAAGTACTTTGGTTCAACAGGACTTGTGGGGCTGCAAGACAAAAAAGTCGGAGCCTTACCTTACCCTTCCATGTTTCCCCTCCCGTTTTTTCCAGCATTCTCTCAATCAATGTATCCATTTCCTGATAGAGACTTGAGACCGTTACCCTTGAAAGTGGAGCCCCAATCACCCAGTGAAATTAAGAAGATCCCAAAGGGAAGCTCTGAGTCTCCCTTTGACCTCACCATAAAACGTAAGGAGGAGAAGCCACTTACTCCCATCCCCTCAAAGCCAGCAGCCCCCTCTGCATCCAGCCAGGACCAGCCTCTGGATCTCAGCATGGGCAGCCGAAGCCGAGCCAGCAGCACAAAACAAGCCGAGCCTCGGAAAAACCACGTCTTTGGAGAGAAGAAAGGAGGAGACCTCGAGCAAAGGAAAGCCTCAGAGTCCTCTTTGCAGCACGCCAGGCCCACCCCGTTCTTTATGGATCCCATATACAGGTAAAGGACTCTCTGCTGCCTTCCAGCATCCTTTGGTGCAGCCAGGTCTGCCAGGGCTGTCACCCTGTCCCCCTCCCAGTGTCCCTGGAGGTGCCATTGCACTGCCAGGGCATGAGGGGCCCAGGCCACGTGCTGACTGACCTGTACATCCCTCCTCCCATCCCTCTTCACATCCCAGCTGCTCCAAGTGAGCCACGGGACTGGCAATACTGCAGTTGGCAAGCCCTCATTGCCATGAGTCATTCGTTTAACCTGCATAGATTGACATGGAGGGCTTGAATATGTTCTCTTGCCCCTAAACGAGTTGGCATCAGTACTGGATGTTTGTTTATTTGATGTGTATTTGATGTCACTGGTTTGCCTGAAATTAATTTTCTTCCAAAACTCTGCCTCCTCTGGCTTCCCTTGGAGATGGAAGCCTTCTCCCAAGGGTACCCCTTGTACTCCACTTTGCCAGCTCCTCTTGAATTCAAGAGGAGTTTCTCCCACGTACAACAAAGAAACGCATTGGCCCAAAGGTGTGTTAAAAGTATGGAATTTGACCATGATTTCTGCCCTTTTTTACCATTATTTGAGTAATGGATTGATTTCTTCAGGCATTTAATTCATAAAATTCCAGGCACAGCATCCTTGTGTGTACAAAGTGGGCTCCTTAGTCATAGAATCATCCCAGAAAGGTTTGGGTTGGAAGAGGCCTTAAAGCTCATCTCATTCCAAGCCCTTGCCATGGGCAGGGACACCTTCCACTCCACCAGGCTGTGGAGATCCCCATCCATGGTCTACCTTGTGAAATCAGTGGGAGCCTCATTGTTGGCTTTGAAAGGTGCACGCTGTCAGTGAGCTGAGATTTTAAAAACTGGTGGTAAAATCCAGACCTCCTGGTGTTTCCCAGCAGAACTGAGATGGATCTCATTGGGATGTGAATTTCACCTGCATCCTGTGTGTGTCAGCCCCCCTTTGCCCTTTCTGCCCTTATGTCTGCAATGAGTCAGTCATGCATCTAAAATAGTTTAGAGAAATATTAGCCATAAAAATATTTTTTCAGTAATATAAATGACTGATTTTACAGCCTCTTGTTAAAAAATAAGAGGATACTGCCATGTAAATTATGTTAATTTATTACTTTTTCTGAAAAAGAAATGCTGTGGGCAAAGTTTTTGGAGAGTGCTGGTGCATAAGACAACAAGTGTGCATTATGAAGAAACAGGATATGATGCTATTTACTGAGATGGTTTTATTCATGCCAGATTGATATCTGCATTTGACCATAAGTTTTCTTTGCGTCATATTCACTTAAAATGCCTGAAGCAGCAGAAATAATGATCCGTGTTTTATGGCCCTGCATTACCAACTAATTAAATTGCATTGCCAACTCCCCTGCCCAGGGGCTGGTACTAGGTGATCCTTCCAACCCAAACCATTCTGTGAGCCTACATTTCTATGATTTGAATGAAATCTGTACAAATTCTGGCAGCACAGCACGAGGCCAGTTATTGCTGAGCCTTCCTTTGCCATGAATTACTTCTATACGTGGACAGCAAGATTCAGCCATGAAACCGTGCCCATCAGTAACAGAAAAACCAAAATCCTCAGATTTCCACTCTGTTCCTGAATTCTTGCCCTGCTTTACCTGGGCAGTGCACAGAGGAAGTTTTCAGGGTGGTGGCAGTGATGTCGTGTGTGGACAGATGGCAAGGGACTCATTGCTCAAGGCTCTGTTCCCTTGAATTCCTCTCCTCTTAGTGCTGAGTGTGCTCAGTTTCCTTATTTCTTTATAAAAGTGCTTGGTGGTTAGTCATTGGTTGCTATTATAATGGTTATCTACCTTTTGAAGTGGGATTATTCCCTGTATAAATGGTATAATCTATTTTAAAGGTGATTCCCAGCCACACCCTGACAGTAATGAGCTGTGTGTGGGAATCAAGATTTGAGTGTCCTCTCGTATCTTTTATTGTTATCTCCTGGAAAAAAATTGCTTAAAGTGTAATTGTTTTAAACCTGAGTAGCTGTATGATTGTTAATATCTGAGACTGATTCATCACAAGCAAATCTAATTTTAACATTTACAGAGTAGAAAAAAGAAAGCTAAGTGACCCACTGGAAGCTTTAAAAGAGAAATACTTGAGACCTTCCCCGGGATTCTTGTTTCATCCACAAGTAAGTATTTTGGGAATTTTGATGTTGTAAACAAGCCTGTTGATGCTTCAAAGCAGGTGCAGAGAAATGAATGCAGTCTTAGTCATTTTTGGATTTCCTAAAACACATAGTTTTTGCTGGACCATTGTGGTGGAAAAGCGTAAGCATTGTTCTGAGCTTCTTGATGTTTTGCAGATGAAACAACATGTTTTGCTTGTAGAGGAAGCCTGATTCGAACTGAATGTGTCTTTTAGAAGCATTTTCCTCCAAAACCATAACGTAGCTACCAACATTTTCAGCCACTCGAGTCATCAGCACTCTCCTGTGCTCTGGGCAAGGAGAGTCAAAATTGACTACAAGGAGAATCTCTGTGAGGCCAGCAAAGCTGAGCATCCCACTTTGAAAGGGAATTTATTTTGTTTAATGGCTCTGGTAAAAGAGAGAAAAGCTTCCACCTGATGTTTCCAGGCCTCATAGTGCAAATGCTCCACGGTTTCTTTGGTAGCTGCTGTGGGCTGCAATGTGTGCAGTGTGTGTAGGACCCCTGCTCCTCCATTCCTGAAGAGAGACTTTATGAGGGCTGCTTGTCCACAATTGTTGGATGAAAAACATATAAGAGGGTGTCCCAAAACAGTTCAGCAGCTGTGATGGGTGCGTGGTACAGGAAGAGGATCTGTGTGCAAGCTGTACGTTGCTTTTCTTCACCAGCACCACACCCTCATTTTGTCTTCCTCCTCCTCCTTGCTCAAAGAGATTTTGCTAAAAATCTCGGTTAAATCTTACACCTGAATAAAATGCCCTGTGGTATTCACACATTTGAACTCCTTGCGGGCTGTAGGCTGCTTCATCTTAGTAATGACACCCTCTACACATCCTGTATTTTAAGCACACGACCAAGACCTGCTGTCTCTTGTTCAGGTTCCTCTGAATTCCCAGGCAAAACAGCCCAGTTATCTGCTTCACTTCCTTCCAATGAAGTCCTGAGTTGTTATGTCCCAACTTGCATGGAATTTATTCTGAAATATGGTACTTCTGCAGAACTGGGAAGAGCAGTTGATAACATATATGGTTCCAGAAAAATCACCCCTTTCCAATTTCAGTATCTGGAAGAAGTGTTGAATCTAAGTATTAAAGTATTTAGTAGTATTTACATGCCCTAAGTATTTATGGCATTATGTAAGTATTTATAAGCATTAAATAAGAATTTAAGATGTATTAAAATCCCTGAGAATTTATGTGCAAGATTTAATAGCAGCTTAACACCTCCTGCTGGGTTACCTTAAATAAGGTAAATCTGCCCAATTGGCAAAACAAGTGAAAATTCCCCTTTAGTAGCAGA
Organism: Sylvia atricapilla; assembly: GCF_009819655.1. Taxonomy (NCBI): domain Eukaryota; kingdom Metazoa; phylum Chordata; class Aves; order Passeriformes; family Sylviidae; genus Sylvia; species Sylvia atricapilla. Next base: position 3,661,035 of record NC_089149.1, on the reverse strand, counting down.
TAGTGCTAATGCACAAATACACAAAGGACCTCAATCTGCTTTTTGTCCCTGCTGTAAACAGGCTGATTGCTCCCCATCAGGTCAATGATTCTGTTAGAGCAGCTAAGGAGCTGTAAATTATGAGTAAATTATTTAAATGAGAATATTTTAGATACTGCACTGATGGAAAGAGCAGGATGATTTTGCTTAGTGCTGTCCAGCCGTTCAGATGCTGTAACTCAGAGTGGTTCAGTGATGCTGGATTTGGGGGTTCTGGAGGTTGGACTGGTGCCAGTGGTAGGTGGGGTGCTCAGTGGGTGCTGCTGGGGTAAAATTCACTGTTTGGAGCTTGGAGTTTTGTGTAAAATTCACAGTGTTTGGCTGTGCTGCTCAGGAAAAGAGTTGGATATTCTTCTTTGTAGCGTTGTGTGACCGAATTACCTGGGGAGCTGGGAGTCAGGCGAGGATGTGTGGGTGAAATGGAGACACTGGGCATTTCCCTGTTCATGGGAATGATGTCAGGCTTCCACCCTCGGTGTTCTGTCCCAGGGAGTTGGTTGAATCTCGTGTTGGTGCCCGAGGAAGGTCCCAGTGCTGTCACAGAGTTCCTCAGTGTGAGCAGGCGTCAGGTGCCACCTCCCCATGGTGGCAGGGCCACCCCAGGTGGGACAGGAGGCTGTGCAACAGAATAAAAACTGTGCAACAGAATAAAAACTGTTCAACAGAATAAAAACTCCACGGCAAAGCCTGGCTTTGGTTTTATCACTCCACCTGAGTGAGAGGGATAACGTCTTTAAGTTGGTGTGAGCTGGATCCGCGCAGAGGTCAGGAGTGTAACAGGCACTGAGGAACATTGTAAAAGAAAACCAAACCACCAGCACATGTCCTGTCAGAAAAGTAAACGTCAAAATGCTTTCTTGCAAACTTTAATAGAACAGAAATGAGCCTCCTGTTTGCAAAGGCAGAATCTGGGCTTGGTATTTATAGAGGGCTGGGGAGCTGCTTCCAGAAAAGCTGTTTTTCCTTTATAGTCCTGTTCACCCCTGTAAAAGTACAGGTGGGGAGTGCTCAGCAAGTTTTCGTTTTCTGCTGGAAGGATTTAAAATGTTTACAAACTTATTGTTCGTGTCCTAAAAGCTTGTGGTTTTGTTGTTGAATTTATTCCTGAAAATTGCCATTTCAGGGACCAAGAATTTATTATTTTATAACTGAATAATTTGACAGCAAACAGATGGATCTTTCAAATAGGTTTCTGAAATAGACCTTACAGACATAAACCCTGAAATCTGTATCCTATCCCTGGCTGGGCAAAATTCCTTCCCGTGGCCAAAAGCTATGAAAATAAGATAATTTAATGGCATTTCACAATAATTTCCCTTAGAAGGATTGTATTTTTTAGGAAGATTACACCCCTCTCCAACAAATCATTCAGAAAAACATTTTAATTAGTGTCTTTGAATAAAATCTTAATTAGTAGATTGATTGCAATAAGGATTCCAATGCAGGAATAATGTGTTGTTTTTGTTTCAATTTTGCTCCCAGTTCCAATTGCCTGATCAAAGAATTTGGGTAAGTTCATTGCTTATATTTTTTGATTTAATCACTGTGAAATAAATTGCATAAGAAGAATATAATATGAAAGATAACTTACCTCTCAGTTATGGAGCATGCCACTCTTTCCTACAGGGTCTTGCAGCTGAGCAGATAAATATGCTCTTATGTCAAATTGGCTTTATTTTTACCTGCCTGATCCAGATGGTTTTATTTGGTGAAGGCAATGGGAGCTTTACCTAAGTGAGGGTTGCAGAATGCAGTCTTTGTTTATATGGGACTGAAATTGTTCCAAGCCATTTTCCTTCAGAGATGGCAGGGAAATTTTGTGGCTGAAATCTTGTTAGATTGCAGTAGTTAATAAATATTTAATCTGCATTAAAATACAGAGCCTCAGAGGATTTAGGTTTCTCTCTCTTTTGACTTTGGTGGGAGTTAGTCACTTTAATAATCACTTCATTAGCTTTGAAATTTTGAGCCTAATTGCTCATTGCAATGCTTAAAGTAGAAATAAAACCCCCTTTTATTTGCTGTGTTTAGCTCAAATTTGTCTTCTGTGTATACTTACATCATCCTCCTTACACGGACAGGAATTGTGCTTTTAGTGCACTATGGGATAAATTTGGGGTTTCTCTTCTATTTTTATAAAACCTTGTTTTTAATTCATCTAAATTGTTCATGAGAAGAAGAAGGAGAAAAAAAAAGAACCACAGCAACTGCTTTTGCAGATGCAACTCCAAAAACTCTGTGTTCTGCTCTCGCACTGCTGGCTCCTCAGCTGCAGCGCCGAACCCATAAATACTTGTCCCAGATTTTCCCAACCTTTGGGCTTTGGAGGGGAGAGCTGGAGCCAGGAGGCAGGGCTGGGGTCCTGACTCACTCCTGCTCATCTCTCTCCCTGCGACCTGGACTCGCTTCACCAGGCAAAGCCAGAATTCTGCAAAGCCAGCGCTGAGATCTTCCCGTGCTCCTCTGCACGTGTGTCCCTGCACGGGGCTCTGAGCCCTGCCCTCTGCTCCCTGCCCTCCTTGGCACTCTCCTAGAGCACTGCTGCACCTTTGCTTTGCGTGCACACTTCGATTCTAATCCCACTTTCTTCCTGGGAAGAGCTGCAAAAATGCTCTGGGAGCCTGAGCTGGAAGGAGCTGAGCAGGCACTGAAGGACTCCTGGGTGCGCCCAGAGGTGCTGCAGGAGCTCAGCAGGCTGGAGGTGGGGTTAGATGCCAGACTTGGAGAGCAGGGGAGGTGGTTCCCAAGTATTTTCTTTTGGGAACTTGTTGTAGGGGCCATAGTAGGATTTGTGATTTGGCCCAGGAACCCTTAATCCTCTGCTCTGAGAAAAGTGGCTCTGCTTCAGCAGGTTTGGAAAGTGGAAAAACCCAGTGCAGTCTGTTTCTTCTGTCTGATTTTCTTGACTTTGGCTTAGTCCTCAAATTTCCATCACCCTGCTCCTTTTGTGAGTGTAGGTCTCCTGGCCGTGCTCACGTTTTGAGCAGCTCCAGCAGAAATAGATGTTTAAAACATGAAGTGACTGAGCAGGATGCTGATTCACGGGTGAATCTCCATCCTGACAGATTTGGTTGTGTCACACAAGCCTTTCCATCTCAATTCCCAGTTGCATGCACCACATATTTCAAGATGATTTGAGATTGTTTTTTCATTGTTTGGCAGGAGCCCTATGGTACAAATCAATGGACAGCAGCCTCCTTTAAATAGATCAGGATTAATTTGATCTATTTGTGCCATTTTGGTCCCATCAGAAGAAGGTTGCTCTATGGAGGTTCTGTAATTTTAGGCAGACAATATTCGCTTCATGAAGAACCATTTTAAAATAATTAAAACAACTTTACAAATAAAGGGGAAAGAATTTGGTGAGTGCCTTTATAAAGCTTATGCTTTACTAGGCCTATTTTTAGGGCTTATTTTTAGCTTATTCCCCACCAACTGCATTCATATAAATCCAGTTGTTCTGGAACTACACTGCAGATCAGCAGGAGTTCCTTGCTACTGCTTCATAAAGTTCAGCCACATGTGATAGGTCTCTTGAACGTGAACATAACTCAGCCAAGTTCCAGGCCTGGCCGTCCAAATACACACAGTTTCAAGACAACACGATTCACAAATTGCAGATTTTTAGAGGCAGCGCTATAACTTCAGCTGGGGGAGGGAGAAATCTTGAGCTTTAGCAGTTGGATTTTGAAGAGTTCCCTAAATAACAGTAGTAAAAATAGAAAGCAAACACTTGAGCAGTTTTTTTCCCATGAGGTCTGGCCATAAAATCAGTTGTTTTTGTGATAGTAGCAATGAAGGAGTCACGTTTGTCAAACATGAGGTCATGTATTTCATGACATTGTCTGCGAGATTATTTCATATCATCAGGTTATTCTTAAAAACCAGCAACAGCAAACCTTCACTTTATTTATGCCACTTTTTCTTGGGTTGGTTAATAAATTTTAAGACAAATGTTCAAGGCCCCTGCTGATGATATCTTGCCCGCTGAAATGTTTATAAATACTTGTTTTAGCCGATTATGGTAATGTCTGCATTTTTGAGCTGGAGCTGGGGAATTGTGACTGCACATTAGTTTGCGTCAGTCGGAGGTTAATAGCCTCTCAGGGAGGTGGGGGAAAGCTGCTTCCTTTTCCAGACATCTGGACACAGATAGAATCAACAACTCTTATATATGTAAATCAAAAGTTACTGTTCTATATAAAACGCTGTCGTTCACTGATGGCAGATTAGGAGCGCACGTGACGCGTCCGTAAGGCAACAGCTGTATGTAAAATATGTAACAGCATCTTCTCCCTCTCCTGCCTCCTCAGAGAGCTTTCTCTGTGGGCTTGGCCATTCCACTAATCCAATCCTTGGGGTCAAGCAGCGCTTCCCCTGCCGCGTGCCCCATCCAGGGATCACCACAGCCCTTGGGTGTTGGGTTGGGGTGCAGAACCCCCTGAAAGCACGGCTGGTGGCTTTAGCCACACACCTGCCTCCCTGGTGGTCCCAGGGACCATCCCTGGAGAGGGGAGGTGGCCATGAGCTCCCACCCAACCCCCCAGGACAGACACTGTCACCAGCAGCTCTCTCTAGGAATTTGGTGGATTTAGAAGCATCTCCATGGCAAACACAACTCCTGTGGAGGCAGCTCTTGCTTTGCCGTCAATACTGACAGTGTCTGGGAAGGAAGAAGAGCTACTTCAGTTGTGTTTCGGCTGGAAGAGAGAGTTTTGTTGTGGAAGAAGGAAAGTCATCTCCTGGGTTAACATTTAGTCATTAAAAAAAGAGTGGGGGGGAAAGGGTAAGAACAAAATAGTGGTTTTTACAATCACTGAAGACTACCAGTTGATCCACCTTGGGGTGTCACTGGGTGCTGAACTGTGGCATATGTCTCTCAATGCCAGAGGGTGAGCAGGCAGAGAGTTTGTGACTGTTTAGTGCAAGTAGCCAAATCCAGAACTGACTATGAAGATTTTGCAGAAGATTCAGAGAAAGCTGAGTCACCAGGATTAAAACAAGGATGAAAGTCAATGTCAGTAAATACCCACCAATACCAAAGGCAATGTGTGACTTTTAACTCCTGTCATTCAGGAAAAAGTTCTTGAAGTTTGTAGTCTTATGAAAATATCACCTGAGTGCACAGCAAAAAGGAATTGAAAACATCATTATGTTATATTGCCTTCAGGTCTTGAATACAGCTAAAGTTCCTCTTGAAAAGCCATAGTAGAATTAGAAAAGACACAGAAAAGTGCAACAATGATGATCACAGGTAGGGAACAGCTTCCATTCAAAAAGAGACTAAGTAGATTTTGGTTTTTTTTCATCTGGGATAAAATGCCTGAGGGAGCTGTGCCCCAGGTCTGTGAGCCCATGAATGGTGAGCAGAACCTGAATGAGAAATGGTTATTAGTGATAACAATTAAAAAAAAAATAAAAAAAAAGCAGGCAAAAGGCTTAGAAGGAGCAAAAGCCAGTATCTTTTCATATGCACCTAATTAAATTGGTGAACTCTCCTTGACAGAGATATAAATGGATTTGAAAAGGTTTAGCCAAGTGAATGGGAGCAGCAGCCGATGGCTGTTCAATGTTATAACAGAGATGTAGCCTCCAATTCCTGCTCTTGCCCCTCCCTGTGCTGGTGTGTGGCAGTGGGAGATCTGTCCCTTGCCCACCTCCCTGTGTGTCCCCTGGAGCCCCTGCTTGGCACTGAGTGCCAGCTTCCAAAGGCTCATGTCACAGGTTTGGAATTCCTGCTTGGGTTTGGTGTCTGAATTCGTCCTCAGTGCAAAATCCCTGGATTTCTTTCTACTCAGCTGGTATTTTCCAAGTAGACTGGTGAGCAGGGGATGTCTGCCTGCACTGAGGGTGATGGACAGCATGTTGTGGATCAGGGCTGCAGGATTGCATGAGCTGTAAAATGCCCCCACAGCCCAGGAACCCATCTCACGATAGGGAATTGCATCTTGAAGGCTCTGAGCACCAACACACTCCAGGATTTCTAAAAAAAGCCCCAATTTTGGTTCTTGGGAGCCGTAAGTCCAGCAGACAGTAGCAGCTATAATTATCCTGCTAGCAGTGGAGTGACAGTGCCTCGGGTCAGCAAAGCTGTGGGGCCAGACACTTCCCATTGGTGCTGGTGCAGTTCTTGAAAAACATAAATCACACCGGGTCACCACATAAGTCAGGCTTTAAAAAAAAAACCAACAACTAAACAGCCAGACAGCAAGCACAATAGTCATTCCTATGGTGAGAAACATATTTTTAGAAAGCGAGTAATACTTTAAAATAATTGGAAGTGCTCGTGTTTCCTCTGGATGAGGGATTTAAGATTAGGTGCTGATTTCATACCTATTTTGGGACTGATGTAATCCTGGAGGCAGTGTTGGAGGTAGAGCTGATCTGCTGAAACAAGAGTCCATCTCAGTTTCTACTCTGCAAAATCCTGGAAGTAAGAACTAAAACAAAAATCAGCATGACTAAGCCATTTTAAATGTAAAGGGGGAAATAGTTGCTTTAATATATTACGGCGAGGACCGTGTGCATGAGAAATTGTGATCCAAAAATGATTTATACCCACTAGATAATGAAATGGACTTGAATATTAAATATACATAAATAAAACATTTATTATACTTCTCAGTACCCTTATTATTCTTCACCATAAATATGTGATATCATAACCCATGCACTGTCTTGTCATTGCTAATCAGCCCGAAGGCCAAAAGGGCATTTTTCATTCACACCATTTATTTTCAGCAGTTGTAAAATAGATGACTGAATTTTTTTGTGGGGAACAATTAGAAGGAATTAAAGGCAGTGGAACGACTATTTTAGAAGCTTTAAGAATCAATTCCAACTAAAGGAGAAGATGAAGTCGTATAAAAAGAAATATATGGTAATGTTGAGGTGTATGGGTTGATAATGACATCTCGGTGCTGAGATAGAATTACCTCTTCTCCCAGCAGCATCATCATTACATATCTCATGCCTGTGATCAGTACATGTCAAAATCCTTCATATTGACAAATGTGCTGTCCACTTGCATCTGTGGAGAATGTTTTAGCAGCTGAGTGATTATGAATCAAACCCCAGAGCTTACAGCCCTTACTGCCTCCCAATGCTTTCACATTTGTTGCCTGACAAGTAAATGTATCTTGACTTCCCTCTGAGATTTTTTATTTTTTTCCACCGTGTTTGATGAAAGACATTTGGCAAATTGGCAGTGGTACCCTGTACGTTGCAATTTGTACTCAGCATTAGGAATCTGAGCATGAAATGAGAGGGCAGGCTGCAGGCTAAAGGGAAAAAAAACAACCCAGCCCAAAGGCAGAGCTAACCAGCATGGAAATAGTCATGCCAGGAGACAACCGTGTAATTCTGCCAATGAAAATTAAATTAAATAAACCTGCAAAAATGCCCAGTTCTTCCAATTAAAATTTCAGTTTTCCAACAATCAGAGGAACCTTTTATGGATTTTGAAGAACAGTCTGTGGAGGTGTTCCAGCTGAGAAGGGTTCAACATCTTGTCTGTCATATAATTTCCTTTTTCGTTACAAGCAAGATCTTGCACAGGGCTCATGCTGTGGGTTATGTGCTCTGTAGGTGAAAGCTTGGCTTTTTTTTTTTTTTTTTTTTTTTTCATTTGTTTGTGGTGTTATGGAGAGGTGGATGGTTATTCTCACCTGTCAGTAGGCTTAGCAGCATTCTTGAACTCTTCAAGTGGCAGTGTTTGAGGTTTTGGAGGAACTTTTCGTGGTCTGTTCCAGACACCTTAAAGGAAACTGCTCTCCAGAAATTTTTTAATTCCCACTCCCTGCAAATTACAGGCAGCTAATCAAGAGTGGAGCCATCCCAAAGCAGACAGGAGTTACAAGCAACTAAAGGTAGAGCAAGAATATTAAGAGGTGGAATGTTGGAGTCCAGGGCAATTAATTAATAATTAATTAATATTATACCAATGAGACTCGGGGCCTTTAGAAGGCAAAGAACTTTAAACAGTCTAAATCTTGGGTGAGGAAACCCTCCCCGAGAGTGGAAAAGTAGCACAGACATCTAACAGGCAGTGTGAATACAGGGCACCAAACCCGCCAAGCCTCATTTCTTCTGTGTTTATCTAATGGTCTTTGGCTATGTTGGGCTAGAACACTGGACTGGATGGCTGGATGTGGCTAGAACATTGATGGAGCCTCTTTGGATCTGGATTGTTGCAGCTCTTGGTTGAGCTAGAGTGTTCCTCTGCGATATGTGTCCTCTGCAAGTCCTTAAAAAAGTGTATTAGAAATACAGTTATTATTTCTGTTCGTTTGGTAATAAATACTCAATTATTTCTGTAGATGGGATGTATAGGCTTGTAGGCACACAACCACAGAGCATGACCGCAAAACCTGTGATTTTATAGGAGCTGGGGCTTAAAAATAAGAAGAAGTGAACACTGGCTGATTATTACCCTCATGACCCACAATTTTGGACACTGCAGCTCTACACTGACTTCTTCTTCCCAGAAGAGTCGATGTTCTCTGCGTTTCGGTTTCCCGGTGAGGGCAGAAATAACTTAACCTTGCTGGGCTCTGTGCTCTCTCCCGCTGCAGGTGTCAGCTATAGAGAACATGGCCGAGAAGCTGGAGAGCTTCAGCGCCCTGAAGCCAGAGGCCAGCGAGCTGATCCAGTCGGTGCCGTCCATGTTCAACTTCCGCGCGCCGCCCAGCGCCCTCCCCGAGACGCTGCTGCGCAAGGGCAAGGAGCGCTACACCTGCAGGTATGCACCTCCACAGCACCCCCTGCCCTGCCACCCACCGAGTGTCTCTGTGCCCAGCACGTGTTGTGGTGAATCCCTGATTTCCTCTCTGATCCCATAGAAATGGTTCAGCCCTTGGGAATGTTCCCGCCACTCCTCCTGTCCATCAGATTAAGCCTGCCCGTTCTTCCCGGTTCCTCGATGTCAATCCCAAGTTGTCCCAACCCCTCACTTGTCAGTTGAAGTTAGTTCTTTACCCCTCTTCTGGGAAATTCTGTGTTCCTCAGTACCCAGCTGGCCCATCAGCTTTGTACCCTCCCATCTGTACCCCTCCATTTGTCACAGCCTTTTATACCACCTCTTGTGTTCACTGTCCACTCTGTTAACCATTCTTTGCTGTATTGTACCACCCCTTGTTCCACCCCCTGTTTGAAAACCGATGTGCCTCTGTGCCCAGTGCTCTCTCTCCTTGACCCCTTCAACCAGAATAAACCTCCTGTTGGAGCCTCATTTTGAGAGCCTCCCTCTACTCCTTCACCCAGATCCTTCTTTGTCACCTCCTTTGCCTGGCTTGGGGTTGCACACCCCAGAGGTTCTGCAGCGGACACTGTCTGTGTCCCTGCAGTTCCCCACACTCGTTGTAGAGCTCCTGCCCCACAGCCAGCTGAAGCTCTGAAAGCCTAAAAGAGAGCTTACAACAAACATGGAAATTCCCTTTGGCGTTTATCTTTACGATTTAGGATGGCTCATCTCACGACATGCAGAAATGTGATTTCTTCAGAGGACTTCATAGCAAAGGTTATTGAAAGACAGATTTTTTTTAATGCAGTGTTTCAGTACAATGGGTAGGGTTGGTCCTTTGGGGCACCTATCTTTTTGTAAACATCTCTACCAGTAAACAATTTGGACAAACACCAGGTGTCAGGAGGAGGCTATCTACAGGGATTGTTTATGGGGATTGTTTTGGGCTCCTCATGATTTCCCAGGCCAGACTGAGAGAGCTTTGTCTTTGGCTTTCCCACAGGCTTCAAGGCGCTGCCTGGAGCCTAAGAATCCATGTTCTGACCACTGTCAGTTCCCACAGAGGTTCCTGGCCTGGGTCAGGAATGGTGTGGCCAGCAGGAGCAAAGAGGTCATTCTTCCTCTGTACTCATCACTGGTGAGGCCTCACCTCCAGTGCTGTGTCCAGCTCTGGGATCTCAGTTTAGGAAGGACACTGAGTGCTGTGTCCAGCTCTGGGATCTCAGTTTAGGATGGACACTGAGTGCTGTGTCCAGCTCTGGGATCTCAGTTTAGGAAGGACATTGAGTGCTGTGTCCAGCTCTGGGTGTCTCAGTTTAGGAAGAACATTAAGTGCTGTGTCCAGCTCTGGGATATCAGTTTAGGAAGGATGTTGAGACGCTTGAGCACATCCAGAGGAGGCCAGGAGGCTGGTGAGGGGCTTGGAACACAAACCCTGTGAGAAATAACTGAGGGAGCTGGGATTTATCCTGGAGAAAAGGAGACTCAGAGGTGACCTTATCACTCTCTACAACTCCCTGAAAGGTGGCTGTGGTCAAGTGAGGGTTGGTCTCTTTCTCCAGGGAGCACTGACACAACCAGAGGACACAGCCTTAACCTGTGCCAACGGAAATACAGGCTGGATGTTAGGAAAAGGTTTTTTACAGAAAAGGTGATAAAGGACTGGAATGGTCTGCCCGGGGAGGTGGTGGAGTCACCGTCCCTGGATGTGTTTAAAAAAAGATTGGATTTGACAGTAGGTGCCATGGTTTAGTTGTGGTTGTTCAGTTAGGGCATGGGTTGGACTTGATGATCTTGAAGGTCTCTTCCAACCCAGTGATTCTGTTTATTAATTATTGGTGTTATGAAACAAAGAGCTCTCCCTTGGTGCCTTGGAGTGGCTGCCTGGAACAGAGGCTAGGCAAGATTAAGAGAGTAAGAGTAGGTATTTATTAAAAGCCTTCAGTAGGTGCACCTTGGGCAGTCAGAAGCCTCCCAGAGGCTACACCCAAGATGGACAACAGTCAAGTTTTTCAGACAATTATAAGTTTAGTCCATTTACATATCAACTGTAATCCTCCAATTACAATTTCAGGTAATGAAGTCATTTACTCCTACTTTGCCCCTCCTAATTCACTGTTTACATCTCTCAAGGTCTGACACAGCAAGGTGTCCTTGAGTTTCAGGCCCAGAGAGGAATTGTTTTGTCTGACCAAAATGTTAAGACAGTAGCTAACACTCTATATGGAGTTTTAGAGTTATACACTAAAGCAGTACAGGATTTGAAAAATATAAAAGCTAAATCCTAAGGCATCACCGTGTATCACAGTGGTTTGATAAATGAGGTGGAAACTGTTATATAAACAATTCTTTTTTTCCCCCCAAGTTTTCTCATCACTTTCATATATAAAAGTGTGCTTTCATTATTGATTTTTTTGATCGTGAGCTACAGACATGTTTTCTCTCGGGCTTCTGGTTTTAATATCCAAAGGGATCAGTGATAAAATACATGACTTATTAGGACTTGTGTGTATGGACTTAAAAAAACCCTCCACAATGAAGATAGTCATTGAATGTGCACCCAAAATGAATGGGAGCTTTGTCAAGGAGAGTGGAATTAGCTGTGTGGGTATTTTGAAGGCTTATACATCACGTTGTGAAAAAATAAATGGGATGTTAAAAGTGAAGGGATGCAATCTTCAAAGTCGTCGCGGGGAGCAGCCACCACCCTCATTCACTTAAGAGAGTGCTGTGTGTGCTCTGCCCTCGTGCAAAAATGGGCTCAATGTCCTCAACAGAATGGGCCAATTTTAAACTGAATATTAATATGTTTCTTGAACGAAGGGGGAGAACTCACGATAACTTTATTTTTTTTGCCATTATTTTTCCTGTGACATATTATCGAGTTTGGAGAATGGTTTTTAAATTGCACTGTTGAGGTCTCTATATCATCTCCAGAATGTGCAGGCGTTTGACACTGGCATATCGGTTTATCTGATCTTTTTGAAAACATGTCACCTTCTTTCAAGACGTGTTGTTATAGAAACATACCTTGATGGATTAGGTCTTTGAGTCTTGTCTGCTCTGATCCTATTCAGTGCACAGAATGGTGTCACGTTTGCTGACACGTAGAATTGGTTGAAAGGTTTGAAATTTGCTTACACAGAAGCAGAAATCCAAGGCTTTAATAACAGATTCTCTCGATTCCTAATCTGAATGAGGCTGATAATCACCCAGTGGGCTTAGAACCTTGGGGTGATCTTTGCAAAAGGTTTTTCATATAACCGTTCCTCCTGCACGAGCAAAGCTGGTTGGTACCAGCACTTCCAGTCCCACTCTTGTGTGTGTGTGTCAATCCCTGACATTGGCTGAATGCTTTTATTGAGATGATGTTGCACCAAAGCAGAGCCAGTAGGGCTGTATCGTGATGATGATTCCACTTGGGCTGTGCATCCAGTGCAGTTCAAATTGGGAAGAAGCCACTGAAGGTTGAGTTGCCTTATCAAACATTTTCTTATCACAGATACTGTGGCAAGATTTTCCCGAGATCTGCAAACCTGACCCGTCACCTGAGGACGCACACTGGAGAGCAGCCCTACAGGTACCACAGCCCTCACCCCTGTCTCTGCTGTGGCCAGGCTTTAGGGTCCCTGCCAATGCAGACATTTTCTGTGAATAAAGGCAAGGAATTTAACATCCTTGCTGCACCAGCTCCAGCCCTTCCCCCTTAGCTTTGGAGCCACCATTGCATTTTGGTCTCAGAGTTTTGTGCATTTGGTGCTGATCCTTGATGTTGAAGCTGCAGAAAAAGGAGAGAGTTTTGGTCTTAGTAAAGTTCTTTTGGCTGGGGCAGCTTCCCAACACAGTCCCCAAGTCCTGCCTTCGCTGGAAAGGTGGCAATGCTGAACCAGCATGATTGAAGTGATATTCAGTAGGGCTCATGGACATATTTTGCCTTGCAAAAAATGTTTTTTTATTGGAGTTCTGCAGTGTTATTTGCAGCCTAAAATTGGGTGGTTTATCAGTCATCTGATTTCTGAAAGGTCTCGCTTGCAAAGGTGTTATTGTATTTCTTTCTTTTCTGCCTAATCTGGATCCTTTCTGAGGTCTGCTTAACCAAAACCCATGTGGGTGTACTCTCCTGTTGATGAGAATATGTGTGCGATACTGAATCCAGGACAGTCACATGCAGAAATGTGTATAAATCTTCACCTTATTGAAAATGAAAGGCTAATTTAAGCCGGAAAAAGGCCAGTTCATGTTCCAGTAAAACAAATGCACAGATTTCTGCATTTTATGAGCTGTAAAGAGCAGAGTAAGCTCATTGTTTGTGAGATAACAATATGTTTTTTGCATCTAGTCTCTTTGGGAAATGAGATTCACATCTAATTTTATTGAAGGAAGGTCTTGATGCATGTTATACCCGTCCACTGCATAAAAGCCACAAGCAATTAGTAGCATAATGGGCGATTTCAGCAGTAAAAAAAAAAAAAATTGACATCATTGACAAGTGTAAGAGAGGCACGGGAGAAGTAAGAGATTGAAAAACTAAAGTGGTGAAGACTGTTGGCTAGCTGCCAGCCAGAGAATTTGGAATAGTTATAGTATGACTTAGTAATGGCTTAAAGAGCAATACAGTAAAGGCTTTAGGGACTCCAAATCGCTACAGAGTATGAAAACTGATGCCTCTGGTACCAGAGTGATAGACTAAACTACTCACATTGGCACAGTATTAAAGGTTGGGATTGTTTATTGCTGGTTTTTGCAAGATAACCGAATTTCCTCTGGGATTAGCAATCAAGCAAGCTAATTCCTCAAGAAAAGATTTAATCACACAGTATAATTTAGAATAGGAAAAGAAATAGCCCTTTTTACCTTATTTGAGCATTAGAAGAGATCTGTTTCATGTTTTTTCCAAAAGTGTTTAATTGTATTGTATTGGCAGCACATGAAACAATGGAGTTATTGCTCTACTGTTTTCAAACTTCCCAACTTTGCGTGCAACAGTTTTGAAAACATGGGACTCAATTACCATAGCTAATTTGATGCCATTAGCTCAGAAATATCATTCTTGTTTCTAGAGGCAGTATTTAAAATATAAAGTCTAATATGAATTAAAGCTGAAAACACCACCATAGAAGTTATGTCTCCATTCCAAGAGCACAGCTCTCCAGTTAGCCAAAACTTGTCTTTATGTCAGGGAGGACTGAGCCTCAGTAGGGAGCGAGGAACTGTGGTTGGGTGCTGAGACTGAGCCCAGAAGGCTCGTCATGTATCTTAGGACAAATATTTCATTTCCAGCTACTAACAAACTCTTTCCTACCCGCTTGATTTGGTGGTTTTTTTTTTTTCAGATGCAAATACTGTGACAGATCCTTTAGCATATCCTCTAACCTGCAGAGACATGTGCGTAACATCCACAATAAAGAGAAGCCGTTCAAGTGTCACTTGTGTGACAGGTGTTTTGGTCAACAAACCAATCTTGACAGACATCTAAAAAAGCATGAGAACGGGAACATGTCTGGTATGTTCTGAATTTTCCCTCCTGTCTCTTCCCTCCCCAGCCTGCCCCACGTCCCATGAGGAGGGACTGCCCATTCCCTGTCAGTGCTGCCCATGTCCACAGGCACACGCTGCTCCAATGGGTGGGGGGGTTGCAAAAGACATTTAAAGTGCTTTGAAAATCCCAGCATAAACTCTCCCCTTGTATGACTTAAGACCATTGGATGGTGTCTTTTCTTTTTGGTTTTAATTAAGCCAAGCTATAGCGTTTTGAGAACAGACTGGGAAAATTGGTTTAATCCCATCTCTGCAATCACTTGGATCTCAATAGAAGTCCCAGATTTAGAGTCTCAGGGGACGCTCTAAAAGATTTTTCTGGCACCTTCTGAAATATTCCCACTGTCAGGGGCTGAAAAGCACTGGCTATTATGGAGCTAATGGTGCCTCTCAATCCCCAAAGCAAATTGGTCACTGTGCACAGCAGCAGCACAGGCAGTGGCAGGAGGGATGTCATTGGGCTAGTTTGGGTGTCTGCAGGGTTTAATGAAAACCCTCTCTGCAGTCCTTTCAGTCTGCATTTTGCCTCAATGGAGATAACCAGGGGCATGCAGTGAAAGCAGAGCTGTCCCCAGTGCTCAGAGAAAGTTTTCTGACACTGGTCTCTCAGTGCTAATGAACCTGGGTGATAATGTCAATGGCTGCTCCATATTTTGAACAAATCTGCATAATTGATAGCTAAAAATTAAGTTCCATTTGCTCAGTTGAGCCCTTGGTCTAAGAAGGACAATTATCAATGGACAGTCTTGGAATCACAAGGAGCAGGAGGGAGATGTTGAAATAGAGACATGGCAAAAATATAAATTATAAATTATAAATCATGGAATTGGTACCCAGCATCCAACCAAGTCATTTTGGCTGGAAATCACCTTTGCCCATGAATAATTACTAATTACTGGGTTTATGGCCAAAAGATGATAGTCCACACTCACCAACTTTTGGCTGTCACCTGTTTTAACCAGAGTTTCAATTTCATTTTGATTTAAATGATTAAATATAGAAAATGTAAAGGAGCAGCAACAGACGTCATATGTTTTGCTTTAAGGTACTGCAACATCTTCACCTCACTCAGAACTGGAAAGCACAGGGGCAATCCTAGATGACAAGGAAGACTCTTACTTCACAGAAATTAGGAATTTCATTGGAAACAGCAACCACAACAATCAATCCCCCCGAAACTCAGAGGAGAGGTGAGTTGTGTCTGATCTGCCTTCAGAAGGTGCCCAGTGCTCCTTTTCCAGGTCTGCGGACCTGATTGTTCACTTTTGATGATGTCTGGAGCAAGAGTTATTTTAGAATCTGGTTGCTTCAGTGGCCACCTTGGTGTCTTAGGAAAAGAAATGTGTTGATTCCCTCCCCACTGTGTATGAAGATGTTCCATGTGGCAGATGCTGGTTGAGATTTGAACTGTGAACACATTTCTCCTTGTATCTGGAGCTCTCAGTTTCAGGCTCCCACCGTTGATTTAAGTCTGCTGAAAAAATCCCTTCTCTTCACATTCACGGCAGAACAGGTGAATTCTACATCCTGTGGCTAAACGTATGGAGCCTTAGGATTTAAGTGCAATTTAAATGTGTAATTAATTAAGTAGACCAAGCTAAATTCTTGGATCAAATGAAAGATTGCAGCTGAAAGTCCTTTCCCGTAAGTAACTCAATCCCAAGAAAGATGCTGAGTAGCCAAAAGCCCGTGAGGCTGCGGGTGGGCGTTGGGAGTCCACAGAGCTCCAGCATGTGAGAGAGCTTTTTCTACTAAGATTTATTAAGTATATGGGTGTTTGAATTCTTCTGAACTAACAGAAGAGAGACCACTTCTAAATATTTTCAGTTAATAAAAGTACAGCTAAGCAGAAAAGGCTGTGGGATGGAGCCCCACACATTTCTTTGGGATTGGTGTTGCATTATGCATTATTTTCCCTTTTGAGTTGGCGTTACATTATCAACATCAAAAAATTCTTGCTGTTGGTGACAAACTTTGCTGTCTCCTCAATTTCTAGATGCCTTTGTGAAGGGATCAAAAGGGTGGACACAACACAATTTCTACAAAAGTATTGGATTAAGTGATTACATGCATATTCAAATTTCATTCCATCTTGATTGGCAATGAGGGCTTGGGATTTTTTCTTTGCACATCTGGTCTCAACATGTCCTCCGACAGGAAGTCAGCAAAGTGGAAAGGTTGCTGGGTTGTGCAGTGTTTCCTTTCTAAATTTGGCACTTCAGACTGCTCTTGACGGATATTTTATCCCTGGCAAATTGCTGCATTTGAAAGCATAATTAGGGAATCTGTTTTCTTAATCACATGGCTTTTGTTACTTTGGTTGTAGTCCATCTCCCTTTCATTTCTAGCAGCCTCAATTGAGCATAACAAGCAAGTTGGCAGCCCAAACTGCGCTCAACAATTTCTTATTTCTGTCTATTTAAATAAAAGATGATAAAGAGATATTTCTCTGATGATCTTAGAGGGAGGTGGCTGCTTCAGCTCTCCCTGTTCTGCACAACCTCAGATTTTTTTGATACTGTTCTAAAGACAGACCGTTCCCTAGAGCATTTTTTTCAATGCAATACTAAACTCATGGCAGTCGGCTGGAATTTGCTCAGAAAATAGATGAAACGCTAATGTGTTCAGGAAAACGATGCTGTTATTGTGGCAGAAACCAGCTTTGCTCCTCAGAAAGTCCATCAGTTACAGCAGAAAGTCAAATGTTAAACACCAACAAGGCTATGAGGGTTCGTCTTATCTCGCTCTAACTTTGGGTCTACCCCATATTGTCCCGCACAGTTTGAAGCACATGGAGTCTAAAGCAAACTGCGTGCGGACAATGAGGTTTCCATTTTTATAACTGTATTCCTGGAAGAGTTAAGGACCTTTTGCACAATGAGAACAATAGATGAATCAAGGCCTCTGTGCTGCATGACGTGGTGGGGGCAGATACAGTGGTAGCATGAATTTTGGGGGGGGCTCCACTGGGTGCAGCTCATTCACATCGCCGAGCCTCTGGTTGGGCGCTCATTGAGGCCGTGATGCCAAATTCCTTTGGCTCTCCTCTGATGGGATGGACACAGTGCAGCTTTGGATGCTCTGGACCCTGCAGGGTTGAGACCATTACCAAAAGAGCCCCTACTTCAGCGTGGGTATTATGTCCTTGATAAAAATCCCGTAGGAAGTAGTTAAGAGGAGTCATTGTCTGAGAGCAAAGGGCAGCATAATAACGGCGTGTAGACCAAATGGTTTTCCATGTGTGTATTGCTGTAATTACTCATTTAATAAGAATAAATGCACTTAAATTGCCATATGACCTTTCTTTTCATTGCTTTTTACCCTCCAAATCAGTCAATAACCTAGTTCAGCACGAAGGCAATACTGTAGTCCACACTTCAGGTCTCCAGCTGAAGTCCTTTAGGTTGCCATATATGAAATCCATACATTCAGTGAAGCAAAATGGCTTCCAAAGGGGTGGTATTGTGCAAAATTAATTATGCATGTAATTTGGACCTTAAAACTCTGAATGCAATATTCATTTTTTTTGCTTAAAAATGCCAGATCCAAGTTTCAGAGTTTCTTGGCCCCTACAGCTTCTGTTAAAAGGCAGTGAGTTGTTTTGCCCAGACTACATGTATGATTGGAAACTTGAGATGAAATAATGCATGAGAAAATTTGGAATGGTTATCTGAACATGCCTCTGTTAGAACAGTAGTTTTAGCAGGATAACAGGAAAATCCCATGCTGATGGTGCTGCAATATCCCACTGATTTCTGAGTGAATTTTCTCCAATATTGCCTAAATATCTGAAGATAAGCAAGATATAAAATACTTTATTCTTCTGGGACCGACACTTTTCAGATCTGCCTCCAAGAGCCTGATGAGGAGCTTTCATATCTGATTTGTGTTTACAGCTTGCATTTGTTTTGGTACTTTCAGAATGAATGGCAGCCACTTTAAGGATGAAAAAGCCATGATAGCCAGCCAGAACTCGGATCTGTTGGATGACGAGGAGGCAGAAGATGAAGTAATGATGGATGAAGAGGACGAAGAGAGCGAAATGGCAGGGAAAGGAGTCAAAGAGCCCGTGACGAGTGACATGCATGAGGGCACTCCCGAGGAGGATTACGAGGAAACGACTACTTTGGACATGAACTGCAAAGCTTCCCCTGGCAGGTTGGTTCCTTCTGAGTACTGGGGTGCCCGATAGGCGGGATGAAAACAATGAGCCATACAAGAGTGCCAGCACCAAACCGGCTGCCGTGGGAACCGGCCCGGAGCAGCCGCTTCCCACTCACAATAGCAACGTGTGTCTGTGTTTGGGTCAACACCAGCCCTGCTTTCAGCCTCTTCGTGCAGCCTTGGAGGCCTTGTTAGGAAAACTGGCTGTGCTTGGGGAGCTATTGTGAGGTTCTGGGTGAGACAGGAAGCAGGGTGAGACAGTTCCATGGGAGAGACGTTATCTGCTCTGTGAGCCGTCCTGGATCTTTCCTAATGGCCTTGCAAAAGGCTGTGGAGACACCATGAGAGAGGCAAACTCTCCCTCCCCCACTAAACTGCCCTTTCTTCAGAACAGAAAATGGAATTTCTTTTCTTTCAGGATCGCTGTTCCATGAGGCAAGGTGGTCTGTGAATGTGAGAAAGGGGGAAATGGCTCAGATGCGTAAATCTGAGAAGATGAGGGAACGCAGAGAGGATCATTTAATTGACATTTAAAACTTCCATGGTGTTTTTGTAGGTATAAAGAAGAGGAGTATAGTAAGACTGGACTTTCGGCTTTGGACCACATAAGGCACTTCACAGATAGCCTCAAAATGAGGAAAATGGAAGAAAATCAATACAGTGAAGCTGAATTGGCAGCTTTCAATGCTTCCCAGCTGCCAGAGGACCTCAAGCAACCGTTGTACAGGAAATCCAAATCCCAGGTAAAAGCTTAACTCAGTTAAAATGTTATTGTCACCAAATACCCGCAGGATTAAGCTGTTAGTGTGTGGCAGGAAGGGTTGTTCCAGCTTTGTCAGAAAGGGCTGTGCTCCATGTCCAAAAACCTCAGGCTCACCCAACATCCCAGAGACATGGCAGGGTGCTCTGCTCCCTGAGAACACAAGATTTCCATACCTTTTTCTTACTTTTTTTACTATTTTTGTTCTGCGTGCTGCCCACAGAAATGGCATGGTAAGAACTAGTCCCACTCTGCTGACACTGGTGCTGTGGGGTTTAGCTGCAGCCTCAAAGGGATGTGATCTTCTGGCTGGCTTGGCATTTTGGCATTTTTTATAGTCTGTTGGATGGTACCACCTCTAGGTCCTCAGTGTGTTTTACAAATAGCAATAACTGAAATGGTATCCTCGTGCTATTTCTTGCCGTTTTCTAAACATTAATTAATTAAAACGGGTTTTTTTAGCCCCTTTGAAAGATTCCTGTTTCAAAAACTGCAGAGTATGCATGTAGGAAAGGTCAGCAAAGGAGACTGTTATATTTGCTGAAATACAGGACGAGACAAGGGATAATGTGATTCCTCAGCCTCTTGAAAAGAGCCTCTTGTGCCAAGAATCCGAAGGCAAAGGAGACTTTGGGACCTTGTCGACTATCAAAGGTTTCTCTGAGCTTTGTGCAACCAGATGAAAGCAGAAATTATTATTACTATTAGTGAGTCAAAAGTGTCAGTGAAAGGGCTGACAGTGGTTTTTACCTAAAGCATTTTGTTGGGGTGGGTTTTTTTGAACTAAATAGAGCCCAGTGGCTGCAGCCTGACTGCTGCCCTGACTGCGCAGGGAGCAGGAGCTCAGATCCCCACCACAGTGTCATTGTAGGACACAAAAGAAAGATGAGAGACTCCAAATATTTCAGAAGAGAAAGAGCATAGAAAAAAGCCTTTATTATTTAATAATTATTTTATAAGGTGTTCTGATACAGACTTAACCTGGTTGGTGAATAGGAACGACACCTCTCTAATCCCACTGGTTAAACCAGAGAAACAGCGAAACACCACCTGGAGAAAGATTGTTCTGAGAAAGGAGAGTTGTTTGCAAAGATTGTTTTGAGAAGAAGCTTTCTTGAGAAAATTTTTCCTTGGGGGGGAAAAAAAGTTAGCAGCTGCTAGCAGGCTAAAAAATCTCTCAGACCCAGAAATATCAGGCCCCACACTGCGGGAAGTGTGACCTCCTTGTCCTCCTTGTGTCCCCGTGCAGGCCTATGCCATGATGCTCTCTCTCTCCGACAAGGACTCCCTTCATTCTGCATCCCACAGTTCTCCCAACATGTGGCACAGTATGGCCAGAGCCGCCGCGGAATCCAGCGCCATCCAGTCCATCAGCCACGTATGACACTGAGGAGTCTTACCCAGGATGGGACCAAGTCCAAACCCAGTAGCATGGCTCTTTCATATATGACTATTTAAAAGACTGCTGAGCAGAATGCCTTATAAATCTGCAGGGTCACTCATTTAAAGTCCGGTGACCTTAAACTGAATAATTTTAAAAAAAGGAAAAAAAAAAAAAAAAAAGAAAGAAACTATTTATTCTCAATATTTTGTTTTGCACAGCAAAGGCAGCTGCTGACTTCTGGAGGATCAATGCGACTTAAAAGAAAAAAATAAAATAAAATAAAATAAAAAAAAGATTTCAGTGGATTATGTAAACGGAGCCGGGAAAAAGTGTCTTCCAGTTCACCCGGCTTTGAGGGGCAGGGGCAGAAGGGTTAAGACTGCATTGATACACACATGGGCACTCCTTTAAAGTAGGAACTGAATTGATTTTCTTTTTGTATAAGATAGTTTGACACAGGATTGGGAACAGTTGCTTTTATGTACAAATCTCTTCATTAAAGCTTTATGCATTTTAGCCCTTCAAAGAAAGAAAATAGTTCTATGAAATGCACACTATCCATCGTAAATGTAGAAAGAAGTAACAGGGAATATTTTGTTCTCTCCGTAATTCTTTTGCCTTCTCAACTGCGTTGTTTAAAAAAAAAAAAAAAGGAAACCAAGGAGAAAAAAAAAAAACTGACAGAAAAAGAAAGAACTCTGAGAAACAATACATAAGAGGCTTGTGTATATTGTAAACTATGAATGTTCACTACTCCAAGAAGCTAAATCATCCAGATAATTCCGTGAAAGCACCGCGTTCATCGACAGCACCACTAGTTCGAATCATTGTAAGGAGATTTTTAATTTTCGACAATCATGTCACTGTTTTGTTGTATCGTTTCCTTTCCCCCCTACCCTCTTGATTTCTCCTTTGTGTTGTGTGTACCGTGTATTTATTTGTTGGCAAACGATTGTTTGTTGATTACAGAAGCACTGTTCCTGTAACAAACAGCACTGCTCCAGTCTCCCACTGCGTTACGATGTAAGGCACCCATGTACTTCCAAAAAAAGTGAGGTGAACTGATCTGTGTATATGGGAGTGCAAAACAGTGTTTGAAATTTTCTTACATTCCTCTTTTATTTTTTTTTGTTTTTGCCTTTTAATGAACTAAATAACTAATAGATGCGACTTAGTTTTGTTCTGTTTTTTTTTTTTTTTTTTGTAATACAGTAAATTGATTCGATTGTATAAACAGTTATAATTTCTTCATGAAAGCATGATTCTTCTGATTAAAAAAAACTGTACCCAATATTTTATGCTGGTTGTCTGCGAGCTTGTGTGATGTTATGTTCATGTTAATCCTATTTGTAAGATGAAGTGTTCCAAATTTATGTTTTAAAAAAATAAATAAATAACGGAAGGTATTCAGTTATTTTTGGGGGTTTTTTTGGCCTTTAGTGAGGGACCAGATTTATTTTTTCCTTTTGTTTATAATCTCATTTTGAAATAATCGGCAAGTTGAGGTACTTTCTTTAAATGCTTTGTACAATGTAACTGTTACGCATTTCAGTACATTACTATGGGAGGATCAACTTAAAAAAAAAAATAATAAAGGACTACAAAACTGAAGGGATCTATTTCCT
Source organism: Sylvia atricapilla (assembly GCF_009819655.1). Taxonomy (NCBI): domain Eukaryota; kingdom Metazoa; phylum Chordata; class Aves; order Passeriformes; family Sylviidae; genus Sylvia; species Sylvia atricapilla. The sequence goes on along the minus strand of NC_089149.1, from coordinate 3,638,785 downwards.
TTTTGTCTTGGTTTTGTCTGAATTGAGGGGAAAAAAAAAGAAAAAAAGAAAAGGGGGCATTTTCTCCGCAGCAAAGATGGATCTGTGAGGTCATGAGGGCAAACAGAGGATGGGGCACTGGGAGGTGTCTTGGACTTGGCCATGAAATGTGGGACACGAACCAGAGCCTCTCAATAGACCGACTGTTGGAGGGGGTTAGTGAAGTCCTTTAAGTCTCCAAACACTACCTTGGAAAAGAGGGATATTTAGGTCATTTCACAGAAGAGGTTGGTGCAGTGTCACCTTCAAAGGCTCCTTTGGAGTTTGAGTTTTGCCTGCGTGCTGCTTGGGGGGACAACACTGGGGAAGCAGTGGCTTATGCATAGTGAAATGTTTATATTTGATCAGCAAGGTGATCAAAATCCATGGTTGAGAAGCTAAATGAGCCTCCAACTGCATAAAATGAGTCTTTTGGAGTCTAAAAGTGGGGGGAAAAGAGCATTTTAATTTGTGTTCAGATCTGAAGCCCTGGTTTTGGGCAACCTGTGGAGGAGGGATGTCAGGAAAAGCCAGCATTTTCCCAGGGAATGCCCATCTTGCTGCTTTTCTCATCAGCAGAGATGAGATGCTCCTCTCTCAGCCTGTGCCAGTGCACAAAGACCCCTTGTAGCTCATAAGATATTTAAGTTATATTTCAGAATAATTGGTATGTGTCATTCTTGTGTCGTGGGCTTGTTTGCTTTGCTCATTCAGCTTGAGAGCCTTCTGCACAAGTTGGTGGCAAGCTGAGACCTACACCCCAGTGGTTTTCATGCAGGAAGCCTAAACCCCACCTAAACCCCACCTGGAAAAAGATGTAAATAGACAAAAAAAAAGAAATCCCATGTGCATATTCCTGTACTGCGCTGGCCTGAGGCAGTGGCCAGGTACATAATGCAGATAATTGCATAAATAGGTTATTATTTCTAGTGCAGTTAAAAGTCACTGTGAAACTTGGTTTTAGGTTTCTGCCAAATACAGAGAACAAATAGATTAATCAAGTCAAGTTTTATCTGCAAACAACTTTCCAGATCGTTTTCCCCTTTAATTTTGATGCAATGACAGTTCTTATCAGCTCTGCTCTCACCTGCCCTAGATGAAAGAGGGTTTGGAAGGTGGAGAAAGGGTGGGACAGTCTCCCCTGGGTTTAATGTTCTGGGTTACAGTAGCCCACGGATCATAGACCTGTCAGAAAAGGAACTTGAGCTGAGCTCAGGGTTAGTTCAACCTGCCCATAACCAGGTCTGGGGACCATTAGGGAGCCACTGCTGCCAATCCCTGGGCTGATTTTCCCATTGGTTGTCTGGGAGTTGGTATTTTCTTGTCACAGTATCCCACCCAGCAGCAGTGCCCATGGGGTTTGAGGAGCAGGGGGAACAAAGTGTATTTCTGTAGTATTTCTGTAATATCTGTAAAACCTATGGGGTTTGAGGAGCAGGGGGCACAAAGTGTATTTCTGTAATATCACGAGTCCTTCAACCCCATATGTAGATCCCTTATGTTCAGCTCCATGGTAGATCCCTTACCACTACCTCTATTTTCATTGCCTTGTCTCAGTGCCAGAGTTGTTCACCCAGAGGAACAGCTGAAAAGCAAACCCAGATTTGATTACTCATCTCATCCCGCAATAAACAGAAAAAAAAATGGATAATTTTTGTCTTTGTGTCATACCCTCCCCAGTGGACCACACAGGTGCAATTGTCCAAATGCAAACAGATGCTGAGTGAGAGTTGATGTTTCTGGCTTTCTGCTACAGTGATTTAAATTTTTTTTTAAGGAAAAAAGAAGTCAATACTCTTCAAAAATTCCTTCAGCTCATTTCAGCATCATCCTACTGTTCACCCCACTGTAGTATTTTTCTGTAAGTCAACAAATCATTCCCATGTGATCCAGCAGCCTTCCTAGATGGAGGAGCTGCCCATTACCCTCTCAGTTCCTATCTGCAGAACCGAACAAAGCCCCTGCATGACAAGATGATTAATCAATATTTCACCCTGGCCCAGCTCCTCAATACCCCTGTGGGACTCAGCCGCCGTTCCCGTGTCAGCTGCTGTTTCCAAGGGGTTCATTTGTGGAGTAATGGGAAGGGAAGTTATTATAAAAGCATTTGCAGGGCTGCTTTTTGCTCAGCTATACAGTTTGGCCCGTTGCTCCATGAGTGTCTTGAAGTTTAAAACTTTCTGTCTCTCACTTGTGGAGGCTCCCTGTGAGCTCCTGGATGGCTCTGCTGTGCTCTCTGCCTCCCAGCTATATTTAGTCCCAGTTGTGGTTTTGCTGCTCAATCCTAAAGTGGTGTGGAAAAGTCACTTTTAAAGATGCTTCCAGTAATGATTTAAACAAAACAAAGGTATACAGCAGCAAGCAGAAACTCCTTTTTCCATGTCAAAGCCCACGTTCCTTGCCAGGACTCCAGTTAGCAGGAAAATGTTTTCTGCAGCCTGGCCAAAACCAGCCTTTCTCCCGTCCATTGACTGGCTCTGTAGGTCTGTGAATACACCTAGTCTGGGGCTGGCAAGAGCCAAATTAATTCAACTTCTGTTTCTGTACAGAAAATGCTGCCAGCTGTAGGAAAGGCTCAACTCAAGTTCATTTAGGCAAGTCTGGGGAGATGGTGAACATCAAATAAAAAGCAAAAAATAACTACTGTCTCCCTCCTCTTTTCCACTTTTTTTTCCCTGATTCAGACTCATTTGCTGCTAGAGGAAAACAAATTTCAGCAAAACTATCCCAGAACCTAGATTTTAATGAAACTAACATTTAGATAATCCCTGAAAAGAGGCCCCACTGCCACACAGTGATCCAGGAACTCATCTTGCAAGCCTTTATCCCAAAACTGCTGCCTCAACTTTGCTTGGGAGTGGTTGCCCCTCTAGGTAAAAACATAAACCAGACTGAACACAGATCCTTCTGCATGGTGGAAGCAAAGCCTGCTTTTTTTAATCCAAGCCTGATTTTTTTAGTCCAAGTCCACATTTTAAAAGCGATTGAAGCTATGTATACTTATCAATCCATTTGGGGAAGGTTGGGGAACCTTTTATTATGAAAGGTGCTGTGGAAACATGAAAGTGTTGTGGTACAATGAGTTTAGCAGCCTGAGTGGGGGGTCTGAGAGAAGGCACCTCCAGCAGGCACTTGCCTCTTCCCTGCTTTATTTTAATACTAATTAATTCCAGAAAAAGCTAAAAAAAATCTGATGAAATGCTAGACTTCTAAGAAAAAGGTTTTGCTCAAGAGTCTTCAAGCAGGCCTCCCAGCTTGGGAGGGTCTAGTGGGAGAGAAGAGGGTTAGTGGTGATTTTGATGCTTAAATTATCAGTAATTAAGAAGTTGATTTTCGGGGATTGAGGAAAATTTTAAACAGCTGCTTCTTTCGGGCCTTTTTTACTCCTCATTTTCATGAGCATGTGCTAAGGCAATCTGGAAAATATATTTAGATCCATCTTATGCTGTGTCAAGACCCCAGCATCTGTACCTTGGGGCAGATACGTGTGAGATAGGCGAGGGTGGATGTGCCAGCACACACATGTGGAAGCGTTCAATTTGTAACATGATTACAGCCCCAGCACAAAGCCCGCTTGATACCTGTGGCAGGCTGGTTTCATGGCGAGCGCAGAAAACCCTCCAAGATCATGTCATGTTTCACATCAGCAGCCAACCCAAACTGGAGGAGTGGAGCTTTAATTCCTGGGGAATCTCTTTCAGCGGGCGCGTGTCAGGCTCAATTAAGGCGGGCTGGCGCTAATTGGGGTGAGGAATGCAAAGGGGGGTAACGTGGTCCTGGAGCAAAGCAGCCCCTTTGTCCAGGCCACACCAGCCTGTCTGTCTTCCCCAGGGTGGCCACTGGAGGAACTCCTGCTAGAAAACCTCCTGGAAAATTCACAAGTGGAGGGAGAGATTTCAGAGTGGGTAAGGGAGCTCGGGGTGCTCAGCAGCAGCTCGCTCTGGGGTCTCCTACACTGGAGTTGCCATCAGAGGAGAGGAAGGTGCTGAGCTGCCTTCTCCACACACAGAATGCAAACCTGACATCAGCATCCTCCAAAGATCCTCTCTCATCTCGTCTTTCTCCACTCCCAAAATAAAAAGTTTTGGTTTTTGTTTTTTTGGTTTTTTTTTTTTTTTTTTAGTCTGAATTGCTGATACACTAGGAAAAATAAAATAAAATTGAGGCATGAGCTGAGATGTTGAAATTAATTTAAATATTCAACCTCCCCTGAATTTCAGAGGGCTTTATGTGAAAATCCCAGCAGACTCAGTATCAGGTCATTCCATAATCCAAGTGAAAGTAAAGCATTAAAGGACAAAAGGTTATGGTCAAATTCAAAACTGATTCCTACAAATATTTGAAAGATTTTTGATCTTCCTAATTAAGGAACCAAGTGTTTTACTTTACCCAACTGTTTCATAGAGTCATGTAGAGTCATAAAATAGTTTGCATTAAAGGGGACCTTTAAAGACTATCCAGTTCCAGCCGCTCTGCCATGGGCTGGGACACTTCCCACAACCTGGCCTTGGACACTTCCAGGGCCAGGGCAGCCACAGCTTTTCTGGGCAACCAGAGGCCCCATCACCCGCATTATAAAAAAGCTCTTCTTTATGTCTAGGCTAAATCTATCTTCTTTTAGTTTAAAACCATCGCTCCTTGTCCATTTAAACTACTCGTTAGAGTCTGTCCCCTGTCCCCTGTGTCTGCAGGGGCCTGTTGGAACCAGCCTGGATCTTCTTTTGAATTCATCTCCCATCTGAGCATGGTCAGGAATATTTTCTATCATCCAGCCTCGGGCTCAGGTCTTAAGAGAGGAAAATCTTTGCCACTCTCAGACTAATGAGAGGTCCTAGTACATTGACACGTTACCCATCCTCAGGAGGGATTCCCAGAGCTGTGAAGTCCAGTCAGCTGCAGTCACACTGATGTAATAAAAGCTTGGTTCAGAAGGACCCACAGCCCCTCTGCTCTGTGCAACCACAAGCCACAAAACCCTTTGCAATCCACCATAACGAAGGAGAGACCTTTATTACACTTAGTCTTGATTCCCTGGTACTCCCTGGAAGCAGTTCTGCTGTTTTTATTACTTAAGAGCTATTAAAACCTTAACCACTGCATGGAGCAACTCGCTCCAGCTTTACACTCATCCATAAAAACTTTGGGAGATCAAGAACTGCTTTTGGGACCTAACGCCCTGACAGCTGAGGAGTGCCAGAGTCAGGTGTGAATTTGTCCCTGCCCTGGCTGAGCACAGAGACCAGGCTGAGAGGTGCTGAAGGGCAGGAGCATGGCTTGTAGCTGAGCTTTTTCCCATGCTTTTCTTTGCTGCCTGTAAGGAAGGACAAGGAGTGGGATGCCAGTGACCTCTCCTTCCCCTCGTGCCGGCCGTAAGCCAAGCTCTGAACATGCCACCCTCTGTCAGCTTAGGAAACAGCAAAGCTGGACAGAAAGCCACTATTTGCAGAACAAATTAGAACAAGAACAGGGATTGGGGTAAATCTCAACCACCCCTCCAAAAAAACCCCAACAAAAATCTTGAACCACTCTAAACTTGTCATGGTGCTGGGGGAAAAGAAACAGGTTTGGGTAACCAGCAGGATGGCACAGAGGCATTGACCAGCTCAGTCATGTCTCAAAATAAAATCCTTCTGAAGCACAAATGCAAGACCAAAACAACCTGACATGGTGTAAAGGAAATGGCACCAGCCAGATCCTGCTATGAGGGAACTCCCTGTGATGCTCTTTATGCTGCCCAGATACTGTTGGGGTGTAACACAGAAGTCAGCTCAAAACCTTTCATTATTTTCAGGGGGTTTTATTATAGAGTTGAAAAATCTGGCTTTCTCAGCTTGCCGCTATTCCCAAGTATATCTTATTCCTCCTCCACTCTGCCACTGAATTTTTAATATTTCCTCTTTGGAAAATGTCAGGAGTCTCAGCAGGGTGTGGGTTTCTGCTCTAATACAGCTCTGCCAAGGGTGAGCGAGGCTGAAGTGCCTTAGGGCAACATTTTGCCCTTGGAAAATATATTCTACCTATTGCTCCCACAGAACAACAAGGGAAAAAAACCAAAAAGAAGCATTTTCCCAAAACCTGAGGAACCAGCCTCGTAAATTATCTGTTTGTAATGTTTCTTCATTTCAGCTGAAACAATGATCCCGGCTCATTTTCTTTTAAACTTTGTCTCCCAGTCCAAGTGGCCACCTACTTTGTTGTCCAAATTTCTCGTGCAGTTGGAATCTCACAATGTGTAATCTCAGTAGGGTTATCAGTTATGTCATGCATTATACAGCCTCCAATCAGCGTAGTGGGAAACAACATTTTCATTTAATACCAGGAGAAACAGTGGAAGTCAGCGATTGATACCAACACAATGATGGGAAAAAGTGTCCAGAGGTGCTACTCACATAATCTCACTTTACAACATCTTGAAAATTCAATAGAAAGGACTTTGCTAACAATACCAGAATGACATACCACTGATTATTGTTCCTAAAGCTCTTAACAATAAGAAAGCTCTCTAAATATATCTCAACAAAAAACATATAACAGTTTGTTTCTTCTTTTTTTTTTTTTTTCTTTGCAAAGCACATAGTATTAGTCAACAATTGTTGTGTGGCGTGAGCCCATTAGGGCTGTTGGCTGCTAATGTTCTGGGAAATGAGCTCTTGAAAGATCTTTTTTTCTTTTTGAAACATGCCTAACAATTGTATCTTAAAACAATCCTGGATCAGCAAACTGCAAGGACCCACTCTGACTTATTTTCTTAAGCCTGACAAAAGACTAACTCCGCTTGCATTTCACTCACTTGCTTTAAACTGCCGTGAGAAGTAAATTTCAGCTCAGAGCAGAAATGAGAACCCCTTCAAGGACCAACTTCTTGGTCTGACTTTCCCCAGCAGCCCATCCTCAGCGAAATGTGACTTTCAGAAATGCTCAATTAAATTGAACCTTAAATACACTATAATATTTCCCTCAGAAAGAAACTGGAAGTTGGCATATTTACTTCTAAACTCACACATTAGGGGATGAACTAGAAACCACTTAGGGGTCAGTGTCTGCTACAGAAGAGCCCTGAAAGTAATTCATTGCCCAACATCTTCCAAGAGCAGTATCCACTTTTGGGGCCATTCCTGCTGACCCCAAAGCACACAAATGAAGACAGATATGAAATAAAACCCTTCTTTTGCATTGCAGCATCGAGCCCATTGCTATGTTTCATCACTGTGTCACTGTGCAATGCTTTCAGGGTGTATGGTCTTCCAGAAAATTGTTGGTGAAGATTAAATAGTAATTTTAATTCCTTTGATATAGCTTACATTTCAAAACCAAACTGAACCCTTACATGTCCCACAGATCCTCACTGCATTTATAGCCCCAAAGGGCTAATGCAAGATCCCTAAAAATAATTAGCTGAAGTAAACACTGAATCACATTACAGAGTCAACAGCAAAGAATTTTTGAATGAAATAAATGGTTCATGCTTGAGGATATTGAGTGAAATATCCACTGGATTTTCTTTTATTGCATGCCCTTAGTCTCTCTGTTTATTATTCAAGTGCTTAATAAGCAATTCCTAAAACTGATCCAGAAGGTGTCTTTAGCAGCCTGACTGTCAGCCTGTGCCATCCAATATGTTTTCCACCAGCCTTTTGCAACCTTAGCTTGATTTCACCTTAAACACTCTCTGGAATGATTATTTTTGTTCCCTGAACTTGGACATCAGTTGTAGAGATTCAGTTAAGATTTGTTTGTGGTCGATATAAACAACATCTAGGGGTTCAACATATATTTCAACTTCTGAAAACATTTTAGGATGATCAAATGAAGGGAATGAGAAAACTCTGTGAGATTTTGACTTGAGCACTTGGCTGCTTGGCTCTGCTCTTCCCGTGGTACGAGCACACGGTGGCTGTTATTGCCAGTAGCCCCAAATTTATTTAGAGGAATAGGTACATCAGGTACTTCACTTGGAGGAGTTTTTTTCACTTCCTCAGCAAACACTATGGGTGTCCTTCAAAAAGCACCTTTTACTGCATTTCATAGCACCTGATTATTGAATCAACCATCTGATCTCTCTCAGTTAAGTATATTGATATAAACCCTTTTATTAAGTAACAAATATTAAGTTTTTATTAAGTATCAAGCAAGATTTCGTTTTCTTACCATTTCTCTAATATTTAAGTGTAGAACTAATAAGTGGAATTCCTCCACAGGGTAACTTGAATGAAGCCTCAGCTGCATTAGGGGCTGACTTTCCCTAAGGCAGGGCTGGAAATATCTCTGGAGTTAAAGTGGTTTCAAATTAATTTTGCTGCTTTTCACTCCTTCCTGATTTTATGTACTTAAAATACTCATGAATTGCGTATAATAATAGGTACTCACATGCAAATATTGCATTTAATTGTATTTATATTAATGAAATTTGGTGAAAGTGCTCACCTAAGGGATAGAGGCTGTGAGAAATACTGGGAATGAGGAGGTGACTTCAAACTCCCCTGGCTGAAAGGTGACGGGGTTCACCCACCTGTCCTGGGTGGGCTTTGTGTGTCCTGTCCCAAGGCTGGTGCAGGTCAGTGATGGCAGAGCTCCTGGTTACTGGTGCTTGGTTTTGAAGTCAAGTGATAGGAAACTGCTTGAATGGCTGGAGCCAGAGCGTCTCAGCGAGGGGCTGCCAAAGAGAACAAAACCACACAGGGCTGTTAATTACTTTGTTGTTTTTTTGGGTTTTTTTAACTTTACTTTTTTTGTTAATTCTTAGTGGTTTTTTTTTTTTTTTTAAATTTATTTATTTATTTATTTCTGTTGTAAGGCTCCAGCTTGACAGTACCTGAGAGTGGTGCTGCAGAGGCTCCTTGCTGGGAGCTCAGTGACTTTGTGGGGTACTAAAATCCCTTTGTGGGGCACTAAAATCCCATTGCAGACTCCTCAGCCTATAAGGCCTGCTGTCCCTCCTCCTCCTCCTCCTCTTCCTCCTTCTCCCAAGAAAAAGTCCTGGGAGCAAAGTACCACCCCCAAGTGATGGAGCCCCAGCTCAGGGACACCCCACAGCTGAAACCAAAGAGCCAAAGAAGCCCCTTTGCTGAGGGTCCTCACTGTGCCACCCCCGAGGCAGGACACTGGTCCCAGCCTTGCTCAGGCACAGCCAGGCCGTGTCTGGAGGTGAGCAAGGCTCTGGCAGTGGGATTGAGCCTTGGACATCCCAGTTCTGGCCCGGGCACATTGCCCCAGACTCGTGCCCTGGAGCAGCTCTTACATGCCTGTGAAAATATGTACCCCAGTAACCACACAAGTAAACATGTGCCTTGTGAACTACATGATTCATATGTGACCTGAGGTTCCAGGGGATTTCTGCGTTTTTTAAATACTATCAGGGTGTAAAAGTATTGTCCAGGGACGTAAATAATTTTCTGTCATTTATAATGTTTGTGTTCCTTTCTTGATAGCTCACCCAAAACCTCACGGTAAAAACTGGCAAAAGCTCTTTGGGGAAAAAAAAAAAAAAAAAAAAAAAAAAAAAAGTTTGAGTTTACAACCAAGAGTTTAATATATTCTGAGAGTGCTGCAATTCTTCAAGGAGCATCATTGAATGATTGAATTCAATTGAATTCAAATGATGATTTTAAAGGTCTTTTCCAACCTAAATGATTCTATGGTTGGATAGAATGTGCCCTGGCTGGAACAGCAGCAGGCAAGAGACCCCCCCAGACCCCCTCCCTGTGCCTGCTTGTCCACACAACATTTCTTGCCTCTATCAATGTATCTAACATGTGAGAAATAAAGTGTGGAGAACTTATTTCAGCTGCGTTTCACGGGGCAGGCGCTTTGATCAGCCAAAGCCTGAGTGTGTTATTCAGCACACAGGAAAATGGACAACTTCACTTCGGAGACTTTTAGGTACAGAGCCGCCGCCGTGAAAAGGCTGTCGAAGTTGCCAGCAGTCATTAGGCAACCTTTGGCTTTGAACAAGAATATCCTAAGCCAGGGGACAAACTCCCCCATCCCCTTGCTCCGGGACAACATCCACAGCCGGCATCCCATCCGTGCGCCACCAACCCACGGCCAAGCCTCGCAGCGGCTCAAAACAAGGAGAGGGGATTGAGTTAACCCCGGCTTGCATTGCTGAATCCCAATTTTGTTTAAAGAGAGCAAGGCGAGGAGGGAAAAGCGCTCGGGTTGTGTCCGGGAGCGCTGCGGGTGATTTGTGCGGCGGCCGGAGCCTCCAGCCCTAATTGCCGGCTGCTCTCTGGTGGCTGCGCGGGGAAATGCTCCTGGTCCCTGCGCTTCTTCCCATCAAATCCCGCTGGAAATCAGGGTGGATGTCTGTAAAGTCCCCTGGAAAAGGACTTTTTACAGCCCAGCGCCTCAGCGCCGGGCCACCGCAGCTCCTTTCTGTGAAACAAGTTCATTTTTCCACCTGGTTTTTGCCGAGAAACATCTGGGAGATTAACGAATTTTGGGGTACCAATTCTGACCTCCTCATGCTGGCAGCGTCGCCCTGCTGGCTGGCAGGTAGTGTCAGGATTTTGGAATTCGGCTATACCTTTTTTCTTTTATTTATTTTTTAAAATATATGTTAGTTTGCGGCGCGGAACGCACGAGCCAGACCTGAGCAGTGAGGAAGGGCTGCCTTGATTCATTGCACTCATATGATTTTGGCTGCAGTAAATTCACTCTCCTGCTACAGCATGCAATTTGAGGGTTTATTGAATATGCTGGCACAACCAGAGGGGAATCATCAAAGTGGAGATAATTGCAGGGCTCTCGTTGCTTCCGCTGTCATTGCTTTACCAGCTATTGTCTCACTGCTCGGGAGAGCATGGCCAAAGACCTCTCAAAAGAAATAAAATAGTAAAAAAAAAAAAAAAAAAAAGTCAGTTTTATCCCTTCTTCTATTTCTTTTCCTTGTGGTAGGACTTATTCTTATATGTGATTCTTTACAGTCTCCAGGAAGTTTTTTGGTTTCTTCTCCTATTTCACTATCCCTTTATTCAGAGCTGTCTCTGAAAAAACATTATACAAGATCCTGTCCTTTTAGGATTGTTAACACCCAGAATCTCGGCCCCTGTCTAAGGTGGAAACCCAACACGTCTCTTCCAGCAGCAGGACTTTGGCCAGTGGAATCCCTGGAGAATCTTTCTGTTCACCTCAGCAAGCACCAGACCGACAGGGAGAGCTTCTTCTCCCTCCTATTCATCTTCCCCGTTCTCCCTCCACTTCAATTCCCCTAAAAATCACCCGGAGATCATTGGCCAGTTCAGCAGAGACAACTGCTCCATCACAGCCGAAATCTGAGCTCGCACATATGGTTGAAGTTAAGCTAAGGTCTTCTTCCCAGAAATGCTTTGTGAAGTTCTTCTCCAGGCAAGTCTTTTCCAGTAAGATAGTGTCTCCTTTGCCTGCTATTTTGCTTAGTCTCGCTTTCTTTTATCTTCCTTGTCGAACTCAAGTGTCGCCATTCACTGCTAGCAGATGTGGTTTGGGATTCCTGCATTCTTTTATGCCTTTATTTCAGTGCTTTCATCACATCTTCCCTTTCAGCTAGGTGAATCAAAGGCCTTTCCATAGTCCAGTCAATGCGAGCTATACATGATGGCTTGTTTTATTTGGCAGTCTTCTCCAGAAAGTGATTCATTGTCTGCAGGTGATTCATAGTTAGGAAATTACTTCTGAACCCTGCCAGTGCTTGTGGTTGATTAAAGTTCAGAAGTCCCTGTAGTCTGTTCACCAGCGCTTTTTTGTCAACTCAAATATTTGTGTGCAGTAAAGAACAGTAAAAAGTGGATGTGCTACTGACATGAGCAATTTACTTGAATGTTTGCATCTTTAGAAAGTTCTACTAAAATATCTAAAACTGGCATGAAACTGTTTCACAATGTCTGACTAAATGAATCACGTTTTACAAATAAATATCTGTCAAATCTCTCAATTACTCGAGATCCAGTCATTAAGCAATAAAATAAAGCAGTAAATAGGAGACATCTGCTGCAAAGTGCTACAGAAACATAAGCATCTTTCTCAAGTTACCTTCTTTGCATTTTGGTATAATGATTCACCAAAAAATGTCTTGCCCAGGGCAATCAAACATCAGAAAATTGTCCATCCCAAAACAATATTGGAATATCTTGGTACCTTACCCAAATACACCTTGGTGGAGGCTACTTAGGAACTGCTCAGCTGAAGTGATCACCGTTGCTGGGTGAGCTCAGATGGTTCAGGGTACTGAAAACTTGAAAGAAAAATAGGATTAGAAGTCATTGCTTCTGATCTTGAATTGATTTTTTTAAAGATGTAAATGCTGCCCTTCTTTTGGAAGATAATATTTCCTCACAATGGCCAAGAGGGAACCCAAATTTCTCTTTACATCAAAGGTGCTTTATGTCAGAGGTGCTTGAAGGAATAATAATGAAACTCAAGGCATGGATGGTCAAGGGGCTTGAAAACTGACCCTCTAAGGACCTCCTGCTCAAATCCACCACAGCAGGAACAGAATCCCAAAGGTTGGCAGCTCCTAGGGAGCTGCAGCCAGACAAAAGCAGGGATAACAGCTCGTGTCAGTCAGGGACATCCACATCTGAGCTGCCACTTTCCCCAGAAGGATGAGGGGCTTTTTGGCAGCATCCTCCTACAGTGTTGACACAGAAAATGGTATTTCCAAGAATACAAATCAATTCAAGTACCTTTTGGAAAGGCACTGAGATAAGAGCAAATTTATGGACTTGTAGCCTCTTCACTTTGCTTTCGGGCAGCTCGGGCTCATTGCTTCATCCAGAGTGTCAGTTTGCAGAGCAATGCTTGATCTGCAGTCCTTTGAGAAAGAAAATATTTTTAAAACTTATCTCGATAGTTATAGAATTTCATATGAAAGATACATTTTTCCTGCCAAGAGATTCCTACAATTCTCAAGCAGCACTTCAAAACTGGTAGAGCTGGACTGACACTGCATATTTCGCTGGTAATGGAGCATAGTAAAAAACAGAAATGGAAAGAATAATCAAGTACCCAAAGCTGAATTATCACAGAAGTATTAGCTCTTTTCAGACCTTTTTCTGGATAACATTTCAGCACCAGCAGCTCTACCTAAAATTTGCCTCATGGATTGTGTTTAAAACTGAAATTGTGTGTATTAAACCCATACCTAGGCAGGTTTCTGTGTTTAATTCAAAATTCTTCTCAAAACAAATTCTGTAATTTGTCTGTATGCTTCAGGTTGGAGAAGTTTCTCTGTACATATCTCCAGATGGAGATGGGTTTTGCCAAAACTGGGGTATTAAATATCTATTTAGTGACTTTAGTTACTTTCCACAGTTCTCAAAAGCATGAGAAGCTCCAGCAAGTGCAGTGTCTTCTAAAACTTCTCCCACTGTGCTTGTTCAGACAAATATTTCTGCTGACTTCAATTCCTCCCAGGGGAATTTACTTTGGAGAAGAAATGGTTAAAAAGTTCCCCCAGGATTTGACTGACATAAGTGTCAGCAATGTAGGAAGAACATTGGGACACTGTGAAATTTAAAATTGGGTTAAAAAAATAAATACGAAGAACAAGAGGTTAAGAGACTGATCTAGGATAATTTGAATAAAGTTGTTCAAGAAGTAGGAGCTGAATGCTTGATTTAGAAGACAGAATTGCTCCTGCTCAGGGGAAGTTTTCCAAAAGCCACCAGCTGATTTTTGCCACACGCATTTGCAGGTCTCACTGGCTCAGCAACAGCCCAGGTTAGATTTCCCTGCTGAGATCAGCCCACAACACCCCTCTTTTATAAAAAACTACAAGCAGTGACAATGAATTTGGCATTTTCTTCATCGACAGTGCTCAGCTTAGAATTCCTGCCTCATTTAGCCAAAGATATTTGGCTTGGTGGCTGTTCCTCTTTGACAGTTTAGATATCGGTGCACTTCGCCTTCATGCAAACATGTGCTTTTCATTTCAGGCTCTGCAAAACTATGTCAAGATGGTAGGGAAAATATATCCTCCTGCATCCCAGGATAAAAAGGATGGCAGTGGACTCAAGTTCGTGTCCACTCATCCATGACAAGTGCATGCACATCTAGCTGATAAATGTGTTCATTTCCAGTGTCCCTCCACGGTTCAGATGTCGAGAGAACAAAAAACTCCACCATGAGTGGCAGGACTTCCAGGAGGAGCCATGCCTCTGGCTGATCTATTCCTGGACTATATTTTTAATTCACTTGAAATTGTCCAAAACAACAAATGTGTCTTTCAAGCAGAACTCAAACGATAAAGAACACAAAGCAAAGAATGACAGACCCAGTGTGGTTTTGCTCCTTTTCCTGAAAGAAAAAAGCAGCACTTTTATAAAACTCCAGTGCTCCCAGTTATGATGTAGAGACTCAACGCACACGGGGGACAGAGAGGAGGTGGGAGGATGACTTTCTGAAATAAACCCCCCTGAATTAGTGTCACGCTCGAATCCACACGAGGACCAGACAAATGCTGCTGGATCCAGTGTCCATATGCATTCCTGGCTGTCCAGCCACCAGAAAATGGTGGGGAGGGAGGTTATGACAACATCAGGGGTTGGCTGGTCCCATGGGAGGTTTTTAGGACTTATAAAACAAATCTAAAACAAACAGTGAGCACAAAGCACTCACACGGTGAGAGCCCTTCTTGAAAGCCTGAAGAGGCTCCTTGGAAACAACAACCCTTTGGAATCATTTACAAATGCTGCCCCATCTGTAAACATAAGAAACATCCTTAATGTAAACAGCGTCCCTCGCTCTGGAAGTGTGAGGAGAAATGAACAGGAAGCAGGGCAGCAGGAGGAGGAATAAATCAGTGACAGACTTTTATGAAATAAGACATCTTGGTCCTTGGGCTTAAACACACACACCAAAATCGCTTATTAAGTCCACATGGATCCAGAGAGCTCTTTGGAAAAGACAGCCTAAAAGAGATGAGGAACATGAAAGGAGCATCTAGAAACAGATGGGACACGAGGTTTTCAATAAACCTGAACATGGACAGGGATCTCACATAGCAGCAGCTGAACTGCCTCGTGCTGTGAGCCCATCAAATTTCACAAGCTTAACAACATTGGTCTGACTCTGCACATGGGGATGAGAATTTGCAGAGGATAAACCCAGCCAGGGCTGTGGGGCTGATGAGCTGTGTGGCTCAGCTGTGAGGATGTTTCCTCCAGGAGAATTCAAGGTCCCCTTGTAGCACATTGCTGGAATCAGCAGCTTCTCAGTGGGATTTGCCAACGCATCTTGCCTGGTCCACGGTTCATTAAAGGATCATACAATTCCCTTTCCTGTTCTGTGCCCGTGCCAGAAATTCTTGTTCTAAGCCTGGATCTGGATCTCACTTTGAAATAAAAATTTTAAAGAATCCCCAATGTCTGGTAGTATTCCATAGTTATTATTTGTGTTATAGGAAGACCAACAGATGCAAAAATAAGTCGAGAACCAATATGGTCATCTCTGTACCAATACAGTGCAATTCTTTTTACCTTGGAGAACTTACAGAAATGGGCAGAAATGGACAGAAATTCAAACACAGGTAATCAGCATTGCAAGAGAATAAACTCTTCGTTCCTTGATATCCCCATGCTGTCCTGTCCATCTACCCATTCATCCTAGGCCTTGTAGCACCTCCTCAGGACCACTTGCAGATTGGTTCTTTTCATCAAGAGCTGCTGTGGTACTGATGAATAGAAGTATTCCCTGGGATGGAGAAAAATGATTGCAGGCAGAAGATGCCCCTGGGTGAGATCAGATTTGCCATTAAAAAGCTTTATGTGTCTTCAGTTCTGACATGACACCAAGAGCCACCAATTAAATGTGACACAACAGATAATACAAATCTGTGGTTATCTCTAACATGTAGCAGTGCCTAGAACATAATTACCTGAATCACAGTCACCCTCACTCTGAGGCTGGAGATTCACAATCTATCACTTCACTGACCTCCATCAAGAGTTTGAAAAAGGCACCTTTGAAGAAAAGTTGAATTTTACAAGAACACTCTATTAGACTACAGATTAAGGCAGGAAATTAGTATCTAGGGTCAAATCCTTTTGGTACTATTTACACTGGAAAGAGCTTCCCTGATTTATATCTCTGTAAATATTATCTGCTGACCAGGTGTCAGCTGGGGGCAGGGTGTAAATCAGGACAGCACATGGTGCATCCTCTTATCTGATGACTCCATGGGATGGGGTGAGCTCCCTGGGGGTGTGGGTGGAGGTGTGAACTGCAAGATCCCTCCTTTTGGGCTCCAGGGAATTCAGGGCAGAAATACAAGTCCAGAAATGAACACCTCATGCACAGGAGGTGAGGACACACACTTAAATACATTGTCTCTCCCAGTCAGATCCACTCTGCACAGGAACTGAGGGATATCCCAGTAATCTGCAGGCATTCCTTTTAGCAGAATCAGCAGCCACCTGCCTGACTTGGGGCAGCATTTGTGTAGAGGACTCCAAGCACACCTCAGCCCTTATCAATTATATAAATCAGGCTGTGCTCAGGAAGGTGGAATTTCTCCTGACTTTATCAGACATTATCAGCCCTTACAATGAGCTCCTGACTCACAGACTGCCTTGGTCCTGCTTTTCCATATCTTTCTGTGCCAGGAAGTCAGTGTCTTGGGATGAAAAAGGAATGAGCATGGTGCTGAGCACCTCCTTCTCCAAAAGCTCCTCAAGACCCACCTCATCATGCCATGTCTTTTTGGGACACAAAGTGATGTCAGTGGTCCCATCACTGCTTTTTGCTCTGATTTTGGGCGGTCCTGACCCATCTGGAAGGGAAGAGGTGATGATAAAGCAAATTTCCCCACATGCAAACCAGAGCTGAGTTCTTGCCATGAGGAAATCCCTGCAGAGATGGAGCTTTGGTCAGTAAGCTGCCTTCAAGGGTTCAGTTTGTGAAGTGCCTTGGGTGAGTCAGACTCAGCAGTGCCCTGCCACTTGCAGGAGACACTCGGCACAACGAGCAGAAACTGCTTCCTTTACACTTCTGAAAAGGTCTGTGCTGGTTAAGCTCAAGAATATTTTTAACAAAAGATGGCACAGCAGAAATATTTCAAACAGGAATTATGTATCGCTAAATATGGAGTTATTTTTCAAATCTGAGTGTGAGCAGGATTTATGGCAGGATTGTGCCTTCAATCTCCTATTGCTACCACAACTGCTGGTCCTACCCAGTCATTAAATGTCTGGGTGCTTCCAAAAGCCCAAAAACTGGGTTTGTGGAGGCACTCAGAGCCTTTCATAGTAAATAAACTTAAGTATCCTCAATTTATGACTGGAGAAACAAAGACAGAAAGCAAAGACTTTAGATCTTCCCGAGGTCTCAGTCTGTGAAATGTCCATGCTGGAAAACCGCAGTGCTCAGGAAAAAAAGTGATACAGGATCTAAGAAAGCTTCAACTGTTTTATAGAAACATTTACACACATCAAAACATTTCATCCCAGGCCACTGCCACTGCAGGTAGCTGCTAATTAAAATCTGCTGTGCTGTGGCTACTGTCTCTAAAACTCTGGCGAGCATATGTTTTATTTCTCTTCTTTTTTTTAACGTTTCTATGTTGTTTGTTTAGTTTCTGAGCTTGTCTGAGGATATTTTCAAAATTCATTTTTATGTTTGAAGATTAAGTTTAATAAGCTTGTACAATATATAAAAAGATTATAATTTATTATTCAAAAAGTTTCCTGACAAGATGTCTACAAGAAACATGACCCAAACCACACCGCCTTGTAATAATACCTCTTAAAAATTCCTGACCTCCCACTAAACACTCCTGCAGACTTCCCTGCTTCAGCCCTTGCTGAATATCTCATATATGTCCCCTGTAACATTACACAGAAGGAAATGAAATGGGAAAGTCATCAGCTCAGACTGACAAATGAAGGCAATTATCTACCACCATGTTATTTTCTCCTAGTATTGACAAAAAAATCCCATTTTTTCCTGCAGTGAAGGGCTGGAGTCTCATGAAAACACTTTTGCATCCCCTGTGACGCTTGGGGCATCTTCCCTTTTCTTAAAAAGGGGTCACTGAGAATATGGTGCACTGCAAAAGGAGAGAGGGCAAAGGGAGTACAGGTGTGAGGAATACAGGTGTGAGGAATACAGGTGTGAGGAATACAGGAGGGAGAGGTCAAGGCGTGAGAATTAAAAGCAAAACCATGGCTAAAACCCCAAAAAACCAAGCAAAACCAAGTTCACAGTGGCTCTGCAGCAGTTTGGAGCTCACATAACCATGCCCAGGCTCAGCCCAGGGGTGGTGCTGCCTCTGCCTGCCCTCAGGATCACTTTTTAGGACTTCCTTCACTCCCCAGCCCTGCTCCTGCACGCCGTGTTCCCTGGAATAAAGGTGTTCCCACCAGCAGGTGACACTCCAGCCCGAGGGCAGTGCGTCCTCTCCCAGCGGTTCCCATGTGCCCACTGACCTGGCTCCCTCCTTGCCCTGCGTTATACCCCAAGGATGGACTCCTTTCTGCCATCACCACTGTCCCTGTGCCCCCACAACTGCAGGTGACACCCAGGCTGGGCATGGGGATGGTGCTTTATTGACACAGCTCTTTGACAATTTGTCATTTGCGTTATTACAGATTTCATATTTGCTAAAAATAGCTTGCTTTTATAGCTGGAGAATGCTTTTTTCCCCCCCATAATTTTTTCTTTTTGGGTGTTTTTGTATTCCTTGTGATCGGGTTTGGGAGCACTGCTATAAGAGAGCTTTGTGTGAGCTTGGTCCACATGCCAACAGCTACTTACTATCACTAACAGGTAAAACTACTCAGGAATTTTAAAGCTTTTAACAAGACCTTGTCTAGACTGCTATGTAGTGGCAATGCAGTTAAATCCTATTGCAGAAGGAAAAAAGAAAAAGAGATTAAATCATTTTAATTACCTTTTGAAGCCACTTCTTCCCTGCAGAGGTCAGACCTTGATTTAAATTGGTGCACGTCAGGTGTTGGTCCACTGATGTAGCAGCAGTGTGACGGTTAAAGGGATCATGTGTTTGTCTATAAAACAGGATAAAGCCTGACCTGTATAATATACATATATCTGAAATATATGTGCATAATATATGTGTAGATCAGTTGGGTTTTTTTTTCCCTTGCTACAAACTTTATCTAAGGAGTCTCTCAGCATGGGGCTGTCACTCAGGATTCCTGTGAAATGTCCAGCATGCAGATATTGGGATAAACTTTTGTGGGATGCATGGATGGGCTCTCCATGCCTGTTCCCCATGGGCATCTCCTTGCCATTTTGTGCCACCCTGCCCTGTACACCAGCTCAGATTGGAGTGAAGACCAACCATGTCCGGAGTGGGCAAGGGCTATAATTATTTACTTCTCCATATTTATTTCTCCATATTTATTTCTCCCACATTATCCCATTTATTGTTTCTCCACCAGGCTTGGGTGGATGGCATTGCTTTGCTCCTTGGGCTTTTCCAGCCCTCCACATCAGATGCATCTCCAGTGCCTGATAATCTTTCCCTAGACAATTAAACCCTTCATTTGTTGCTTCCTTGCAACTCCAGATTTTAAAACTATACACTTTTCTTTTTTTATCTTTTTTTTTTCTGTTAGGTTAGGATTGCTTCCAACTTCCAATCCCCAATTTAGATTACACGCTCAGAAACTAACTCCAAACATTTACTGTGTTTGAAGGTCACAGTGCTATTGATTGATTTCCAGTTATAATGTATGTTGTCCTAACATGAGTTAAAAACATTCTGGGCTAAATCCAAAAATGCTGGGATCAAAGCATCTGGACTTGTTGCTTTCATGTTTGGCACATAAAGGGGCTGGCAGTCACCAATGTGGTCTTGGCTGGGCTATAGTTGTTTTCATTCTCTGATGTGAAACAGTTGGGAATCACAGACCCTCCAACAGTTATAGTGGACTAAATAAAAATTGGCTTAAAAACCTGCCAAGCATTTGAAAGTGCCAGTCTCCAGAGTTTTTCACAACTTATTGGCTATGGCATGTTTTTCTTTTCATTTCTCTTGTGTTTTTTTTCTTCCTCTCTCTCTTTTTTATTTTTTTTTTTAAAGAAAGAATTTTCTGCAAAATTAGGCTTTCAGTTGGGTATTTGAAATAGGTAAAGTTTTCATCTCATCAGACTCAATTTATCATCTTTGATCTGACTTCACTCATTCTTTTGGCTGCTCCATCTCATTTTATAATTAAAAAAAAAACCCCACCAACATTTTTGCTATCGAACTTATCACGTAAGAAAATAAACAAGGGCCAATTTCTTGGCTAACTCATCCTAAAGATATCCCAGCACTGCATCTGCATGTCAGCTTTTCACTTTCAAATTCACTCTAAACAGATTATTCCTAAAGTTTTTTCATTAGTCTCCCCTAAAAGTCTTCTATTTATATTTGCTGTTTATAAAATCGCATCCAGAGGCCGTTGTGCAACGCGCTGCACAGAGTCAGAACCATCAAGCCCTTGAGACAAACAATGGAAAACACTTTATAAATGGGAGCTGTTGTACAGATGGAGGATGGGGGCAGGAGGGACATGGAGGTTGGAAAGAGGAAGAATTATGGATGTTGGCCATGGTTAGGAAAGAAGCCAGTGGCAGAGCCAGCCACTTAACCCACATTCCCATCCAATTGCTTCCCTACTAATTAATTTTCCTCTCTCATCCTCTTAGAAGGCACATTATAATTTTTGCCCCCTTCTCTTGCGTTTCTAAAAAAACAAAGCCCTGGCGATTGAAAAATCAAATTCTTCATGAACTTCAACGTGGTTTTTTCAGTCGCTTTGGCTAATTTCTAGGAACTTTGTGTTGGCCTTGAGAGCTTTGGATCAGGCACGGGGGCTGCCCCTGGCCAGGGCAGCAGCAGGAAGGTCACTGCTGCCAGAGTTAAAGAGCTGCTCCTGTTATTTCCAGCCAGACAACGGCACCTCGCTGCGGGCTGGGCTGAGGTTTATGCTCAGACAAGTTTTAGTGCAGTCTATCGGTCAGAGGGAGCAATGCTGCTCCTCCTGCCTCCCACTCTTGACAGCTAATCCACAGGAAAAGGGGATTTATGGTGGCCCCATCAGTGGCTCAGCCCTGCACTGCGCCTCGGCGTCCAAGATTGATGCCGTCAATGTTCTCTGCCCATCCCTCCGTGGCTTCAGCAAACCTCTCCCAAGGGACTGCAAATCCCTCTTTCTGCTGCCCACACTGAGCTGAGATTCCTTGGATTCAGGCAAGGGATGTCAGAGCAAAAAATGGGAGGAGGGAAAGATCTGTATGATCCTTAACCTCTGCATGAGAAGCAGGGTCTTCTCTGACTGGTTTTTAAGCAGAGAATTTTCAACCTCTCCACGAGGCTTCCAATCAGTTCTGGGACAGTAAAACTTGGATTGAAGAGAGGCTAAAACAAGCTAAAACTAATGTTTTAGAGACAGTCAGGACATGAGGGATGAAGTGTTAAAGCAAAGAGATGATTTCAGTTCTGGCACCTTTGGCAAGGCTGAATATCTCTTCAGGACTCTTAGTAATGAAAAAACGAATGTTCCACTAAGAAAACCAACACTCAGCATAAAGCACACATTTTAGCATTAATATGTAGTCTAGAGCCATCTAAAAGTAGGATTACCTTATAGTAAAATGAATAAAAATTTGGCTTGCTAAAGGATTTTGAGGACATTTTTGTGTTCAGGTGAAACATTATCAATTGCTGCTGTGTGTGGCTGTATTTATACAGTTTGCTTTTCATATTGCCATTAGAAAAACCCGTGCACATTCTTTCCACATAAAATAATTTTGTAAAATAACTTAGTCCAACAGTTACACCTAGTCTGGGTATCAAAGATTTTTTTTTTTTATTTTTAATGTTTTGATTATAAGTGAGTAAATGAGCATATGTGCAATTATATTTTGGGTGCAATAGCTTCAGCCGCCACATTTTGGCATTTTATTTTATTAGCTAAAAGCTCACATATGGTTTCCATGTTTCCAATCTGGCTTTAAGGATGCAATGGCTGAATTAAGCAATGTTTCTCCTCACTCCAATTCCCTTAGATATACTTAAAAAGTCCATTCAGATTATAAAAAAAGTAAATTAAGGTTTATAATATTCAGAAGGTGGCCCATGGTAGTGAATAATACAGTGCTATCTTGTAAGTCCCCTTGCACGCTGCAGAAACTGTTAAAGGCCAAATTTCATAGTTTAAAATATTAAATCACTCTCTGATCCTGTGGGGCAGAGTCATGCCTGAATCCCAGCATATTATTTCTTTTACAAACAACAAAACCATTCTATCAGTGTGAGAACCCCCAGATAATGGGTCACCCCACATGGCCTCTGGGTCCTCCAGCACCTCCCCACTCTGGACCTTGGGGATTTGGGGAGGATTTTGAGAGTCCCTGTTCAACACAGTCTGGTAAAGTCTAGAAAAATGACCTGGAGGAAAGAGCTCAGGGTAGCTGTGAGAGTGGCCAACAGGAATTGTTGGGTCCCATCCACTGTTGAGCAGAGGGTGGGACAGACGCCTGGGAGAGGGGCACAGCTCCAGGGGGGTCGTGGACAGGGCATGAAGAGCTCTGTATCCCGCAGGGTTTGTGGCAGAGGTGGTGTGGCTCAGACATCAGGCAGCACTTCCCAGCAACAGACGTTGTGAATCCCTAAATGAAAGAGGGAAGTCAGCGAGTCCCTTGGGAAGAGGTTTGCAATAACTGCAGGCAAACACACGTCAGGGATGGTCTTGGCCTCAGTGCAGCAGCTTGGCTGAGTGACCTCCCAGGTCTCAGCCAGCCCTGCACTTCTGTGAGCTCATCAGAACACATCCAACACGTCTGGGAGCATGGGAACGTGGGAGTCCTCTGCTGAAGTGGTGCAAAAGGAAATCAGATCCAGGATATCCCTCTTTTTTCACAGAATCCTGGAATGGTTTGAACGACAGGAGGGTTTTAAAAACCATCTCATTCCAACCCTCGCCATGGGCAGGGACACCTTCCACTATCCTAGAACGGCTCCAAGCCCTGTCCAACCTGGCCTTGAACATTCCCAGGGATGGGGCAGCCACAGCTTCTCTGGACAACCTGTGCCAGTGCCTCACCAGTCATCCTAATACAGACTTCTCCAGATCTTCAAGTTTCCATCTAAATCCATCCAAATCCAGCACAACATGCAAGGCTGAACATAACCCATATCCATAGGTACACTTAAGCATGGGATTAAACAGTTTTCTGAATGGGGTCCCTATGTTACTAAGGGTTGGCTGTTAGTCTTGGCTCCTTTTGTCAGCTAAATTGAGATGGGAAAAGGTTTCCACACTGGGATGAAGCCAAGGACTTTTTCTCTCCCTTTCTCTCTCTTTTCTTTCCACCTTTTTCTCTCCAATAGAACAAGATAGACACCTGACAACTTTTTTTATCTTGCTAATATCTTGGAATTTGGGCCTTTGAGAGTGGGAAATTCAAGAATAAATCGCTGCTCAGACACATTCAGCTGAAGACTGTAATCCCAGTTCTCACATACCTGAGCTCTCCCGACCACGGGGATGTTTAAACCAGCAGAGTTCTCACGATTTGGGTAAATCACAGAGTATGAAGGGGAGACAGAGTAAGGGATGATCTAAATTCATCTGATTTTCCACTGGGTGTTGGTATTGACAAATAATTTTCTAAAGATTTGTTTTAATTGAAACTTCCTAATCAACTCTAAACATTTGACTGATATTTTAAAGGACGACCATTTTTGTTTTTTTTTTCCAGTTCTTTGGAGACATCAAACTACCACAACTTTGCCTGAAGTCACAGAGAAGGAGATGACCTCAGCTCTTCTGAAAATCAGCTGTACGTATCCCTTGTTTGGGAACTGAATTGCTGTCTGTGACCACTTTTAAAAAATGTAGACCTTGGATGTCTTCCCTTCTTGGTACCAGTGAAATGAACTAATCAAAACATCAAGAGCTCAGAGAACAAGTGGATATTGTGTTGGAAATTCCACGTACTGGTCCACACGGACACACAGTTTGCAAGATCAAGAGATGCTTCAGCCCTTCTACCGACACTTGAAAAAAAAAAACATTGTAAGGTCTAAAGAGGAAAGCAAATTAATGGAAACATCCGCTTAAAAGGACCGTTTCCAATCACTGGTACTCCATTCATTACAGGCCTGAGTGGTTCCAGAGACAACAGAAAACTATGCATTGTTGCAATGCCAAGAACAAGAGACGCAATATGGATGTTGTGCTGCTTCTCACTCATGGCAATCTGAATGTTCTCATGCCCTTCCCATCTCGCCTGGTGTGTTCATCAGCCAGAAGATTACTGCCACTGTCTCCTTCGTGACCAAATGGGAGGCAGGGCTGGCATTTCAGGGCCCTTCCAGCCAGCCAGAGTTGGGTTGGGGTGTTGGAGCTGGAGCTTGCACAGCCCCAGCAGCAATTTAAGGCAGAGACTGGGCAGGAATTCTGCCTGATGCATCGTCAAGCTAAATCTTTTTATGAGAGGCAAAGTTTTTTATGGGAGGTAAAAGCACAGCAGTCATTTAATTAACAATACCTCAAAGTCTTCAGAGAACCACATGGCTGAAGTTTTCCCAGGGCCACAGTGATAACTTGTTAAAATTTGGCCAATGCAATTCAATCTTTGCTCCCCAGCATCCCTGCAGTGTGGCAGTGACATTATGGCACAGACCCTCCAGCATGGTGAGGACTTGAAAACGTCACCATATGTTACAGATATCTCAAGAGCACATGGAAAAACTTCATCTCGAGGCCTGGCAAGGCACACACAATAACACTGGGCTTTTCCAAAAAGTGAAGCAGCAGCCTTTCAGCAGAGCTTGCTTCAGACCCATGTCACACAGAGGGGAGGGTGCACCATTTCTGATTAGTACCTAAGGAATCTGTACTCAAAATACTCACCAGGTAAGGCAGAATTAACCCTGCAATGTCCAATATACCTGACTGAGGTCAACAGGCCATAACCAGGAGCAGGACACCAGCTGCCACAGCCCAGTGTAAAGTCCATCACAGTCTACTGGAATCACCAAATTCTGTTGAGTCTGATGAAGCCAGAATGAGTTAAGAAATGGGTATGTGTGGTGAAATTGTGCAACTTGTATTGTTTTGGCACTACATATAGTCTAAACTAACAATCTTGGCCAAGTAATGCTTTTTTTTTTTTTTAATCCTTCCTTTTAGACCTCTTGTAATTTAATCTTACCCCAAATTTATGGAACAAATACATACCCGCTTTATGCCAATCAGTGAGGATTAGTCATTGCAAAGACTGTTTCTTCCGTGCTATTTTGCATCTTGGTGCAGTTTTCTAGGTCTCTTAAACACAGAAATAAACAAACATCCATACATCTGGGAGCAGATTTCCAAGCGGAGCCCAGCGCCAGCTTTTTCCCCTCGTTCCAAGTGCTCAGCACCCACGGTGGGGCCAGCTCAGCTAAACCAGGGCCAGGTTTCCATAGGAACAGGGCGATCTGGAGGCTCCCATGGTGACAAATATGCACAGATTCGTCGTTTAACTCATCCTCCCACCCAGGAATGATAAAATGACACAGTGCTGCAGCAGCAGCAGCAACGTCAGCTATGGATAACAACAGCAGCGACCCCGCCACGGACACATCAGCAGCTGGGAGGAATGTTGGCCCCGCAGGGAGATTGCTCAAGTCCCCAGTACAGACCTGAGTGTTTGCTTATGTTCCTGCTTGGCAAGATAGGGCCCTGTGGAGATACTGGTCAGTGCTTGGGTAAGAGAATCATTTCTGACATGCCACTGATTCCTCCGAGCGCAAGGGAACCGCTGGAAGGGAGATACGGCGCTGGTGACTGCTCCTCCTCGCTGATTTACTGGGCCTGCCCCTGATTTATGAAGTGCAACTCTGGACAGGATGTTGCCAGTTGAGGCTGTGCATTGCGTGTCAGCTGCAGGATTTAGGGATGACCCGTGTCCTGCAGGGAAATGGCTCTGCACTGGACAGGGGATGGTCTGAGCAGGTGTTTTCCATCTCCAGCTTCTGTGGCCAGTCGAGTTATTCCATCTGACAACTGCCAAGTGCACATTTCATTGGATAGGAGCGAGAGCTGGGTGAGCAAAGCAGGGAAGCCTTGCCCTTATTCATGCAAACAGCTTGATGGATTTCTTTCTGCTACAGACCCTCCTTATTTTGGGTTTCCTTTCCACAAACATTTGAGTGAACCAAATTCAGGGAAAAACAATTCCACGGTCTCATGCAAAAGAGTCACTGGAAATCGTATCTGCAGACAAAAGCACTCGGGCTTGTAATCAGGAGACAGTAACCTCATGTGCCAGGGAAGCCACATGATGTTGAGTGTCTGATCTATATCTGGACATGCACAGAGTCAGAGAATTCTTTAAGCTGGAAAACCCTCTAGACCATCCAGTCCAACCACTAACCCATTACTGCCAAGTCCACCACGAGGCACGTCCCTAAGCACCACATTTACATGTTATTTAAAAATTCCAGGTGTGGTGATTCCACCAGCGCCCTGCGCAGCCTGTCAATGCTTGACCACCATTCCAGAGAACACATTTTCCCTAATATCCAACAAGAAAAAAAAAAAAAAAACCTCTCCTGGGCACAACTTGCGACCATTTCCTCTTGCCATATCACTCATTACCTGGAAGAAATGATCACTCCCCACCTGGCCTCATTCTCCTGTCAGGGAGTTATAAAAGTGATAAGGTCCCCCTGATCCTCCTTTTTTCCATATTAAACAACCATTGCAGGTTGACTCAGCTAGCAAACACAGGAGTGGTGAATAGTCACACTAAAAAAAAAAAAAAATGCTGAGAAAATAGTCAGAAAAAAATTAAAAAATTTAGAGATTAACAATTGCATAGATCATCTTCCTCGCAAGAAATCAGATAGCACGTTGAGAACAACTTTCAGTGTGTATGACTGCTTTGCATTCCATGTTTCTTTCATAAGAGGTTTTTCCCAGCATAATAATAAAAAAAACCCAAACAAACCTCCAAACCTCCACAGTTATTTGCTCATTGTAACACTCTGCAACTTTAAAAATTCTTCCTCCCCAGTGCAAACATACTTCCTCAGAGAGGCAGCAGCAGAGCCCCGCTAAGGTGCTTAAGAGGAGGTCAAGAGAAAAGCCATTTACCAGGGGAATCTCTCTGAGCCCTTAACACATTTTTATTGCTACCTATGCACACAGTGTTCCCTCAGAGGCTAGATGAATAAATATGCCTCTTTTGAGCAAACATTTATAATGCTATTTGAACACGGGGGAAAAACCGTTTCAGCTTAAAAATGATACTCACACCATGTTTACATTTTTTTTTCCCAAGCTGCAGTTAAAATGAAACTATCCAGACAGACATTCAGCATGAGGCTCAGGAAAGCATGTTTCTTTTGGCCCCTTTCACTACAGAATTTCACCTAAAAATGAAATACAAAAGGCTGGAGTTTGGGGTGGGGGGGAGAAACACAAAAGAAAGATTTGTTTGTAGATGAATTACTCTGCAGAACTTCATCCAAGAACATCAGCGTAATTGCTCATTAATAAGAGAGTTGGAAGATACTTAAAAATGTTTCTCTTCCTTTGAACTTCCTGCAGCCAAAGAGAGTCCCCCAAGCTGGAGATGTTCTTGTGCATGGCCTTCACTTGGAATGAGGAGGTGCCCCTGTCCTCCTCCTCCACCCCCAAAACCCAGCAGATAAGGCTCTGATCTGCTTTGGGGCACTCTGGCCTCAGCCCTCAGTGGCAGGTCTGCCCCTGGGCAAGGATGGAACTTTCTCATTTTCACCTCTTCGCCACCAAATTTTGACTTCCCAAGGCCAGGGAGCAGCTCTCATTTTGTCAGGTGATGGAGGAATGAGCTGGACCTCTGGACACCATCCCAGCAGCATTCCTGATGCCAGTTTTAAGAGGACTCCTCACACACTAGAAGTTAAGGAGGTCTGAAGGGCTTTCCTGGCCGGGACTGGAGCAGAGTGATTGGCCCCTGTAAGGATCCCTGTTCCCAGAGCTGTGAGAAACTTCAATCCCACTGACTTCACTGGCACTTCAGGGCACTCAGCACCTCCCAAGATTAATTCCTCAAGCAGGGAGAGGTCTAGAAACATATATATTAGAGCACTTTACGTCTTCAGCTGCAGTAGGGCTCTTTCTGGTGAGCTTGACAAAGGACAGATTATATATTATGCCATGCCATAAACTTCAGCAATCTAAGAATTCTGAAAATACCCCATCCTCTTACTCTCCTCTCTTTGACATGAAATATTAAACACCGCTTACCAAAGTGTTGTTATTGAACACAGATGTCCTCTATCACGTTCAAATTGTTCAAGTCAATCTAGGTTTATATATTTTCTTTACTTAAGCGTTTGCATAAACCCAAGTGTGCCCTGACAGTAATGATTTCACAATACACTATATTCAATTAAGGAGACAAATATGCATTTACATTTTTACTGAACTTGTTTCACACACACTCACAAGCTCCAGCTCCAACTTATTTTTTTGACGTTCGGTGGAAAATAAAGGAATAGAAAGGGTGCCACCTACTGAGTCGCTCAAACATTTTTGGAGGCCAAAAAAAAAAAAATCATGCAAATTACCAATATGCTCCATTCCAGTTAAAAATAAACAAACCTTCAAGCTATATTTGTAAGCCTGCGGGAAGATAGCCATAGGGAGTGTTCTGGTTATCAAATCACTCAGTGACTGGAGCTCTTACCAGGGTGTAGGAGACTCCAGTCCAGCTCCCCCTTGACTCCCAGCAAGTTTGAATCCACCTATTCCTCCGGAAAACCCAAGCAAAATGAATCAGCCTGTGTCGTGGCAGCCCATGAATATCTTTTGCAAGAAATGGATGTCACAACACGTAAGAATCCAGCAGGATTGCCTCTGCAGGAACTGCTCCATGGGTCCTGCATCAATGACCAACCTGTCAGGAGCTGGGAAGGTCTGCTGTCAAGTAGCTCATAAACCCTATCAGGCAGACGAAATTTGGGCAGATATCTAAATTTACAAGCTGAAAAGGTGCATCAAGGCTCAAGAATGAGGACAGGCTTTCAGTACCACTTCAAAAGCCAATGTCTCTTTCTGACATCCATCAAGACACAGCCTTGTCTTTAAGATCCTGCAGAGTGAGGCAGAAATATTGAAGGTGTTGTGCCAGTGCTGCTGTTTCCTCACTTGGGGAGGATAAACTATCAAAATAAGCTTTGATGTTGCCTTAAATATCAGGCAGAGAAGCTACAATTTGTGGGTTTTTGTCAGTTGTAAAGGCCAGCATGGTCAGCCTTGACACTCACAAGGGAAGCCAAGCAAGAGCTCTGCAAATACACCTTGAGGCAGGAAAATCACACCTCTGGTAAATCACGAGTTTTTATCTGGTCAGAAGCCACTGACAAAGCAACCCCTTCGTGGGGATGGGGAATTACAAACAATCCCTCCTGGCTGGCCACCAACACTGCTCTCCCTTCCCCAGAGCAGCCTCTGTGCAGAAAATCTGGGATGTGCCTACCATGAGTAATTTGTGGCTTAGCTTCCTTCCACAGAAGATGAAAATCATGTTAATTTTCTTTGGAGAACTTACAGCTATGACTGACAGAGCCCCAGCTTTTTATTCTTCTTGATTGCACACGGAGATGTGCAGCTCTGTCTTGGTCTGGGCACAGGCAGACAGACCAGAGGTTTCCACAGTTATTGTGTACTTAATATCTGCCAGTTTCTTGTGTTGGGGACTGGTGCAGCAATTAAATACTTGGGAAAATAATTGTGAAACATTAACAGGTCCTTACTGTTAACAGGTATTTCTGGCAGAGATTCCTCCAGGGCAAATTGGACAAGGCACTCCGGTGGAGTTGGCCACAGCAATTTTTTCCCAGAGGGACCTTCAAACCCTCTTGTGTGGGGCTTTGTTTTACTGGCAGCAGAGGCAGGAAGAAACCCAGTTTTCAACATCCTCCTTTGTGCCCACTCGAAGTAAAACATTAATTTATTGGCCATGATGCTTTTCATATCTCCCCTGCCTTGGCATGTGATGCTGCAGGGGCTGAAGCACCAGTTATGTACCCAAAATAACAAGGGCTGCAGATCCATCCCTTTTCCAGCTCCTGAAGGGTCCAGGGGCTTTCTGCTTGCACAAGCCCTCACTTAGACATGCATTAAAATGGACTTCTACTGCTGAAATCATTCTGTCCCTCGAATTTTTCTCAAAAGAGGCATCCCTGTTTCTCTAGAGAACCTTTGTGTGGTGGTTGGGGTTCTTTAAATATTTTTTTAAAAGGCAAAATAAGCCGAGGCTTTTTCTTCTGCTAGAAATCAAAAATAAGCAAAAATCCACTGCAAATTTAAATACTTATGCACCAAATCACACATCTTGTTATCCCTTGCAGAGAGCACATTATCAGAGCAGTGACACTGAACTACCAAATCAATCCTCAAAGCTTCCCAAGGGAAGGAAATCCCCAGCAAACGCCCCACAGCAAAAGGGTTTGCAACAAGAAACCAAACCCACCCAGCCCCTACCAATGCCCTTTTCAAAGACATAAAGATTTCCAGGTGCTTGACATCCATGTTAACTTTTAAAGTAATAAAACTTGAGGAGAGGATTCCCGTTGGATCAGAGGAGAGACTTTGCTACAACAATAGCTGTGCTGGCAAACTGACTCCTTTCAACACATTCTTGAGTTTGTATTTCAAGTGGTTTTGCCACATTGGCAGCCAAAAATAACTATTTTCTGATCAAATTCACTGGTTCTTGTAAAATATTTTAACACGCTAACTCTGACCGTGAGCAGCCCTAATAGCCCTTCAAGCTGCCTGTTCAAACCTCTTTGCTTTTGAGAGGGTGAAGGGCTCCACAAAAGGCCTGAGCAGAGTGATGCCATCCGTGGCTGCTGTTCCTGCGGCATTCCCAGCCCTCATTACCCAGGGATACAGCTCATATTGGATGTGATGCTATTTGCTGCTTGGTATTTCATATATACCCTTAACGTGAAGTAATAATTAAGAGCAGCCTTGCCCTGTGGCTGGTAGTGCAAGGCCAAGATCCACAACAGCTACCACAGCTGAAATGTCAGGGAAAAGGGGGAAAAAAGCAAATGGACAGGCAGGAATTACCCCACAGTCTCTACTTGCACTGATCTTGCTCTTCCATGATGATGATGTACAGCAAGAAATCTTAATGTGGTTGACAAATAAATCATTTGAAAACTGTATTTCTGGTTGAAAAAATGCCTCCTCCAGCTGCAAAATTTTGAGAATTTTCATTAAGTCACTTTTAAAGTAATTTATAGCACTTTAAGACTTACTAAGTAACAAAGAAATGACAGAATGGCTTCTTGTTAATGGGAACAGGGCAAAATCAGCAGGACATGGAGCATCTCCACCCTAAACGCGGCTTACCCAGCCAGCATGAGCCCAGTTCACAGTGCTGCTCCCACTGGGAAGTCTCCATTGGCCACCTCCAAAGAAGGGGACAGAGCTGAGACAAGCCCTGGGCTGCTGGATGGACCGAGGACTTGTAGGCAGAAAGAAAACACAAACACAAAGTGCAGACCCTGCTCCAAAATGGCAAATCTCCTGCCTTTGTACTGCTCTTGGTGAGAGATCAGCGAGGTCACCTGAGCAGGTGGACCTCAGTTACTGTGGACCAACATGGTGGTCATGGATAACAGACCTTAATTAATGAATTAATTATCATTAGGCTCTTGGAATCACTAGAGAGAGAAGCCAGAACATGCCTGAAACCAGGATGTTACATCTGGAGGAGAAAAACACACCCAGTAGACGATGGCATGAAGCATTTAAGCATTAACTATAATATCTACACCACATGCAGCTTCTCAAGATGTTTTGCTGTCATCAGCTTAGTAAAAGATAAAGATTTATTGGGCTATTACTGAAAAGGAAGCTAGATACTGCCAAATGGCACGGACAGTTAGATGACTACTTGCTGACATCTTTATTCATATATAAAACAACACAACTGAGTTGTGTTTTTTTTAACTACCATGCTTGAAGGAATCAACAAAGCCGTGCCTTATCATACAGCACTTTTAAGCCATTTTTAAACCATTCATGGGGTTTGCATGATTGTTTTTATTGCGTGTATGCAGGATATTCAATGAGCACCCTGTGAACTTCTAGTGCTGCCTGAAAGAAGTGATAAGAAGTGCTGGCTGCAGATTGGGGTAATGATTTCTGAAGATGGTGAGGGACCATCCCATGGAACAGTGCTCCCTGGATACAGCCACAAGGGCCCTCTGGTCCCACGTATCTCAGACATCAGGAAAAAAAATCTTTACTGTGAGGGTGGCAAAGGGTGCCCAGAGAAGTTGTGGCTGCCCCAGTTGGAAATAGATGGTGTTTAAGGTCCCTTCCAACCCAAATCATTCCATGATTTATGAACAATAAAAGTGCTTCAGAGGCATGGCTTTTTAAAGGTTTAAAACACGGATCAATGCTAACTCTGCAGAGGTTGAGAATATTCTGGTTTAATATTCCACGTCTACTTTTTGATCAGCTTTTAGCAGCAATCTGAGAGGTTAATAGTAATAACATCAACAGCTTCTTCAAACAGTTTAAAAATATGGCTTCTAATAAAGAAATTACTGGATAAGCTGCAAGGATTATAGAATTATTTTTAGAGCATATGTCAAAAAGATGACAAACCAAATGAACTTAATTATTCTGTTCCTTGTTGAAAGCTGCAGGAAGAGTGAAGTAAATCACGCAAGACAGAACCCTACAGTATTACACAGCTCAATTCAGAATGTTTGCCCTGAAATTTCAAAAGGAATCCAAGCCTGCTCTCCCAGAAAGCAGCAAGCCAGAGCTGTCCACTTTTTCCTCTGACAGCTTGATCTACCATTCCCCCTTTGTTACACATTTTGAATTCAATTTAGCCTGCTACTTCCAATTAACCAGCACACTCTTACTGCATTATTTGGCATTAAGCAGGCACACACGTTCCTTCAGCTCCTGCCAGTGTGAGAAGACAATACCCTGAAGGTGAACCAGGCAATTTGTTGGCAGAACTTGAGCTCTGGGAAGTGCCCAAGCAGGCTGATGGGAGGCTGCAGGTGTGTGGTTTTAAATGCCTTCAAAGTGCTCTGTGCCCAAGTTTTCCCAAAATGTTACACTTCATAACCCATCCTCTTCCAGCAAGATTTATGCTGTGTTTTGAATATTTCTGATACTCTGGAGTCTGAGTGTCAGAAAGTCTATTTGTCAGGCTCAGTCACTGGCCCTGGTCAGGGATCATACACAAACCCCTTTGGGCACAGGCCATTATTTATTCTATACAAACTACTAAAAGCAGGTGTGATTTCAGCCTGTTTGTTCTGACTGTGAATTAGTTCAGTAGCATAAAGTCTCATCCATGACATAAGCCCATTGCTTCAAGACTAGAAATAAGGGAAAAACAAGACCAAGTTTCAATGACATGTTTATATTAAAAAAAAAAAAAAAAAAAATCAGCATCCTTTCACTACAACGTGTCTACAACAGAAAGTACAGTACAAATCTGAGATACATCCCACACATGCCTTGAAGAGGGGTTACAAATTCACAGACATAACATTGCTATGCAAGTGCTTATTAAAGGCAATAAAAAGAACAGAATGAGCAATTTAGGCTCTACGAGGCTGAGATTTGGTGTTTACTGCTGGAAGTTGCTTTACATAGTGCCAGAATTTAAAGTTGTGACCTTGCAAAAGGATTACTGGGCACGGTTGCAACCCATGCAGAGACCTGCTCAGTCAGCCACAGGTCTACCTGAAGGAAAAGCCCTTCAAAAAACTGGAGACTGAGAAGGCTTCTAGCCTAAATATTAAAATATTAACACAAGGATGGGAGGATGGAGGTTTCTTGCTCCACCAGCACTCTCAAAGATTGTCCCTAAGCTTTGGTTTGCTCTGATTAGAAGCTAAATTCTAACAGAGTCACTGTTTGATCTGCACAATGAAGCCACGATGGCTCCCAAATGTGTCTCTGCCTCTTCTGGGAAGGACATGAAGGTATTATTTCCATGTTTGTCCCGTTGGCAACTCCTGACACTATGCTGGTTATTACTTACACAAACAGAAACCTGCAGCCAATCAAAATAATATGGTTGGCAAGGAATCTGGGCAAACTTTAATAGCTACGGTTCTTCAACATAAAAAGGATAAAAGCAGAATAATAATTTTTGGCAGGGGAAGCGGGGAATTTTTTAAATTCTGATTGTTTTCCTATGAGGACAGTGTTAGTGAGGTCTAACTTAAAACACGTTGCTCTGGTTTCATGAATTCGCAGCGAGCGAGGTTCTGCTGGGCCCACTGAGTTACACTCAGCTCCTTCCCACTCCAGCTGAAGTTATCTGGAGCACACAAGGTAAGAGAGGGGGATCTGGCACAGGAGCTGCATGGCTGAAATAATTCCAGTGCCTTTCTGAAAGGAGTTATCTGCACGTGCAAGTGTGCTGCACAGGAATACCCAGAGCGCTCTCTTCGAGGGAGTGTAATTAACTTCAGCCTCCTGGGAAATGGGCAGCCAGCAAAAGCCTTCACCAAGAGGAAGATGGACATCAATTTAACTATAAACCAAATTTTCACTGCATTTTTCACTTTCATTTTCAACAAGCCCCAGCGCCGTGGTCAGGACTGTATCAGCATGACACCCTTTCACTGGAATCTGATGGAGAAAATGAGCAGAGTTGTGTTAATTTAGTAGCAACTATATTCACTTGCCACAGAATTAATCTCTGGAAAAGCTGATTTAGTCAGTTTTCCATTGAAGAACTCCATCCTGTCTACTTAAGACTACTTTGTAGGCAAAGAATTAGGTAAATGTGTTAAACTGTAGTAAGGAGCAGAATCAGAACAATGACATCAGAAGCAAGTAAACTTCCTTAATTAATAGTTAATAATGTAAAGTTGTGGCTCTCCTAGAAAACAAAATCCTGTAAACATTTTCTCTGCCTTATGAAAAAAATAAGAACCAAGGTAAGACATTCCAATTGCCCTAATAAAAATCCCCCTTTTAACATTTTTGAAATTATTAATTCTGATTCTTACCTGTACGTGACTGTACTTTGTTTTGGAAGAAAAAATCATGCAGAACCACAAATCAGAATGCTCTATTTGATGGCACTGAAGTGAATTTCTTTTCCCAAGGTAATAACATAAAGAAGCCAAGAAACATTTTGAATAAAAAGTCTATTGCATGTGGAGTGGTTTGCATGAATTGGCATTTTTTGATTTAAAAAAAGTTTGCTGAAATATTTCCCAAGGCAAATCTACTTGGGCCTCTTAATTCATTGGCACAGGCTCAGTATCAGTCACTTAAAATACGTGTTTCATCATGTACCTAAAATCGTGACATCCTTTAAAAACACTTAATACAAAAATCTTTTATTTCCTTATACTACATATTTACAATTCTATTATCAAGGTACTGTGGAAAATGTAAACAAGTATACACAGGTGTAAATATTATGGCTTGACAAAGGTTTCTCCTTTGATTAGCTGCTCAAATCACACATCAGTCTACAAAAACAAGAGAAAAACAGTACATTTGATACATTCTGCTGTCTGACAGCAGTGTAAAGGGTTCTATGTTGCTGAGTAACCACACCAGTCTCTGGGCAGGTGGAATGAGCTGGAATGTGGCCAGTGGAGGGTCACTGAGGTAATGGGGTGTCTTCAGAAAACAAGACCAAGTCTGTAGCCAACTACCCCATGGGGGCTGTGGGGGAGAGGAAGCCAAAGGCTCCTCAGAGATCCACACTGAAAGGATAAGAAGCAGTGGACCAAAGATGAAACTTAAGAAATTCTGATTAGAAACCAGGAAAAAAAAAAAATAAAAAAAAAAAAAGAAAAAAAAAAGTAAGATCATTAAATTTTCACTAGGACAGGTTCAAAGAGGTGGTGGGATCTCCATTCTTGGAGATAATCAAAACTAGGTGGGAGGAATCTCTGAAATTTGACTTGAATGATGAATCTCTGACCCATATGACTCTGAAGCTGACCAGGCTTTAAAGGGAAACTCAGCCCTCCAGAGGTTTTCTACAGCTTTACTCACTCAAAGATTCTACAAAAAATCTTGAGCACAGAGTGACACTTGCATTACTGTTGTAGTTTGGCTCTGCAGTGAATACAGAGCTAAGATCAAAATATGTCAGCTGCCAACTTGAGTTGTTTTTTTCCAGCAGTTGCTAAGATTATATCTCATTGTCTCACAGATTTACCTTACAGGGTCCTGTGCAGTGGAATTGCCCCAAATTCACATAATTGTAGGATCAGACCCGGGCCATCACAGCTCCAAAAGAACATTAAAAATGTCAGTGCCTTGCTGAGAGTCACACGCTTCTGGGACCATAATTTTGCTACATTTACACTAAATGAACCTTCCAGTGACATTCATTGAGCTCTACAGAAGAAATGAAAAGGGATCAGGATCAGCCACAGTGATTTTCTGGCTGAAAGCACAGTCAGTTAATTAATTTTGACACATTCACAAACACCTTTACTTTCAATACCTATGAAGTGATGAATAACAACAATAAGGCTTCCATGAAGCTTGGAAAAAAACCACCTAAAACTGTACTGACTCCCATAGATCACAATTTGAAATAAACTCCCAGGGGAGGAAGTGTCACTTGCTTTGGCCTGGACAGTCATTGGCTGCAGATGTGTTTAAGACCTGGGGTGAACCATGGGGGAAAATTGTTACCTCACCTTCCCATCCAACCTCCTGGACCCTGCTTCACCAGCTCATCCCTTACCCAACCACAGCAACAAACTTCTTCTAAAAATCCCAAGTTACCACCAATTGTTGTCATTTTGTCTCTTGCAAAACGAAGCCCTGCTCTTGCAGAGCTGCAGTGTGTTCTGGTGGTGAATGGAGGGTCAGCACGAGAGCTGGAACTGCCCATACTCTGTGTCTACCATGTTCCTGCTGCCCCTTCTGAAGTGCATTTTTGGTACTGTCAGAATCAAGAGGTTACTATACAGGTTTTGTAACTCCTAACCTAAAGAGAGATATAAAGAGGCATTCTGATATCTTTAGGCCTGGTTATTAAAATACAGAACATAAATCTCTTTATAATGATATTTCTATATCA
The DNA here is from genome assembly GCF_009819655.1 of Sylvia atricapilla. Taxonomy (NCBI): domain Eukaryota; kingdom Metazoa; phylum Chordata; class Aves; order Passeriformes; family Sylviidae; genus Sylvia; species Sylvia atricapilla. The sequence continues at coordinate 3,601,735 of NC_089149.1, read as the reverse complement.
AAGGAAAATCTGCCTAAACAGACAAAGTAGCACCAAAATGTCTCTGTTCTATGAAGTGGCCACCAGCAGCTGTCGAATGGGACCAGGGTTGTTGTAAGATGATTAAAAAAGAAAAAAAGGCTCAATAAAAGCACAAAACCAAAAAATATTATTTTTAAGCATCTCTCCTTGCTTCCTATCTGCTTTCTCCATTCAAAATAAAACCTTTTCTGCATTAGCAGATACTGTTTGATGAGAAGTGCTGCACAGTTTGGCCTGACAAACTGAGACATTCATCTGGTAAGATGTGAGAACACAGAATGCCAGGGGAGTCTGGCAGATGACACCATGCTCTTTGGAAGACAGTTTCAGACAGAGACCTTCCAATCAGTCAAACCACACCAGAAATGCAGAAGGTGCTCTTAAATAAATTTACAATGTATTGAGGAGTCTTGTCAGATTGTGGCAGATTCTTCTTCAGCTGCAAGTTCAAAATTAGACTGCATGCCTCTCTAGAACACACAATGTTATTCAAAGAGGAATTAACCTGATGAATCCCTCTAGTTTCTGTGCAATGTGATTTTGCAGTCAATCTGTAGAGAAATAATCTGTGGAACACTCTTCAAACTTGGTGCTGGTTGTCAAGTGGGTTTAGAAAGTCCGTGATACGGAGTGTGGCTCATTCCATGGTGATGTGTTACACGCTGCTTATCCTGACACTCTTTGGAGCTGGTCTGATTAAAAACATGTCCAGGCTTTCAAGAAATGAATTATATTAATACCAGAAAGAATGTCCAGAGTGGATTAATGGAGGGGCAAGAGGCTAGGAATGAGCACATGAAACAGATTCAACTTTTTAAAAGGATCCAGCTACTAAATGGCCTCTGTAGTCTTCCATAAGAAGTGTGAATACTTCAGTACAATTCAAGCTGAATTGAATAACTGTTTTCATATCCAAATTCAAATACCGTCTGTGCATATAAAACAGTTCATTTATTAGTCCAAATGTTACTGTTGTAGAGCTCTTGGAAAAATACTCCCTCTTTCTTGAGCTTGTTCTTCATAAAAAGGAAGCTTTGGAGGGCCACCTAGAGAATTAAATAGAAATGGTTTTAGGTCCATATAACCTAATACTGAAATATTATATAGATTATACAATTTACACTTAAATAATTCAATAAATGGAGGTCTTGAAAAGAAGGTAGAAGGGGAGTTACAGAGGCCTCCTCACAGAAGCAGAGAGCAGGCAAAACTGTAAAACACCTCCAAATCAGAAAGTTCCCAAAGTTTTCCCTAAACTATAGGAGGAACTCTGATTAGACTACAAGTGAGAGGAAACTTTCCCTCCATACTCAACTTCATTAAGAAGAGAAATTATCCAACCAAATCCAATGTGTTGACACTCCCACCCAAACCGACCACCAGCTCGAGCCCGCAGGTGGGTGTTCTATCCCAGCAGGAAAGGCTGCCACCCCTCAGCCTGCTCACCTTGTCTGCAGGTTGGTCCCATCCAGGAGGCGGGGCAGGCGCAGCTCCCGTTGCGGGGATGGCAGCGGGATCTGCCGGCACATTGGCACCGCAGGGAGCAGCCGGGGCCAAACCTGTCTGGCCTGCACCCTGCAAGGACAGGAGGGGTTGGGAGAGGCTGAGCACTCCTGGTAGTCTCCCCCCTTTTCTGGGGGATCAGGAAGCTGCTTAGACACCTACATCTGTTCACAGTAAAACATGACATTTGGGAAAGCGCGGCAGTCGTCAAGTTTCGTCTGCCACATGCTCTGCCCGAGCTGCAGCCCAGCTGTCCTGAAGAGGTTCCCAGAATGGAAATCATTACTGCTGTAAATACAGGGGTTGACAGCCCAACAGAGAACATCTTGGGATCTGCTCAGGAAAGTTGCTGTCAGCATCCTGGATCCACACTATCTCCTGCGTGGCTGGGCTGTCAGTGCGTGCTGGCCGAGAGCCTTCCCTCACAGAATGTGACACTGAGAATTAATCCATTTTATAGATACTCGTGTCTTGCCCTGATTGCACAATTCTACTACCTCCAGGCAAATTAAACTCACAGAAAAACCTCACTTCCAAATGCAAATACATTTCATATCTATGCTGGTAAATCCTCATAGAAATTTTTTATGCATCTGAGGACAGGCAGGAAAGGAAAGTGAGCCGCAGGGTCACAGGGCAGGGTGTGAAACACACAGCAAACAGTGGCCCTCTCTCCCTCACCTCGCTGAAAAACCCTGTATCCAGGGGATTTGCCTTCTCCCACGAGCACCCTCAGGTAAATAAAGCCCTGCTGAGCCCTGCATCAGCTGCAGCCCCAGCACGTGGGAGAACTCGCCCCCTGCGCTCCGAGCTTGGCCTTTTCAATTAGGAAATGTTATGAGAAAAGGTCTCCCCAAACACCTCTGGTCCTGATTTTAATTTATGTAATACCACATTTTCATGTTAATAACAATGTGTATTTAAGACATCTGTTTGAAAGTCTGCAATGTTAATTTACTACAGAAAAAAGAAAGCCCATAAAAGTCTGCTATATTCTCTCTCTCTTTTTTTTTTTTTTTTAATTAACATTTTGCCTGTTTAATGGGTGCTTTACCAGAGTTCAAATTAAAATCAGGCCTTTTATCTTTATGGCTGCTGCACAGTCACAGCTGCTCACAGTTATATCACAGATGAACTGAGCCTAATTGAAAATAAAAATGCAAATAAAACCTACCCCATAACAGCTTTTCATGGATGGGGGCTACCCTAGCTGCTTTAAGAAAAATAAAAATGACTCGCAGAGTTTGCAAGGAGGAGAACCTCGATTCCCATTTTTGGTGCTGAGCTTCCCCCTTGCGTTCCACTTGTGCCTAAAATTTTACTGGAAAAGCCCAGGGACATCCAGTGCTGTGGGGCAGTGAGGGTGGCTCACATTGGAACAGCACTGCTGACTGGGAGCTTCACTGACTGACCACAGAACACTGCACAGAGGGAATCAAATGCTTTCTCTTTTTAGTTTTGCAAGTTGCACTAAGGCTTAAATTCACAGTAATTTGTATTAATCACAGCCTGCTTAAATCTATTTCTGCCCCATCCTGGAACAAAAGGAGAAATAATGTTCCCCCTCTGTTCCAGGGGCTCAGGAGGATTTTGGCTCCAGGTGAACCACAGCAGCACATGGATGGATGTTCACTCTTTTTATCTCATTTGCCACAGCTCTGGGATCACTAATGTTTACTGGCACTCAGTTAAACCAGTGCAATTCCTTTTACTCCAGTGATCACCCTAAAACTGCTCCATCCTAATCACAGAATCCTGGAATAGTCTGGGTTGGAAGTGACCTTTAAAGTCATCTGGTTCCAACCATGGCCATGGGACACTTTTCACCAGACCAGGTCGCTCCAAGCCCCATCCAACCTGGCCCTGAATCATGATCAGAGTCACAGCTGTGACCAGAGACAGGCTCAGGAATCTGCCACTGCTGCCTCTCAACCCTGCACCCAACCCCATCAGGGTACAGCCGTGGGGCTGGTTCTCCCTACAGGAAAATTCTCTCACCTATTTTTATATCCTTGTTACGGAAGAATTCTGCTCCTGTGGGCCAACACACAGCCCAGGTGCTGCAAAGGAGGGAATTACATTTGGGTTAAAAGTTCTGGGCTGCTGCTGAGGGCCAGGGGCAAGCACAGCTGCTGCAGCTCCACTCCCCTCGTTTGTGGGGATTCCATCCTGCTTCAGGGGAAGCAAATCCAGAGCTGGACATACTTTTGCCTCGGTCTGAAAATGGTCACAAATGTCACTGTGACAAAACACACAGCAACTGGAGCCCCTGGTGCCCAACTGCACCCTCTGAAGTCTCCCCCACTACATTTGCAAAACTTCTTGGTCTATTCTTCCCCAGCCTGTGTTCTCCAAAACTCAAGGCAAGTGACATTTTACAGCTGACCCATGAACAGTTTTCCTATCAGTATATCAATTTAAATATTGATTAAATCAAGAGGTACAAGCCTGCTGATAGAGGTGTCGATAACCCCAAAGAGCAATTTTCTACAAACAATGTGCTCTTGAACACCAGCAAATGTCCTTTTACAATTATTCTGAAACCAACAGGTCTGAGTGGTTTAATTAAACACAATCCAGCCCTTAAAAATATTGTCCTTACCAATGTCACACTTGTCTCCAGTCTTCCCAGGTGGGCAAAGGCACTTCCCAGTCTCTGGATCACAAGGAGCATCTCCACAGTCACACCGATGCTGGCACCTCTCACCAAACCAGCCCTTGTCACAGCCTGGCAGCAAGAGAACACTTCAGATGCACATTTTAGTAGCAAGATGTACATTAAACCCAGAGTTTTCCCACGATGTCTCAGAGGAAAGCTCATAAACTCTCTGCTGAAGTCAGTGTAAATGCCAAGCTTAATGAAGAATCAAACATAGTGGAATGGGCACAATATTTATACGAGCTCTCCTTCTGCTGGGGTCGTCTAATCTAACTTCTCAAAGGTATCTGTAAATCTGTCCCAGAAATGTAGCTGGCACTTATTTTTATTTTTAATTAGAACTCTCTAGAAGACTTCTCCATAACACTCAACAGGTCTGACATGCACCTATTTAATAATCTTATTTGGAGTTTTAGAAGCAAATTTAGAATCAGTAAAAGGGACTTATCTTTAATAAATGGCATGTGGAATTCATTGCTGCAAGACATCATGGAGACCAGGACTTTCACTGTATTAATCAGAACCAGATTAGTTAATTTACAAGGGAATGGGAACACGCAGCTGTACAACAAGAAATGTGCCCCAAATTCAGTGTTTCAGGGTATTCATTAAGCTCAAAATATGGAAGAAGTGCCTCCTAACAAACATTTCAGTAATGATATGAGGATTTTTGAGGTCTGCTTTTTTTTTGGTTGGTTTTTTTTGTTTGTTTCGGATTTTTTTTTTTCTTTCCCATCAGAGGTGTACCAATACCTTTTTCACAGTGGACACCATGATAACCCAAAGGACAAAGGCACTGTCCTGTCACTGCATCACAGCTCGCTCCATTTTTACAGGCACAGGCCTGAAGACAGCCCAGCCCATAAAATCCAAGGGGGCATCCTGAAAAATGAAAATGAAGAAGGTTCATGGAGAAAACCATACGCACCATTAAAATCCTCTGTATTCTCTGTGACATTCCCTGGCAGCCTCTACAAAAAATGGTATTTATCCTTAACTTTAATAAGGCCATGGACTTTTAAACTTGTACCACCCATGCAAGATCTGGAAGGAGCTGGATGATCTGAGACATCCCCAAAATTTTAACTGAACCAGTGGGGTGTTTCTTGACTACTCCTAAGCCCCAAACCTGTGACAATTACCCCGAGTGACCCCACTTACTGTGCTCACAGGAGTGGCCGTAGAAACCCTCGGGGCACCTGCAGCACCCAGTGAACCTGTCACAGGTGCCATTGTGCTGGCACAGGCAGTCCAAGGAGCAGCCAGCCCCATACTTCCCTGGGAGGCACTCTGCTGGCAGGACATGGACAGAAAAACAGACAGACAAACAATCACTGCCCTCATCCAAAAAACCTCGTATGTGAGAGATTGCATTGCTGAGACATGATGCCTGGAGGATGATTTGCAGACCCAAGAATATTGGATATGAAGACACAGGATTTCTGCACAATGATGATGCATTTACATATTTTGGAGAGAAATCTTTTATGTTATATAGATGTTTGAACAGCAATTTTCTCACAGTTTTAACAATCTGCCTTTTTCAATTTGTCTCTTCACAGACTCGATGCTGAACCCACAGCATGAGTTGTAAAGCCCTGTAGTGAATGGCATAAATTAGATTTTCTTTTTTCTTTCTTTATCTACAGCAATATTTTCTTTTAAGCACTTAAAAAGTGTGAAAGAAAACATGAAGCTTTTCCTCCTCTGTGTTATCATTGGAGTTCACACTATTCGAATTCCTAATAAAACCAGGAGGATCTTTTTCACACATAGCAACAGTCTGTCCATGTATAATGAGCTATCTGCTCTTACAGAACTAAACACATCTCAAATTACTGAAAGCCAAGTCATGCAGAAGGGACTGTGCCAATATAATTAACCTCAGCATCATCTCTGAATAAGTTAACTTCCCACTGCTGGGATAATTTGAATCTGGGCAGACGAACTTAAACGAGCGTGGCCGTCCAAATAATCAGATTGAGAACTCTGCAAATGCCAGACAGGATCTTTCAGGAACATCATATCTAATCTCTATTAAAAGGATGCCTGATTAGCTGTCTTTGATTTCCAGTCACAACACACTCAAACCCACACTGCTCTGGAGATCAAGACTCAATTTTCCAATAATTTCACTCCCTCTGTCAAAAGATAAATAGTGAAGCTCTCTAGTGATACAACACACAGTCCCTTATACCACGTGTGCATATCTGCCCACCGTGCTCCATGCCAGAGATGTTTTATCTATGAGGTAGAGTCTCCTCAGATGCAGATGGAACCACTGCATCTCAGAATGATGCTAAAAAGTGTCATTTCCATATGGCACTTCTATATGGGGACACTCCCCTATAACAAACAGTCCTTGGTATAGATACATATGGAGTTTGAGGTGAATATTCTACAGGTGTCAGGGGCAGAAGTGCTGTAAATGAGAGCCTGGGAGGGTGTTGGGGAGCTTGAACCATGGCAGTTATGATTTAATGATGACATTTTTATTGAATGTGTACTCAGAACTATTTACTTATATTTCACACCAGCAAACTCGTGGTTTCCTGAACATTTAAGTCCATAACTATAGAGATATCTCTCACTTACAGGGAAAAATAGGGACACAGAAATGCAGAATGGTTTTTGGGAGATGGGCAGGACAGTTGTGGGAAGACTGGGCTGACAGAAGAGATTCTGGAGCTGGATATGAACTTCTTCTGTTAGTGTGCTTTGTCTTGCACAGGGGACAGCTGTCAGGGAGAAGTAATGGTGAGAGAGCAGGACAATCCCATTTGCTCTGGACAGATGTTGTCAGAACCTCTGGGCAATCAATAAATGGGAAGTTCAGCTCCAGTCCAGAGTCAAATGAAAGAGAAGAACATAACCAGTGAGGAGGAGGACATAGGCTTCTGCTGCTCTGAGTATCACATGGAAGAAGACAAACCCCAGTATTCCTATGAACCAAAGAACACATAAGTTGGACTGGAGAAGAAATAACGAAGTGAAGATGAAATAAGGAGTGTGCAAGAGAATTCATGAGCAGGACTCAGGAGGAAACTGTCTTTGAAAAAAGACCTGGAACTCTAATTAGGGACAATTCTGAAACTATTCTTTTCTGTGGGTGTGTGGGGACACTGCAAACCCCAGCTTGAGTGTACAAATCCTGCCATTGAAGTAGGAATTCACCTTTCTCACAGGATCTTCCAGTCCAGCCGAGCCCACAGGTGCAGTTGCCATCCACGTGGTCACAGATGCCACCATTCTGACAGGTACATGCCAGGTGGCAGTTGGGGCCATATTGTCCCTGGGGACACACTACAGAGAATTAACAAAGTTTGAAAAAAACCAAAAATTAGCACCCCAAGAAAAGGATGAAGGTGACAGGGAATAAATGCAAACACATGCTCCCCATGTGTGGTTAGTGTCTCCCTAGGGTGGTGGGACACTACTCCACAATTATTATCAGTTCCACCCAAACACTCTGTCCTGACATATCCCCTCATCTTCCTGGAGATCCCCGTGCCCTGGCACCGAGGGTGGCAGGGAGGTGTGGGCAGGATTATTCCGGGTGATGGAGAGGGGAGGGACAGAGGCTGAGCACCCCAAAGTGCAGCGTTATCGTGGCTGTGAACAATGTTTGGCACGGAGTTTATTTGCTGGGTGTCTCAAGTGTGTCACCCTCTGGCGAGGTGACCTGGTGCTGCTTTGTTACCTTGCTGACAGGCAGGTCCCGTGTGGCCAGGGGCACAGGTGCACTCGCCAGTCTTTGGGTCACACTGGCCTCTGCCACAGGCACAGAACTGGGCACAGTCCTTCCCAAACCGGCCCCCAGGGCAAGCTGCAGGGAGCACAGGATTTGTTAAACACACAGAGCTCTGATCCAGTGGAAGTTTTCATTTTTAACATAGCTGCCGTCTTAGAGGAAGAGCTGGCTTTGTTTTTATTCCACCTAATGCACTTCTAAGGGTCAACTATGATGTCAAAACTCACCCAAAGACATGACTGCTTTACCTTCTGAGATTACATTACAACCCATGATTTCACAAGGAGTATTCACTGTCTTTCCTATCAGGAGAGTGAATGTACAACTGAAATATCAGCTGCTCATCATTCCAGCTTAAAACACCTTTCCTTCCTTCATATTGATGCTACCCAACACTGAGGAGCAAAGTCATGGGCAATCAAACATTCAAACATTGCCTTTCTGTGAATAAGCTGAAGAGAACTTCACAGAGAGCAGAGCTCTGGAAGCAGCACAGAAATTCAGCCACACCATTTAGCTCTGAAACAGAGGAGTAACAGTAGGGTTGCCATGGAGTCTTTACCAGTTTTGCCATGACAAAACTTGATCTTTTTCCCATTTATTGAAACTAATGGCACCGCAGTGTGAAGCAAAATATTGAGATAATTTCTCAACCTCGAGATTTTGGACAGGAAGAAGGAACTTGAGCAATTCATGCTGAGCTGGTTCTGGAAATAAATTTGGGCAAGCAGGTTGTAATCCTGGGGTAAGTGTCCTTGCTTCCATGCATGCAGGAGCAAGGGAAAATATTTTGCATGAGATTTTTTTACAAAGCTGGAATCCTGATTTACAATTCAAGGAAGAGGTAGCTGGGATCTGTCTGGTTTTCTTTCTGACAAGCTCTTATGCAAATGCTTCTCTTTGCTGTGTTTTGACAGAAGCAGAACATGAATGTTGGCTTACTTTTGCTGCAGTTGGCTCCGATGAAACCAGGAGCACAGTCACACGTTCCTGACGCGGGGTCACAGTGGCCTCCGTTCATGCATTTACAGGGATTTTGGCAGTTTGAGCCGTAAGTACCTTCTGGACACCCTGTTTTCAAAGAAAAAAAACACCCAGCAATTAGGTTAGGTTGCTACTGGGGCAGTTGTATTTCATGTCTTAAGCAACTTCGTTGCTTTCAATCAACGTTTGATTTTTATTTTCTAATGTTAATCACTTGCAGAGGGCCACCAGTGGGCATTGAGGAGGAGATGGCTGCTTTGGACAGCGTGCCCTTGGGACAGCACTGACTGTAATGTCAAATCCTGGAGAGCTGGACTGAGTGCTGCTGCTCCTGGCTCTGTGCTCTCCCATTCCCCTTATGTGACAGTATTATGAAAAGCAAGCTCCATTCTACGGAAGTTTTCCTCTTGGGATTTCTGTTCCAAATGAACATATTCCCTCTTTCCCTCCTATACAGAAGGAGAGATGGGGTCATTCTCCCTCTTCCTTTGGCAGCAGCCACCTGGTTTGCCCAAGCCAGTGAGAAGGTGTCAGCCTTTTCTGTCACTTCTAGCAGCTGTTTTATGGATATAGGTCACTTTTCTAAAAATGTGTAAGTTGGAGGAAGTTTGCTTCCTCTCTAATCTACTCCTTCTCTGCAAACTGGAGCTGGCACTGTTAGTGGTTGCTCTGAGAGGCTGTGGATTCCTCATCTCTGGAAGTGTCAAGCCCAGACTGGACAGGGCTTGGAGCAACCTGGGGCAGTGGAAGGTGTCCCTGCCCATGGCAGGGGCTGGAACTGGATGGGCTTTAAGTCCCCTTCCAACTCTGTGGATGGAAGACCATGAAAATGTGCACGAGAGGAACACAGAATTTCAGAAGACACCTTCTCAGAAGATAGACACGGGAGGAACGTTATTTAAATGCAAAGCCAGAAAATTCTCTGAGGAAAGTATTTTGTAAGAAGCACAAGAATCATTCATTACACCTGGATGGATTGCTGAGCCAGTGTTAAATGCAACAAACTGTCTATGGAGAGGTTTTCCAGGTGGTAGTGATGATTTCTGGTTTCTTTTTGGACAGCTAATGATCAAGGAGAATTGAACAAAAGATCAGGAAGATGTAAAAAGCATTTGCCATGCTTAGTGCCATGCTCCAGGATGATCTTTAGAGTGATGGAGGTTGGAACTGAGGGGAAGAGCTGGGCAGAGCTGCTGGGCATGAGCACCAGTGAACCTCCAGTGTGCCACCTCTGAGCTCTGCAGATGCAGGTTATTCTCCTAATTTTCCAGTGGAAGAAGGAGTAGCTGGTGCTTGAGCAGCATGATCATCATCCAACAGCTCCACTTGTGCTACTATCTCTAAATGTCATTTCTTTGCTCACCCCTTTCCTTCTCTTCCCTGGCAGCAGCAAAGTCTGTGGCTACTTTGGAAACCTGGTTGAAAATATATTTGCTCACGTCTCCAAGCAACAGATCCCTTGCAATCTGTACATAAATAACTTCGTGTATTTTGTCTTTCCTAAAGGCATGAAAACATGGCCTGAGAGAGAGTGGCTGGAGAAATCTCTGGCTTCTCTGAACTATTCAATAGCAAGGGAGAGCTTATGGGGAAGCTTTGAAGGGATGCCTTTTAAAATAAAACTGAACGTTGGCTTCTGCTCAAACCAGGATAGCAGATCATCAGGACTAAACAGATACACGTTTTTATAAGATGCAGATACTCTCCCCAGCCCTTCTCAAACACAGATTCTTCTCAATGAATGCTCTGTCATCAGTGCTTCCATTTGCCAGGATGCAAAATCTGTTCCACGTGCAAGCCCTGGCATGGAGGAGTGAGCCCTGCAACACTCCCTTCATTCCCACCAAGACCTGAAGTTAAGGCCACATCCAGATCCAATGATTTAATTACTCTATGTGAGTTTCTCTTTTCCTCCTTCTTTTCCTTCTGGATTTTCTCTTTTTTTTTTTTTTTTTAGTTCTGTCTCCAGACTCCAAAAATGCTGCTTCTCCCAGGCAAAGCTTTCAGAGCTGTTCCTTAGCTCAGAGCTAGCAGTAGTTGCTCCATTCCTGAAGCAGTAGTTGCTCCATTACCGAACGGGATGCAGCAATCCCCTCCTTACCAAACTCTCTGTCCTTGCAGAATTTCCTGTATTTTGGCTGGAGAAGGAGCAGCACAGGCAGGGTATGTTCAGCCTCTGCGGCGTGCACATGGTCAGCAACAAGGCCCCCTCATCTGTTAGCACTTTGCAGAAGAATTTTGATGCAGATAACGAGGGCAATTTGCACCATTTCAGTGGGCTCTGCCTTTGCAAAGAGGGCTATTCTTGCACCACCAGTTATCTCATAAGGACATTTTCTAATTTAACAGTTTCCTGTGCTGCTGACTTCTGTTTTTTCTGCGCACAAAAGAGTGGCAGACAGATTTCCACCTCATTTCCTGATTTTCCTTCTGCTTTGAGTGGGTTTGTCATGACCGAGAGCTCCTACATCTTTCCATAGCAATTGCACACTCTGAGGCTTTTCTGACCAATGCTATTAATTGCATTGTCAAATAATCCTTTCTGACACATCCTACAGCTCGAGGGTGAAGCTGCTGAGATCTTTCTGGCTCTGGGTGTCCCAACCCAGTCCATGTCACAGGAACACACCATGCTTTTTTTTTTTTTTAAATCATTTCACCACCACTTATTGCTTTTTACTCCTTTTAACAAGTAGATCTGCCCATCCACCAAGTTATGGACAAGTGATGGGAACCTTATTGCTAGATTGTCTGCTTCCTCTGGACCCTGCCAAGAGACTTTTTCAGCTCCTCACTCCAAAATTTGAGAACATGAAAGCCCCGTTGCTCTTGGCTCCTGGAAATTTGATTTCCCAGCCAACTACACCTTTTATAGAAACTTTTCTTGAACCTTTTTTTCACTGTACTATAAATACAGCAACAGTTGCCAGAAACTGTTTCCAGCAGCATCCAACCACATGTTGACTGGACCAGAGCCCATTTGGGAGCGGCTCCCTGTGCTGGTTTTAATATTCTGTCGGGAGCTTCTTCACCCTGGAGCAGCCCCAGCTTTCCTCACAGAGAGGACAGCAGGAACTCGGAGTATTCCCACCAAAGTCACGCGAGCCATCCTTGCTTTTCACCCAGTCACTTCAGAATCAGGCCCACGATCTCCCCCTCTACTGACCTGAACTTAAAATAACTCACAATTAACTTTTTTCTTTCTGGTTTTTGTGTCTGTCTCTGAGTGGCACAGGGGACAACGTGAGCAACACCAACGTAGATGGGTATTTTTCTGTGAGCTTCCATCGTTTCATTATTTCTCCAATAAATATCTAACAAACCTGTGTTTAAGAATTTGCTGTACATTTTTGGAATGTCAGAGTACAAAACACCATGAAATCTGAGATCTCATATTCTTTAGGTTTAATCTCAGCTACACAGAAATCCATGGCCAAAAACCCCCCTAAATGCAGCATAACACACATTTTATTTTGCAATGAATCTTTTTATATCTTTTCTATCAGAACTTCAGTGTAATTGTTAATGCTTTAAATTTTAAAATTCTGAAATAAAACCTGAAGTACCTAAGTAAGTTTGAGGACATTTACTGTAATGAGAGATTTAGTGCTACACACAGAGGTAATGACTACTGAGAAATTGCTACATAAAGGTAATAGGCTGACCATGATTAAGTCTTTTAAAATGATCCTGTTAAATAGTTGATCTCCACTACTGCTCTACTATAACATTTATTATAATCTAATGTATAATGGATCCAGATGGCTCCAGTCCCAATACTGAAGGCCAGATTTCGATCTCACTTACAGCAAAAACTGATGCATGGAGGACAGAATCAATCCTTTTTATTTTATTTATAATTTATATTTTAAAGAATAACTTGTGATGACGTGATGGCAATACAAAGGCCCATCTCTAAAGTGAGTACTATTTCTGCTCAAGGAATAAAACAGTGGTTTAACCCTTACTAGAGCTGCACGTGTGACAGCTGGCTTTTGTATCCAAATTGTCACACCAAAAAAGCAATTAAGCCAAACAGAGCTGTACTGGATTCCCAAGAAAGGGAAATCAGCAATCACCAAAAAGAGAAAAACTGAGCAAGAAAGACAATATCTTTTTTATTGTTTGGTGTTTTTTTTCTTTTTTTTTTTTTTTCTTTTTTTTTTTCCCTGCTCTAAATGAGACTATTACAAGCCGTGGAGTAAAATCAAAATTAAAGCCGTAAATAAAAAAGGTAATTAACTGTCTCCTTTATTGGCTGCTTTGGTGTGTGTTTCTTATCAGTTGCCACATTCCACCAGAAACAACTTTACAGATGTCCTAAAATACCAGCATGAGCCATGTGGATCTGGGAATATTTTTTATGATGGAGCATTGGGCCAGTTGGCATTTTGTCCTCTACACTAGTCACCATTTTTCAATCCAGAGTAACAGTTGGTTTAATTTGATTGTTCCTCAGAAGGCTCTGCAACTGAAAGGACTTTATGAATCACTTGGATTTATTGCCAATTTCAGCTTGTTGTTTTCTCATAACCATTTGTCCTTACTTGAGCAGGCAGAGATTTCGGGAAGTATTTTGGATTTGGTATTTGGAAACGAGAGAGCTGCGCAATATCCAGGTGTAGCTGAGAGATGCAATGCAGAAAATGAACTTTGCATTCTTTAACGTGGCGTGAGAGTGAAAGAATTGAGCTGGCAAACTGGTGGTTTTAAAAATTCATTTGGAGAATTGAATTAATTACATTTTTGAACTAGCATTATTGACAATTTTTTTTAAAGAAAATGCTTTTAAAAATTAATTCCTTGCAATAATACAACTACATTTTTTAGTGTAAATTAACCCACCCTATGCTTACTTCCTATACTATAACTTACTTGCATACTACAGCTTTTATACTATAATTAATCTCTACTTCTCTCAGTCACTGCTGTACTGACACAGATGAACCCAAAGCTTCAGCAGATGCTCCTGCAAGACTCAGCTCTCTGTGAGAAGGGCAGCAACTCCCCAGAATACTCACGGAGGTGGCAGTGGGCCCCGTGGTAGCCCGGGCTGCAGGAGCAGTGGCCGGTGACAGGGTGACATTCCTGATTCTCCGCAGAGCACTGGCACACTCCATGACAATCCTGTCCATACGTGCCCGGTGGACAAGCTTTGGGAGGAAGAAATGCAAACCAATAAATTAAATTTGTCTTGGTAAACACAGCACTCAAACAAAGAGAGGGCTGGAATTTATTAAATAAAATCCCTGCCTACGGAATGACGCTCTCCTCCGGGACTTTGGATTTATTACATTTACTTGGGGGTTACTTGACTGCTTGATTTTGTTTTGTTCAGTCAATTTGTGCCCAACTGTCAAGGGCCAGATACAATTTTCTTGTCACTAGAAAAAAAAAATCATAGGGAAATGTCAGGTAAAATTGACTAAAGTAACAGTGTAATTCCCAAGGGACCAGGCGTGTGGATAAAGACATTCTACCTTTTGCAGAGAGTTTAAACTTGTAAACCTGCTGCAACATCAACATCTCCACAGGTTTCATTCTGCCTGCTGACAGCCACATTGCCTACAGGTTTTGGACCTTCCACATTTAATTCTTACATCTCATTTCCATTAAGCTGCCCTGGTTGTAGGTCAGCATTTAGAGTCCTGTAGTGGAGGATATGGGACACCAATGTCAGTCCTTTCAATTCTTATTTATTACTGGCCCTCCTTTGGCTAAAACAGGGCGCAGGCAAAGTTTTGTATGGAGGAACAAAGAAGGGTGTTGAAGCTGGGGTCAGAGCAAGAGCCTGCTTCCAAAGACAGCTCTGGGGGGCCAAACTCCATGCTAAGAAAAACCAAAAAATCTCCTTTCCATGAGCTCTGGGAGCAGGAATAGACAGCCTCGCAATGGGACAAGGCCAACAAAAGCTGAGCTGCTGCTTTACTGACAGCACAGCACTGGCTGTGGGCAGGGCTGGCACATCCTCAGCCTGTTTGGGTCCAGTTCAGCCCCTGGCTGCTGCCTGCCAGTCCAACACCTGCAAACACAGAGAGGGAAAACCCCAGCAGCCCAAACTGTGCTGGCACCGAGCTCAGAGCCGGCCAAACTCTTGGGCAAAGGGACCAGCAGCCCTTGGCCATCTTCCCTCTTGTCAGGTCCTCGTCTCCTCCCTCTTCAGCCATCACACCACCACGTTTTGACTCAAGAAATGGATGTATGAATTAATCCCCAGGGGAAGCATTTGCCCTGCGGTAACAAACTCACTCTTGTGGCAGCCGTGGCCGGTGAATCCCGGGGGACATCCGCAGGCGCCCGTCAGGTGGTGGCATGGCCTTCCCGGGGGACAGCGGCACCGCCGGGCACACCCCGCGCCGTATCGACCCGGCAGGCAGGCTGCAGGGGGGACACCAACCCCGTCAAAGACACCCCCTCCATGCCCCCAGCCCTGCCAGCACCTCCGCGTCACAGCACAGGTCACAGCTGGTCTCGGGGAGTGGCCTGTGTCCCTGGAGCACACTGCTGTGAGATGGCCAATGACACAGCAAAGGGGTTCTCCTCTGAGCATCCAAAGACTGCTTTGTTCCAAATGATGCCTTAAGTCGGAGCTTTCATGTCTTTCAGGTTCTGTGCTGCCCAGGGGTGTAGTTTTGAGCCTCAGATTAAGCACTGGTAAGGTCTCTTCACAGAGCAGGGACACAAAACAAATCCTTGTCCTGCTGAAGGCCAGGGACAACTTTCAAGCCCAAAAGCACAAACACTGGGCTGAAGGGTGGACTAGGAGGGATGGGACCTCACAGCCTGAAGCTGTAACTGGACAATTAAACCCCAAAATGCAAATGGACCAAAACTTATAAAACTGTGAGACCTCATGACCGTTTGTCCATTTTGTGACCATTTTGGGTCCACCTTGGGTGCAGCCCTGGCCAGGCTCTTGTCCTCTCTAAGGTGTACCCTAAAAGCCTTTCAATAAATATTTTGTACTCTAGCTCTGCCCAGTCTCTGTTTTAGGTCAGCCTTCCTAAGGCATCACAGGAACAAGAACAGGGTCCGAGGGGTCTGGGGTGAGGACAGCCTGGAATGGGTTCAGGGATGAGAACGAGAACTGATCTGAAGGCTCAGGGTTAAATAGGGGGTAAAAGGGGCGGATCTGAGGGTCAAGGGCCAATAGGGAGAAAGGCAAGTGGTGCAGGGGAGTGGCTAAAGGTTGGGTGAACCAATAGGGTGACAGGGGTGGAGCACTGTGGCAAAAACAAGCCAATGGGGATTAAGGGAAGGGAGAACATTCTGGAGTAAATACATATATGGTGAATACACATAAATATAAATACTCATATGTAAATACATATATGGTAAACGGGTCTGAGCAGGAGTGACGCAAATGGATAAACCAATGAAATAACAGAACCTACGAGGCATTAACATGGGGCTGCAAAGGCCCATGGGAAAAGGGGCCTCTCCCACCCTAGCCTAGAGGGGTCTCTCCCCATTTTCTCTGCCCCTCCAGGGCTCAGGCACGACCACGCTGGTGGCAGAGTGACCACCCTCCATCCCGACCCCACGGCATGAAGCTATCCATGCGTGGCTGAGAGCTCTGGGTTTGGGGTGCACCCCAGCCCGAGCTGCCTCCACTCGCCCACTGACTCACTGACTCACGTTTGTCACAGTGCCTCCCTCGCCAGCCCCTCTGGCAGTGACACGCTCCAGTCTGGGGGTGGCAGGACCAGCCGTGGGCGCAGTCACACCGCTCCTCGCAGCGCTTCCCGAAAAATCCCGGCGGGCAGGCTGGGGGCAAGCAGAGAGAGCAAGGTTCTACCTGCTGCCTCCACTGGCCATCAGCCAGCATCTTCCTTGCCTGAGCTCCTGCTCAGGATTTTATTTAACAGAACTGCGTGGCCAAAAACATCAGTGAAGGTGAAGACGCTAAAAATATTAGAAGTATTTAACGCTGGCTGCTAATGAGTCTGCACAGGAAAGTTTGCAAAGACTGAGTGACAGCCTGGAGTGCAAATCCAGACGGGGTCCATGGAAAGGATGATGCTGTTTGCTTTGACACAGCTATGCACACAGGGACAGCTGTTTGAGCAGTGGGAACTGTGCCCAGGAACTGCTTCCTCCTCCCAAGTGCCTGCAAAGTGACCAGAGAAAGGGAGGTGGGCACTGAGAAGGTTTTACAGGTTGCACTGGTAGCTGAGGCTCTGTGAGTCCTCAGCACCTTAGGAAACCTCTGAAAGCTGCTTGTGGCTTGCTCAAAGCACAGCACCTCAGTGGCTGAGCTGAAAGCATGTTTTAAGTCACCTGTGTATGAGATTTAGCCCTTACTTCAGGGATTCTGATGGCTCTAAGCATGCCAAAGAGCTGTGTCAATTCTGAGTCATGTGCCAGATCTGAGCTGTCTGAACCATCACAGTCCAGTTTGCTGACTGTGGGTCTCCTCAATGACCCACAGAGAATTAGCAGCAGGTGCCTGATCTGGCAAATTCTCCTTAAAACTCCCTCCTTTTCATGTGCTCCTCTTTGTGTGTGTAAAGTAGAGAAATATCTTCATTTTCTTAGCAGGCAGGGAACAGAGATAGGAGGAGATAAAATGATTTGGACAAGGGCATGGCTGGGCAGAGACCTGCCTGTGGGTCTGAGACACGGTGAGAGGGGATAAATCCTGATTGGCCTGCAGAATACTGGGAATTTAAGTCAGAAAAATAGAAACCTGGCAGAAATGGCTGATGATGAAAAGGAAGGAGTTGCAGGAGGAGCTGCCCTTACCCACATCACAGCGGTCCCCGGTCCAGCCGGCGTGGCAGAGGCACCTCCCTGAGGGCTGGTCACACACGCCGTGGTGGCAGCTGCAGTTCTGCTCACAGCCCTCTCCAAACTGCCCGTCCCCACACTCTGAAATGGGCAGGGGAGGCTGATGGGGGCCAGGCTGGAGCAACCCCAGCAGGAACTCCCTCATGCCTCTGCAGCATGATGAGCCACCTAAACTGGACCTAAAAACCTTCAGTGAAGGAAATTTTGAAGCTTCCTTTGGTTAAATTCTCTAGAAACACACCATTTTCCTCTTTAAGGATTTCTTTCTCCTTAAATGGAGCTCATTACTAATCTTCCCTGTTCCCAAGGGACAAAGAACAGTTTATTCCTCCCCTCTGCCCAGCAAGTTTCCAGCACCATGGATAAGTTTAAGAACCAATATCATGTCTCTCCTCAGCCCTCTCATTTCTGACTAAACAACCTCATTTTTTTTAACTTCTCCCCGGCTGGTGTTTCCCATCCTTCTGTCTCCTTTTTCCTCCGGGTTGTCTCAAACCAGACCTGAGCAGAACTGAACTCTCCTTCAGAGAGACTGAACCGGGGTGCTGGAGGGGTGGAGGGGGTGGTGGGACTCACCCAGCTCACAGGCTGTCCCCGTCCAGCCCTGGGGACACTGGCACTCGCCGCTCACAGGGTCACAGGTGGCCTGGCCGTGGCAGAGGCAGTGCTGCAGGCAGTTTGCTCCGAACCAGCCGGGGGGACAGGCTGTGAAGGGAGACAGGGAAAACCTTCCATCAGGAAGTGCAGGAGCAGGACACAGGTTCAGCACCACCTCTCCCACCCTAGAGCCTCTTGGATTGTCCCTTTTTCTGACCCCAGAGATGGGGCAACTGAGAGGTGTTTTAAAAACTTTTATTCCATTTCCAGTCTCGTGTGAAGGCTGAGACAGTACAGATGTTACAATTCATACCATCACAATCAGAAGCTAAACTATTTCCTGATTACAAAACATTATAAATGTTTTTTTTGGCCTATCAGCTTTTGCCACACAACGCTGCTAATGCCTTAAAGCCAGTCATCCAAAATTACCCCTCATGGGTCTCACTACAATGCATCTTTCATAGTTCTATTTCTCCAAAGTGTCTGGTCTATTTGCAAGGCCATCATTGGAAACTTGTTTCTAGTTCCATTTCTCCCTCAACAACGTCTGTCCTATTCCATGGCATTTCTAAGTCAGCATTTTTAATCTCAAAATTTGCATACAAATACATACCACATGAGCCTTCTGTCAGGCTTTGAGAATTCTTTACAAATCCATTTCCCACAACAGCCCTTCTGGCCCTGGAAGATGCTGTGGCAGGTACAACCAAGCAGAAATGGGGACACAACCAATAAGGAATTACTCTGACCATTGTAGAACTTTCATTTTGGTTTTGTATTTGTGGCGCTTGGACAAAACAAAAAATTTAGGTCATGCCTAACATGTCATCAAGAAGAGTTTGGGGTGCCTTCCCAATTTCTAAATCCTTCATGGAAAGGCTTCTTCATGTCAAGTTTTAAAAAGGGAATGTGCTAAATTTAAATATCACTCTACCCCTGAAAGCTTTTATCCCCTTTCCCTAGCAATCCTCTCGGGATGTTGAAGGGCAGAGTCTGAGTGGAGGTGCTGACTCCAAATCCCTGCTCACCCAGGAGCTCCATGGTACTGCTGCCACCCCAGGGACCTCGTGGGGAAGGCACAGAACAAGGAACTTCTGCAACAGGGATGGACAGACTTTTCCTACTGCCTGGGATGCATGGATTAGGATGTGCAATGCAAGCCACAGTGCAGCCTTTCTTTGCCAGCCTTTTCTTAAGGCTCTGTGGAGCTGGGCTTGTGTTTGAGCCTCACGTATGGCTCTGATTGCCAAGGCTGGAAGGCTCAATGTCTTTCACATGTTCTGGATTTAGGCTCTGTCTGGAACAGCACAAGGTAATGCCGAGGATCAGTCTGGTGCATGGGACAGTAAAGCAGCCCTTAGAAAAGAAACAGAGCTTCATTTTCAGCATCATAATTGGGAGTTTTATGGACCTTTTCTCCCTTCATCAGCCTTCAAAATCAGCTCTCTTTCCAATTTATGGCTGATTCATCCCTCTGCCCTGTGCACACTGGGATCCTACAACACAGCATCACGGATTAGTTTAATGGACCAATTCACGTCACTGAGATCCAAACCCAACAACAACACAGGGCAACGAGCTGAGAGCTAAAATACCAGTGAGCTTTCCCCAAACACAGGTTTTATTTTTCCCTCCTATAATCCACAGGCAGGGGGTTGAATTTCCAACTGTACCTTCTTGGCAGGTGGCTCCTTTCCAGCCCGGGCTGCAGAGGCACGTCCCTGTTACATGGTGACAGAGAGCTCCGTTGTGACAGTGGCAAGTGTTCCTGCAGTCTGGCCCGTAGCTGTTCCCCTGGCAGGCTGCAATGACAGAACTCCATAAAAACCCATCAGGAAGCATCCAAGGAAGCACACAGCAAGTGTGAGACACAACACAGTGCCAGGGAAATCATGTTGGAGCTATGCTCCGATGACACTTTTCACATCATAAGGGTGCCTAAGTCCATACAGAAACTCATTAGGATTGGAAAAGATCTTCAGGATCATCAGTCCAACCTTTGGCCAAATACCATCATGATCCTTAAACCAAATCACAAAGTGATTTGGTCTTTTCGTGTAGACCATGTGTCTACCTGTTTTTTGAACACTTCAAGGAACGGTGACTTCACCATCCCTGGAAATACATACATATATATATAAAACCCCACATATTAACCATGAAACAATAATAGAATCATTGAGGTTTGAAAAAACCTTTAAGATCATCAAGTTCAACTGTTAACTCAGCACTGCTAAGTCCAAAATAGCAGCCAATACATAAATTGCAAAAGGTATTTGAAAAAAAAAAAGATATTCTGCAAATTAAGGTCACATAAACTGAAACTGCTCTGCAATGCTCACAGTTTAGAGATAATGTGTGTCATAAAAGCCTAACATAATAATGTGGGTTAAAAATATGTATCACAGCCCATTCTGAAGAGCTTTCTATGCAGGGGCTGGATCACTGGGGTGATGGATCAGCTGTCATCCCCTGCTCTGCAGAACGTCTTTGTGCTAAACTAATGGTCCAGCAGAACGGCCAGCCTGACAGCCCTGGTATTTATTTGCATCCTGGTAAGAGAACTGACAACTTCATTGTTTTCAGTGTTCATTTTTCACAGCTGGGTGCCTCTGCTCACCCAGACTCTCATTCTTTGGTCAGAGAGGGGTGATATTTTCCATGAGTTTGGTTAAGCAGCTGGCTCCCAGGTGAAAACTTAACACAGTCATCTCGCAGGCAAATGCTCCGCTTTCGGTGCTGCTGCCCGTGAAAAATGGCAGTGATAAAAATTCCTGCAGTCTCCATTGCACTGGAGATTTGGACAGCTTTGAATGGTGGAAAACAAACAGTTCTGCTACCCTGTTTTCTTCAGCTAGCATCCAAAATATTACAAAATGGGTTGATGGAGCTGGATCATCTCCTTGCCCAGTTTCTGTTCTGTATTTCTGGGGCTCCTGTCAGAGCCTCTCATCTGGAGAGGCAAAAAAAACTTGGGTCTCTGAACCAGGAGAATGTCCTGCACTCACTGAATGTGACATCTTCCACGTTTCACAGCCAAACAGTGAATTTCCATCAAAGTTCTCTGCCTTTCAGGGTGTCAGTGAACATGATGCAGTGCTGTGGGAGAGCAAGTCGCTGGGGACAGAAGGGAGGTGTGAAACACTCTTCATCTTGGAGGTGAACTTGGTTGACAGCCTCTGACCCGTTCTCAATCCTTTTCTCCCCATCTGAGGGCTTCCAGCTTCCCAGCCTGGTTCTCAGACACCATTTCTCCCAGGAGTTCTTTTCCACACTGCTCGTTCTTGTCATCCCTTGGACCCCGTCCACGTTGAAACCACAAGAAAGAGCAGGAGCTCAGTCCCATCACAGCTAAAAGTTTGTTCTGCAAATGAAGCTTGGTTGCCAAGTGAAAAGTTCAGCACATCTACAGAGCTTTGGCTCGACTTTTGGGAGCAGAACTAAATATTTCCACAATACAGACCAGAACTATAGCACAAGCAAGCCAAAGGAAAAACCAGCTCATCACCAGATCCCCTGACTGGTTACCAGTGGTTTGTGGGAGGTTTTTGGAGTATGTGTGCAAAGCTCTTGTTACACTTACCAAAAAGACAATAGAGTGTTTCAGTGAAAATTCTGGTAAGAAAGCAGAAATTTCTGGAGAAGAAAATTTTAACTATTCTACTGGGTAGACACAAAAGTTTTTTTGCCTCCTGGTGGAACAATCCTGATTTTCAAAGTACTTTTCTGAAGATTGAGGAAAAAAGTGATATTCTGAAGCTACTTCATGGAGTTCCACAACTGAATGTACAAATATCCCTGGGCCTATTCTTTCTTCATGATGAGAAAAAAGGGATAATTTAATCCAAAGTTTAAATTATTAGATTTCTTCCTGGTTCAAAGTTTTCCTCTTGGTGTCTTTCCTCTGCAAGAGGAGGATTTATTTGTTTGCAGTCCTTAAAATCCCTTTTTGCATGCAGAGTAAGGAACACATGAAACTGGAAACTCTTCTTCCATCCTAGAAGACAACAGCCATCAAAATTGCCCAGGAACACAGGAAAATGATGGGCTCTAATGTTCTAAAGGGTGTCCAGTAGCCTTGTTTTCAAGTGACTTCTGTGGATTATTCTCCACAAAATGAAGCTTCAGCTTTAAAAGAACAGGGAATTTGCAAATTCAAGTGCTCACACACCATGAAATGTCAAACCCCTGTTATCAGTGCCTCTGGCTGAGCAGATTTTTCTGTAGTCATTTATTTTTCAAACCAGTGTGGTTTCTTTTTTACCACAAGGAATCATTTCAGTGAAGATTCTGCTGAGCTCCAACAGCTCCAGAAAGAGGCATGTTTAGTACTGACAGAATTGAAGCAAAATTCAGATGCTGAATTGTGTGTATCTGCTACAGACCATATGCAACATGAGATTTCTGGAGGCTTTGGTTGGATTTTTTTTTAGGTTTGTAAACTTTGGATGAATTTGCAGTGAATCAGGATGGTTTGGGTTGGAAGGGACCCTAAAGATCATCAGTTTCCAATCCTCCTGTCATGAACAGGGATGCCACTACTAGATCAGGTGGCTCCTTCCTCCTAACCTGGCCTTGAACACTTCCAGGGACAGGGCACCCAAAAGGAAAGGTTACATCTCTATCAAAAAGAAATGTCAGGTCCTCCCTTCTGTATCAGTGAGGTATCACAGCACTCACTGAAACAGTCCAAAAAACCAAAAAACAATAAAGAGAGAGAATAGGCAACATACATTTCCTAAGCCTCTTTCTTGGAAACCGAAAATACCTCAGGTGGACACTCAAAAAAATCCCCAAATAAAATCCCTGAGCACAAACTGAAGCTGAGGCAGAGCTTGCTTGGCAGATTTCACCCCAGATTAATAATTCATTTTCAAACAAACTGAAACCCACGGTCTGGTAATGGAAAGCATTAGGCAGCTTCAACAAAAGGCAACACTGTCTGTATTGCCTGTAATTAGATAGCAGAGTATAAAACTCACTGCATGGCTGGCTTAGGATCAATTCAAATCCCATGATGCCAAAATTATTCCTCAATATCCTCCAGCACATTGCCTGCAATCTGATTACTTCCACACGAGTGCTGTCCTTCCAGCTGCTGGAGCTGGCGGGTCCCAGGAACAGGCAAGGTGAATATTAAACACCCTGGGAGGATGAGGAGGGCTGAGCTGCCTCCCACCCATTGCTGCCTTGCTCTGAGCAGCCCTGGAGCAGCATGGACAAGGCCCAGTTGTAAAATCAAAATGAAGATCCCTCACTTAGCCAACACCCTACACTGCTGACTGACCTCTCACTCACAGGAGGCCTCAGAGGCTTTGGCACCTTCACCAGCAGGAGGAATAAATCAGCCCGGCACAAAGATCGAATGGCTCTGGCACAAGATAATAAATAGGTTTTTTTTTTTCCTAATGTGAGTAGGGCAGGGCACCAGAGGCCACGGAGAAGGGGCTGCATTTCTTATTTGAATTTAATGAAATATCTAGCAAAGCTTCCCATCCCTAATGCTCAGGACTGGGGAAGGGGCAAGGTGACACATTGCCAAGGCTGTGGCTTGACAGGAGAAAGGGGCTGTGACCAAGAAGCAAATATTGTACCTGTTCAGCAGCACCCCTTTCTGATCTGTGGGATGGGAAAATAACTCTGGTCTGCTTTTGTTCTGTGATCACTGCATTAATCTACACCCAAAGGCTGGGTTACCACCAGCATCTTCAGCTGGTGGGAGGTGCAGAGCCAAGTGCTCCTGTGGGAGGGCAGGAGGAGGCAAAAAACCCCTGCAGTGCTGGGATGTTAGGAAAAGTGCCTAAAATTGGGAAGATTCAGCAGAACTGACCCACCTGTAAACAAAAGAGCAGGGGATTTTGCAGGAGAAGCCTCCTCAGAAGATGGGATGTGTTGAGTGGTGGGGGAAAATGAGGGGAAAACATTATGAAGAGCAAGCACTGCCCTCAAACAAGGCTGAAGATAAAACAGTGTATGGCTGGAGAACAGCATTGCCTCAATACAAGTCACATTTCTCTCTCTTTTCTAAACTAAAGTCACTTTTCTGTTGCAGAAAGCCACGACCTGTGGATTAAAGACGTGTTCCCTACCAGAGCTGGCTGGTTGTGAAGCTGCCCTGGAGCCCAGCTCTACACCCCAGCCCTGCAGACAGCACTCATATTTTCAAAAGGAAGCTTAGACCATGACATCATCCTAAAGGAAAACAAAAAAGTTGAAAAGCTAAAACCTAAAATCTTAAAATCTTAAAAAACCCCGCTTATTTGCTAAACTTCTCAAACAGGCTCAGTGATCTCCATATGTAATTCCAAGCAGCTAAGGAAAATAACATAATTTCCCACAAAATGCAGTGAAAAAAATTCTCAGAATAGCCAATTTTATATATGTATACACACGAGCACGTTATTAAGTTAAAAACTGTGGGATAATCCATACTTGTGAACACCTAGGAAGCTGACATCTATTTTAAGACAAATAAATTTTCTAAAGATTATTTTAAAAAACTATTTTGTCACACTCAAATAACAAAATAGTCCCAAACTCTGATTTTTCCACTTTGCACATTTGTAACCTGACACTTTATAAATGATAACTAGATGAGATACACCAGAAACAGATACACAACATTGAATCTCTTAATGTCACACAAAAATAAAAAAGCAGGGAGTTGTCATATGGCAGGAGACAGCTCTGCTATTTAAAACCTGATGCTTATCATGCTTGATGAGTTAAAAAATAAAATTAAAAAAAAAAAAAATAAAAACAGAGCTGACGATTTTACACAGCCACCAAAAATTGTTCCCTTTTTTGGCAGCTTTGGGAAGGAAGGTGACTTATCTGAAGGTGTGCCCTTATCTGAAGGTGCAGCCCGTTCCCAGAGGAGTTTGGGAGCAGGAGCAGGGGGTACTCACGCTGCTCACAGCTCTCCCCCAGCCAGCCCGGGAGGCAGCGACAGGAGCCCAGCACAGGGTCACAGCCAGCAGCATTCTTGCACTTGCACACCTGGTGGCAGTCAATCCCAAAGAATCCGTCTGGACAAGCTGGAAACGAAAAACGTTCCTTTTTAGCACCGTTCCTGCCTTTTTTTTTTTTTTTTTTTTTTTTTTTTTTTTTTCCCTTCCCTGCCTGAACTCCATCTCGTCTTTTTACAGATGCTTAAGGACCAAAGCTGCATCAAGGGTTAAACCTGCCCAGTTCTGCTACGTGCATCTTGGAAAAAATGTGACTCTTTTAGACAAGCAACAGGTTTCTGTGCAGGAAAACAGGGCTGAGAGTATTGAAAAGCCGTAAAACAAGTGAGAGAATGGAGCTGGGTTCACACAAGCTGCTCCTTGTGCCTCTGTAATGGACAGAGGAAATAATTCAACGTAACACAAGACTCCAGGGCCATCCCTGCTGACCTCCCTCCTTTTGGAAATGCAAAACTTCTGCTCCCATTTACTGTCCTGACGCTTTTCTAAAGATCCTTTAACAGTGAACTGAAGCCACGGTGGTGCAGTTCAGTGCTGAAATGAAAAACTGGCAAAGTGAATGAGCAGAGAAAACCAAGACAGATTAAACATAGCAAAACCACCCCAGGGAGCCGAAGGAGCTCTGCACCTACATCTGGAACTGAACCTAGGCTAGGGAAGAGCAGCCCCATGGAGTCACTTTTTATCTGTGCCAGTGCTGACAGCAGTGAAAATAAGGATCAGTGTTTGTCAGTGGGCCACATCATACCCCAAATGCTGCATTACAGGAACACTAAGGCTGCTATACAGAGTTTAAAAATAATTTCTCTATGTAGCCTTAATTTAACCTCTGTGTGTGTGTGTGTTTAGGTTATATAAATGCATATATTATATCACACGGTACATCATTTTATGTTACACTGAGTAATAATAAATATATAGATACACAATTGTACATCATTCTTTTCACAGGATCCCTGAATCAACCTCAGGAGTGATGGTGCTCATGAAACAAGCAGTAGTTGAGCAGAACTGATCTCTTTGTCCTCCTTGTTCAACATGTATTTAAAATCCAATCCTCACGCTTCTACCATGAAATCAGAATGACTGGATTCCCAAGAGAATCTCACAATGATTATCATCCTCTACACTGACCAACAGCCCTCCACACTAATTCACAGCTCTCTACCAGGTCAGAGTAACATTGGTGTCATTAAAAAACAGTTTAAGTTGAAATGGACCTTAAATACCTGCCATCAACACCCCAGCCATGGCAGGGACACCTTCAGTTGTCCTAAGCCCCATCCAATCTGGTGTTGAACATTTTCAGTGAGTTCTCCAAGTGCATCTTCCACTGTTGGGGCTCTTCTGTCACTTTTTTTGCCCTGGGGCTTCTTGCCCAGGTTTTTTGTCCCAGCCTCTTCCACAGGCACAAATTCAGTTCTCCAGCCGTGTGCACTGCCAGCTGCTTTGGCTACAATTAGAGGGAATTCTGTATCTGTGGCTTTAGGAAAACCTGGACCATCATCCAGCAAGAGTGGAGAACACTGAACATCTGCTTTGGCTGCTCTGCTGCTCAGCTTGTGACCACACATGGTTGTTTCAATCACTCAAAACCAAAAGGCTGCTCTTCCCTTTGTCCTGTCCAGGCTGCTGCTTCTTCCCAGGCATGTGAGAGGTTTGCTGCTCTTCCCAGGTTTGTGCTGCCTCAGGAGAACACAGAAAGGGCTTCATGACAACAGAGCATCCCTCAGCCTCTGCTCAACAGAAGAGAGCTCATACCAACATGGAAGGAAGAGCCACCAGGGTGGGGTTTAATCTGTTATTCCCCATTTACTCTGCTTCAGTAGCAGACATGGCACAGCACAAGGATGGGCTCCTCCTGCTGAACCCTCGGTGGCTTCAAAGGCTGACAAAGTTCTTCTTTAACACAGCCTTGTCAGCTATTCCTCGACATGCACTGTGCTCATTTTCCCCTTTCATCTCAGCAAAACAGCAATCTTGCTGGGCTCTCTTATGGTAATGATTAACTGCTGAAATCCCAAGGGAAGGGTCCAGCCTGTCCATCCTCTGGAAGTGCTGATCCCACAGCAGTTCAGATGCAAAAGCCAAGTTCTGTGCTCCACAAGGGGGATATGGTGTTGTTATTAATGGATCAATTAATAAATCCATTGTAGCAATGCTCTGAGACTCCAGTCGGTGCACTAATTGTCTGGCATTTTGGGATATTCGGACAGATGAATCAATGAACTGGATAATTCTTCCGTTGGCCTGATCCCAAAACTGGACACAAGCCTCGGGTCATACATGTAACAAACAGCAGAGAGCAGTGGGGAAAGGAATTAAACAAAATTACAGTGCAGGGAAGGCAATTGCAGCCTTCAAAGTGGGAGCAGCAGATGCTCAGCACTTGACAGAATTAAATCAATTATAACAATTGCCTTCCCAAACAGGAGTGGAGCAGCCCTGGTGCAGGGCAAGGTGTCCCAACCCACTTGTTAACAGAGCTGTGAGTGTGGCAGGGGAATCAGGCACCTGGATTCCTCTGGGATGGTCAGCAGTGGGCTCAGGCTTCCTGCATGGCACATTCTTACATTTAGGTAGAGTAAGCATTGATATATTTGTCTATTTATCACAATAATTACTTCTTTTGGGGTTGGGATTTTTTGGTTGGGTTTTGTTGTTGTTGTTGTTGTTTTCCTTGCCTGTTTAGCTGGAATTGCATTATAACCCAGCCCAGAAGCATCTTTTCTGGAGATGATACTTAGGCTGTCTGTGCTTGAACAGGAGAGAAAAGACTTACAAAGCACCTTTGCTGTGATCCCTGCCCTTGCAGAGCCCAGCAATGCAGAGGCATTGGCTGCTGCTTCAGTTCAGGAACATCCAGAATTCCCTGTGTCCCCCTGGCACCTTCTGCCCAAGCACATCTCCACTCAGAAATGTTAGAGTGGCTGGCTGGTGGCACTGCCAGCAGCACCCACCAAAAATGATTCATTTTCCTTTCGTAATGCGAGACCCTGTGAAGAAACACACATTATTTCATCATTGCTCTGCTTGTATCACTTGCTGCTTTCAAGAAAACTCAAAGGAAGCTTTTCCTAGACTGCTCTCACAGACTGAAATAATTTCTTTGTAGATTATTTTGTTTTCAGCCTGATCTGTAATCGTTACCTACTCTGCAACTGAAACAGTTTTGCTGCTTTTGAAACTCCTTTGAAAAAGTCACAAGATTCACAAGGTTCATTTTCACAAAGCACCGAGCAGGGCTGAAAGACGGAGCAGGCATGTACCACCTTCAAAAATGTCTAATTTTCTTTCAGAGAGTGTCTTGATGGCTTTATTCTTCCCCATCATTATTAGATGTGACCACAGCACAACTGCAGAGGCAGCAGTACCACTGAGTGGTACCAGATGAAAAGCAGCTGATCAAAGGTGACTCGGGGCAGAGCAGAGCTGAGATGCTGATGGACAGACCAAAGAACTTTGAAGAGTGTGAGGTCTTTTGTCAGCATCCTGTGGCTCGGAGCACAGAAGTTCAGTCAGCTCCTGAATAATTCACAGCAAGGTCTCATGAAACAGCAGCCCTGGAGCAAAAGTGTCTCCTGCTATGGGTGAGCTTGGAAACTGTCCCGTGCTGGGGGTGATGATGATGATGATGATGATGTGGCTTTGCCTGTTATCCCTATTACTGACATAATAGATTGAGATTCAGCAAGGACTAAGAATACATCAACAATTCTAATAAATAGTAATAAGAGATTATTAAATTTGTGGCAAATAAGCTTGGAAGTGGTCACTGAAGTGGTGTCTTGCAACAGGGGCTGGTACCTCAGCTTATGAAGCCTTAATTCATACTGAGGGCAGCAAATTAATGAAAAGAGACAGCAGCTTCCCACCAAAATAGGAAGAAACTTTCCCTAAATGAAAACCAAAAATCCAAAGGCAAATTTTGGTATTTCTGCAGTCTCAGCTTGATAATAACAATGCAAAACACAATTCTGCATTGTGCTGCCACGATGCAAAATACCAAAAAGCAACGACTGCAGGTTCAAACCCCCTCACTGTGCAGGGGTGATATTAATTATTAATATCAATCAAAATCAGATTTTGTAATGGACTGTCTTCTCTTAGGACTCTGAACTTAGGAGGCTGCAAAAGCCTCAGTTTCAACATCTCTGTGATGATGGAGAAGCTCTTCCCAGCCACGGGCTGAGGCATCAGCAGGATGTTTGAAGTCCAAGGCAACTCTGCAGCGCCAGGGCTCGATGTGAATTCCTGCCTGCAAGGCACAGAGCCTGGCCAACGTGGGTGGATTGCCAGGAGGACGGCAAAAAGCACATCCCTGCCAGAAGGAAACCCTGCCAGTCTCCCAGTCACTCGGAACAGAAGCGCTGCAGCTCCTCCGAGAGAAGGTGCCAAGAAGGTTCTACCAAGGGCAAACCACCCACATGTTTTCCTCTCTCGGCGTCTTTTGGAAGCTGCCAAACTGTTCTGGTTAAAAACTTCCTAAGTTAAGAGGCAACCCAGGTCAGCTGAGAGCAAACACTCTGCCTTCTTGAGGGAAAACACGCGGAAAGAGGCGTTTTACAAAGCCCTGAATTTCCCTCTCCCCTCCACAATCTTCTTTCAGGAATTACAAAAAGATAAAAATGTCCAACGTGACTGATTTGGAAGCTGAGATTTGTTCTTTTTTTCTTCCACCAATAGAATCACCCAGCCTTCTCCATATTCTTCACAAAGGATGTTTAGCCTCTTTGCTCCCATTATAATTCCTGCTGGAATGAAGAGATTTACACAACAACACAGATAACTGCCTTGTGGGGTTTTTTTTCAAATAAAAATAGAATAATTAAAAAAAATAGTAGATTTAGGAAAACAGATTTCAACTAAATTATATTGAAAAGAGACATCGAGGAGATACCATGTGGTACGAGGTGCAGTTTGCAGGAGAACCTTGGAAACAATGTTCATTTTGTGTAATAGTCCCTGGTAAGAATGAGAGGGAAAAACCACCAAGGAATATCAACTCCAGCTGCTGGGTGCCTCACTACATTCCTGGTCAGGCTGTGGAGCATCTTCCTTCCCGTGAGAGGGCAGCAGCTGCCTGCGAGTGCTGCCACTTCCCTCCATCCTCGCTGCTGAAA
This sequence comes from Sylvia atricapilla, assembly GCF_009819655.1. Taxonomy (NCBI): domain Eukaryota; kingdom Metazoa; phylum Chordata; class Aves; order Passeriformes; family Sylviidae; genus Sylvia; species Sylvia atricapilla. Next base: position 3,571,336 of record NC_089149.1, on the reverse strand, counting down.
CTGGCTGATAAAGCTGCTTTCCATGCAAAGTACTTGTGACTTCGATTCAAGTACCACAATTTGCAGAATCTTAAATCACCTACACTAAACTTTCACAGCGCCTGAATGGCCCTGTGTTGCTTCTCTTGTGTTTTTTATACATAAAATCTGCAAAATGATGCAGCATGACAGCAACCTCCTGTGATAATGCCACAGACTGACTCACCATAATGGAGCTGAAGAATCCTGTCTAACCTTTCCAACACTTTACCAAATGACTAGGTAATAGAACATTAGATAGAATAGAATTGGATTTAAGTTACAAGTGAATCTGTTTTTAAAGAGTTCCACGGTGTTGAGGCACACATCCATGTTTCTCTTGAAATTTCTTCAGGGAGGCTCTAGAAACAAGCAAGTGTAGGGCTGAACAAGCATCTCCCTGCTCAGGGCTCAAATAGTGGGACTCTGGGTCTTCATAAAGATGTGATACAGCAGAAGTTTTACGCATATATCTAATTTTAACCATGTGAAAACACCTGCCCAACATTTGGCACCCAGCACGATGCTCTGCTGAGTTAGGAGGGGACTTCACATTTCGGTATCAGCTTCCAAAACAGTTCAGTGGTTCATTTAGATCCAGTGCTGTCAGTTGTAAAACCTCCTCCCTGAATAAAAAGCAAACCAAATTCTCCATGAATGCAAAAGGGACCAGGGGCAGCAGCAGTACCTCTTTCACAGAAGGTTCCTGTCCAGCCCCCTGTGCAGGTGCAGGCTCCACTGACGTGGTCACAGGCAGCTCCGTTCTGGCACTGACAGCTGGACTCACAGCCCGGGCCAAAGCTCCCCTCGGGGCACCCTGCAGCACAGGAATCACAATGGGTTAATGCCAGAGAAGGTCTGGGATCAATGGGGAGTTTTTATATACATGGGAAATCTGACTATTTCCAAAATAATCGAGCTGTAAAGGTGACGGCTTAAAACTGAGATTTGAGTGTTCCCCTTGAGGTTCAGGTAAGTTGGGCTACAATTAAGATCTATTTTAGAAAAATTTCATAGTGTTGAAAGTCTAAATTCTGCACAGAAAATGAACATCCTCTATTGCAAAGCCTGAGACTTCACAGGTTCTGCATGATGACACTTCGCCTCCTGGTCTGGAGTTGATTATGTGCACTTCTCCTCTGGGACTTCATCAGCTGGGAGGGGAGAAGCTTCTCTGTTTTCCTGCAAATCCTTTTTCCCCAGAAAGCTGGAGAAAAGATGAAATGTGTTGGTTGCCTTCACAAAGCTCCAAATTGAATGCTGCACACTTTACTTTCATGCTCTGCTTTGAAAAATTCAAGTGAAAACATTACATCTGGGGGACAGATTAACAATTACATTTCCACAGCAGTTAATGTGAGGGGCTTTAAAACATTTGCATGGTACTCGCCATCAGAAGAAAGAAAACAGTTTGAGAATGAAAATAATTTCTTCCAGGATTATAGGAAAATCAATTAAGAACAGGGCCAGTTGCCTAATTCATATTGGATATTTTGGACACGCTGAAACACAGAGATAGACTTGGCTAAATACAGTATTACAGGGCCTCTACTCCTGTTTGAAGGTCTTGTGAACATCCCTCTAAATGAGTTATGGAGATTATTGCCAGATCTCTTCTAGAAGCCTATGATTTTAGCATTTACAGCAACAAAGTGATTTTCAGGCAATCTGGAAGGAATCAGAGAGAACAGAAAAGGAGCGTCCTCACAGACAGCTCCATGTCTGGAATAGGGGGGAGGGTTTGGTGTTGTTTGTTTGGTGCCATGGGTGGGCAGTGATTGGAGCTGGCTTGAATTCAGGTGCTCCTGCAGCTCAGTGGATGCCAACTGTGTGTCTTACAGAAGAGCAGTAGGGATGGGAGATGGGAGAAGAGCAAGGTACATTAAGTATTTCTTTGCTTTCAAAGAGTCGAAAAAATGGGACACTGTTCAAATGTATTTTAGAATCTATTTTTTTGCACTTAGAGGTGAAATCGCTTCCTCTTCCCAAAGCTGCACATCACTGTTTAACAAATAAATACACAGAGGTGCACTTGTGCCTTAAAAGCTTGGTCCTTCTCCTTGTTTCCTGTTCAGCTGAAATCTCAGTCAGAGAATCTGTGCAGGGGAAATGGTGCTGCAGTGCAGCAAGAGGTGCAGGGCTCCCAGCAGAGCTCCCTTCAGGCCCACCGTGTTTAGCCCAGAGCTGAGGCTTTTCAAGGTGATGGCAAAGGGTCAGCGCACTTCACAAATGATTTCACAGTCCACAGCACAGAGAATCTGCCCCTGCTCCAGCAGGCACAGGCTGCTGTGATGCGTGTCAGGATCCAGCCACCCCAACAGAGAACCTGAGCTCCTGCCAGGGGAAGGAGCCCAGCCTGCAGGGAGAGGGTAGGGATGCCTGGGGAGTAGAGGAAATATCCAAATATAGTGAAGATTTCACCTCTAAGGCAGCACAGAGTTATGGGAAGAATTATGGTTTTCATAATCTTGCTTACACACACACACATATATATACACGCAATTTTTAACATATGCATATATATGCACGCACACACATAAGAGGGTAAAAAGCAGACTAAATAGAACAGGAAACCCACAGAAAGAACTTTAGGGGCTGCCAGATGTGTTGTCAGTGGAGATGGGTTCACTGATTTCCTTCCCAGCGAGGATTACAAGCAGCTATTTGGCCACTCTGTCTCTGCAGAGATGCTATTTTGAGAGAGATCAAGAGCAAAAGAGAAGCAGAGCTGGCAGCTCCTTCTCTGGGAGCTGGTCCTCCTCACACACTGTCCTTCCATTCCCTCTGTGCCAACAGCAACAAGGGCTGCAAGATCAACTTTCCAGGCTTTCTTGTCTTAGGTCACAGTTCTAGATTAATTGTTTTGACATTTCTGTGTGACACCAGCAGTTAATCCTGCCCACGCTGCTGAGACTCTGGTAGCTACATCTGTGCTACTGTAAGATTGTTAAACTAGTAGATAAAATGTTTATTTTATTTAACAACATCGATATAATCAATAATAATAGCAACAGCAGCTTAACTATGCAACTTACAGCCACGAGATGAAGTGGATTCCAAATGCTTGCATGAAATGAAAAAGAAAATAAGCACATTAATTGGAAAAAAAAAAATCAAGTTGCATTAAATATAGACATATTGCTTCTGTCTCAAGAAGCTCCTGAATGAGAAATTGATGATACCTGGGGAGACATATGAGGAATTGACTATGAGCCTGTTTTCATATGCTTGAAGCATTTGCTACTGACCTCAGTTAGAGGTGAATGTTAAGGTGAGAGTCATGGGCCTCTGATTAGACCATTGTACATTTTTGTTGTTAATAAATACGAGACTCAAAGAATTCCTGCTGTTACAAACATGTAAAGTATTTCTATATGCCTGACCTGAAAAAGAGATTTACGAAGGGTAAGTTCTGCCCTAAAACTGAATAAACAAAACCAACACGGAAACTCTTAAGCCAGAACGCAAATATACATCAATCCTTTCCCTCTCACGAGATCCTAACATTAAAAATAGCTGCTGGGTCCAAAACAAGGCTGAAAATACCTTTTCTGGAAATCAAATTATGGAAAGCATCTAACCGCGGTGAAACGCGAGAGCGCAGCGCGGGGCAGAGCAGGGGCGGGACAGCCCGGGTGTGTTCCTGCAGGGAACAACCAGGAAAACACAACTTCCAGAGCTGGGGTTTGGGGGTTCCACGTGCAGGGAAGGCAGGCAGGCACTTACTGAGCTGGCAGTGCTGCCCGGTGAACCCCGGCTGGCAGGAGCAGGTGCCCGTGGCGGGGTCGCAGTCGTCGCAGGCGCAGGAGTTGGCACAGCCCCGGCCCCAGCGGCCGCTGCTGCAGGCTGCCAAGGGAAAAACAGGGTCACATCCAGAGCCCAGCACCACCCCCAAACCCTGCTGCACCTCGATGGGAGAGAGTACAAAATACACAAAACGGTATGGTGTGGGTTTCACCCGCACCACACCCACACGCCTGGCAGAATAATGGCTGTAATAATGAGCGAGACGGCTGGTGGCGAGTGCCTTGAAAAACCAAAAAAGGTTTTAATAAAGATGGAAAATATTACAAAAGGAAAAATAACAAAGCTGAGCCCAGCACAGAGATAAACTCCTTGCTCACTACAGCACCTCGAAAAGCGAAAAGCGTGAAGTTGCTTTGTTCTCTCTCTTTCATACATAATAGCTTAGTTGGGCTTTTTTGGCCCTTGGCCCAATGAGTGAAACAAGAGTTTTTGAGTAACATTTCCACGGTCAAATCTACACTTCTGGGCTGGCTCCGTGCCAATTACAAAGAGAAAATCCACAGAACTTTCCAGCTAACTTCTTAACATGTCAAAAGGTAAAGTGAAACTCTTTTCCTGTTTGGAAGCACCTGCTAGAGGTGCAGGGATTGCATCACCACAGCACGGGATTTATCTCCCAGCTGCAGCACAGGCACAGAGCGTGGAAATAAAGACCATTTTTGCCTGTCTGTTTCAGCTGGATGCAGGCAGATGTTATCCTATCCACGTGATGCTGATCATTTGTAGTCATGAAACGAGTAATTCATAAGCTGGGCTGAGGGAAATTTAGGTTAGGTGTCAGGAAAACGTTTTTTGCTGAAAGAGTGATCAAGTACTGGAATGGTCTGCCTGGGGAGGTGGTGGAGTCACCACCCCTGGATGTGTTTAAAAAAATATTGGATGTGGCACTCAGTGCCATGGTTTAGCTGAGGTGGTGTTAGGGCATGGGTTGGACTTAAAGGTCTCTTCCAACCTTGTAATTCTGTGGATCCACATCCATCAGTAATGGTTCTAGAACTTCAAGGAAATAAAATATCAGCTATTGACTCACTCAACAAAAATCAGCATAACCAGAACAGTTAATGGGTTTAACCAGACAGAATTGAGAGCACCACCCAAGCTTTCCCCCAAATACTGGGCAATGCGGCATGGACATAAAGGAATCTCATAAGGTTTGTTAAAGCAACTTACTGCTTTCATCCTAAAATCACACAGCACTGACACAATTATGGCAATGTACCACAGCATCTCCTTTCTTTCAAGTAAGGAGGAAGATGAAAGTGCCTATTAGGGCAAGAGAAACCTGGTTTTGGAGCTGGGAATCTGTTTAATGCCCAGTCTGCAATAGCTGGGAAAGCTGCCTTACTGAGATATCACTGCAAAACAATTTTTCTCAGATCTTATGTTGAATAGAAAGAAAAGCTTTCCTTTGTCATGGTCTCTCAATTCTTTAGACGGCCCAGGGAGTTGTGAAAAGCCATCTCAGTGGCTCTACATGCTACCAACTGGTTTGATTTTTAAAATATGCATATGGGTGGAAACTTCAGATTTTCCCAGCATTTTCTTCAGCACAGAGCCTGAGAAGTCAGGTGCAAAACTTGCTGCTGTCAACACTGCCAATTAAATGATTTTATGTGTTTAAGACCAAGTTTAGAAAGAGGTTTGTCTTCTGTTGGCTTTTTGCAAGAAGCATCACAATGAATCAAGCAGAAGAGATGTGTCACAGGAAAAGGGAGAAATCAAGCAGGATGGCTTCACATTTATATGGTGCCATCCAAAAAGGGCAAATCTACTCTCTCACACAGCCACCAATATGGAGAGCGATGCTAAAGTCAACAGAAGGATGCTCTGCTCTTCCAGAGAACAGAATTTTTCACAGCATTTATATTCCCTAGTTAAAAAGTGACCTTTAGACACACGACTCTACATGCCACTCACTTGTTGAATAAATCTCCCCCAAACAAAATGAGAAATGGAGAATTAATCTCAAAACTAATCTGTACTGAAAATGAAAAACAAAACTGTCTGTCAGTCAAAATGCTGACGGGACAGATGGTATTGGGCAAAGGGATCCATAGTGTTGAAATAAGAGCTTATATCAATACTTTGCACTTCATCAGCCATCTATTTCAATGCTTTGAACCTGGATAATTAAGGATTATAACCACCCAGGCTCTGCAAACCCACAAACACACCATTTCAGAAGCAGTAAGATTAGCAAAACTATATTAAAAAACTGTAATAAACGAAGAGCAAACAGAGCTGGCTCCTCCACGTGCAGTCCCCAGGAGATCCCTGACTTACAGTGTTTGCAGTCGTGGCCAGTCCAGCCTGGGGGACAGGAGCACTCTCCAGTGACAGGGTGACACTGAGCACTGCTGCCACAGCTGCACAGCGACAGGCAGCTCAGGCCATAGTGCCCATCGGGGCAGGCTGCAAGCAGAGACACACTGTGACTTCACCCAGCCACATCCCAGCCACAGCCTGCTCTTCCCAAACAGGCAGTGACAGCTTATTCCCTAAAACAGGCTTTAGCTGAACCCAGGAACCCAAATGGCACCACAGCAATATCTGGGATCTGCACCCTGGGTGTCTGGGGCTGAGTCCTGGAACATGGGAATACCCTGAGTGACTTTGGCTACTCCTGTGCACCTCTTTCCTGTTTTCTCAGAGGAGGAACACCTTCCCCAAAAGCCATTTTGTGACGAACAAGAATTAAAAATGTGCCACCACCAAGGCCTTGCACAAAGCAGAGCTGTCCTGAGAGCCTCTGTGCAGCTCTCAGCAGCCACACTCAAGCAGCCTTTTAACACCCAGAGGCTGAAGAGCAGCAGAGAACAGTTTCTTGAACATATTCCCATGGTCTCTGGCTGCAGGGATAGCACTGATACTGCTCCCTCCTTTCCAGCATTATTTAATCCTAAATTATCTACACCAAGGAGTGCTGCTGCAAGCATAACTCAAGAATGATGCCATGCAGGCCAGCTGGTCACACATTTTGCCAAACTGCCAGGAACACACCAGCAGTGTTGTGGCTGTTAAACACTGTATTTCAGCTTGCCATAAATTAAGTCTAATGATAACATCCATTTGGGATGCAGCTCAGCTGATCACGTGCATTTATCTGCAATCTCCCTCCCACAAATAATGTCAAATCCAACCTGGGGAATTCCTGCAGATGAAGGGCAGCTAATCTCTGATCAGCATGTTTTATCTCACAAAAGAATAAGAAGGCGGAAATCAAACTATAACCTGAATTTTCAATCTGACCTTTTCCTGGGGGAGGCTGAGGCAAGGACTTACTGGCAGAGCAGGATGGCCCAGTGTAGCCAGGGGGACAGTCACAGGCTCCAGTTTCCCTGTTGCACTGTCCCCCGTTGGCACAGGGCTCACAGGAGTTCTGGCAGTCTGGTCCCCACTGGCCATCTGGGCAATCTGGAGGAAAAGCACAATGAGGTGTAACCAGTGCCATTTTCTGTTTCAAGATAGTTGTCGATTTCTGCTGTTACCCCAAAAAATTAAAAAAATTATAGTAAAGCTGAGTTAGATTGTTATATTATCTCTACTGACCTACACCCCTGCCAGCCCTGCCATTAAACTGCAGCATACAAGAACACAGATAGAGACTAAAGGTTCTCTCCCAATTTCCATCACAGTTTGTCTGTTTACTGGCTTGGGAAACAGCAAAATTCTACTTTTTATCACGTCTTGCAAAGCCAGGCACTCCCTACCTTGGTCCAGCACCTCACACACCTTGCTCACACGCAGCACCAGTCTTCCCAGCTGGGCAAATACACTGCCCTGTCTTTGCATCACACGGGGCTCCTCCACAGCTGCACCTCTGCCTGCAGCCCATCCCGAAGCTGCCAGGCTGACAAGCTGGACAAAAAAAACCCCAAAGTCGTGGTTAGAAGCATTTTGAAGACATTAGGAGGCACCATGGCCACCAGTTTTAAACTGAGCTGTGCTGGTAGAAGTGATCAACTTAGCATTAGTCTCTGAGCAACTGGTGGTCTGAAATGAACTGCACCAGAGCCCTGCAAAATTTGTGCCTGAAGCTTTAAAGATAACTACTGTTACCTGGACAAATGTTAGTTTGGGTAACTCAGCCTTGTGCCTTGACCTTTGCAGGGAGAGAGGGAGAAAAAGACAGCATTTGGCAGGCTCCAAATATCAGTCTGGTTTCAGTGGGGAACTGCCAACTCGTATCAACAACAAATGTACCCATTTATCTGCAACTTCTATACCTGAACCTAAGTTGCCTGAGCAAGCTTTCCCATCCCAAGTGTGTCTCCCAGGAAACACGTGGTGAGTACCTACACAAATGGCATTTTTCTCCATGAAACCCGGCAGGACACGGATGTTTGCAGGCTCCTGTCTCAGGATCACATGGAGCATCAGGAGGACAGCTGCACCTCAGTTGGCAACCAGCCCCATAAAACCCTGGGGTGCACTCTGGAAATAGAAGCAGACACAGAACATGTATAAGAAAAAAGGAAAAGGTAAGAGAAGTGAACAAAAATCAGAAAATAATCCGGCAGAAACTTGCAGAGAATATATTATAACGTACATTTTAGAGGTGTTGTTAACAAAGAGTAAGTACTTAATAAATGCTTACATTTCAAAGACGTTGCTGCTTAAATATAACCCAGAAACAGAGTGGCAGAATGCTCAAAGATTTATTCTATTAGAATACTTGAGGCTGTATTCAATGAAATACATTATAGAATTCTCTTCTTACATGCCCAAGTTCTGTTTCTCTTGCCCTGGTGCACAGAACTGAACCCATCACCAAGAATGATAAAAATATTAAATATTGTCATTACTGTTCTCCACCAAACCCACCAGAACTACTGCCATAAATGCAACACAGTCCTGCCTGGCCAGAGAAAAACCTGAAGGGAGAATCTTTATTGTGTTACTCCACTGCTGTCTGGAAAGGGCTACTGAGACATGCAAACATGAATGTGGGATGAAATTCTCTTTGAACTACCCCCAAAAACTACAAAGAGTAAGCTGAATTCAAAGAGCTGCAAATCTGAAGGAAAAGCAGCATTACTGAACCTGTTTACAAATCACCCCACTGCCATGAAACACAGATTTTGCCACTTATTTACTGACTGTGTCAAAACAGCACAGAAATGAAAACTCGTACAGTCTTCATTATTTAAGGTTGTATTAGGATTTGGACTGTGGATTTCTGCTGTCATTTGACCAGGCTAAAATTCCTCCAATTGCCTATTCCCCTTGATGTCCCTGCAAGCCTAGCAGGGTTAAAACCCCCCAAAATCATTAGTAGGATATGAACACACGAGCAGCAGCGGCCAAACAAAGCAGACGGGTGGAAGATGGAGAATTTTCTGGGACAAAGGACCGAGCAGATGTGGGGGACCTGGCTGTGTGGGGTACCTTTCTGACACTTTTTGCCGTGATATCCAGGCTGGCAGGTGCAGGAGCCGTTCCTGGGGCTGCACTCCAGCGTGTGCTCCTTCACACACTGACACTCCTCCGAGCAGCCCGCGCCGAAGGCCCACCTGGGACAGGCTGCAGCCAAGGAGAGAAAAAGAAGCATCAGCTCTGTAATTATGCAAGAGCTGGCTGAAATTGCAGGCTGCTGCAGAATGCAACTGCTGCAAGAAGCAAAACCTCTGTTCTGCTTTCAGCAAGTACATCCCCGTTCCTACAGCAGCACCTGTTCATGTGTGGGTAGGTAAAAAAAGAGTTTTCATGATTCCTGTGTTAGGTCATTAATTTCATGTCAAGCGATACGTGGTGAATGCAAGAACCAGAAACATTTCAAAGCAAACTCAGCTGATTTTCTGAATGAAAAATATGTGGGTGCACTCCAAGACAAAAGTTTTCATAATAAAACAACAAAAAAAAATTTGATCTTGCACAGATTTTACAAACAAAACTTGTAAGTACAAAGAAACTTGATCATCTATTTTGCCAAGTTTTTTTTTTAATGCTTTTTATTCCATCCAATGTTTGATCTTCATCCTGTCCCAGCCAGCCCTGCTTCCCTGTTCCCACTCCAACCCATCAGCAGTCACTAACCAGCTCCAATCAGATTCCAACCTCAGCAAAAATTCTAATGATAATCTGTCCAACCCACCTATAGTCCTCACCTTTGAGCATCAGTAAATCTCAGTCCTTATGGCAAAGATTAATCACTAGAGGAAAAGATTAACAAAGCTTCTGGGGCTTCCTGGCACATCTCAGAAATCCTGTCTTCCTGCTGCTCCCAGCCCATTGCAGAACACAAAGTTTTGCTCATTTTATCATAAAATGGTTTGGGTTGGAAGGTCTCATAAAGACCATCTCATTCCACCCCCCCTGCCATGGGCAGGGACAATTTCCACTGTCCCAGGTTGCTCCAAGCCCCAGTGTCCAACCTGGCCTTGGACACTTCCAGGATGGGGCAGCCACAGCTACTGTGGTCACTCTGTGCCAGGGCCTCCCCACCCTTGTAGCAAAGAACATTTTTCTAACATCTAAGCTAAATATCTCCTGTTTTACTAAATCCATTCCTCGCTGTCCTAGCACTATGTGACTGTGCAAGAAGCCGCTCTCCTTCCTTTCTGCCACCCCCTTTGAGTGATGTGGAATCTTTTCTAGACTGTCAACGCTGTGTACACATTAAACAGATCCCAAAAACCACCGCGGACTTACTGAGGTGGCAGAAGCGTCCGTAGAGCCCGGGGTCACACAGGCAGGCTCCGTACAGTCTGTGGCAGTGGCCCTTGTTGGCACAGTTGCACGGTTTGTTACAGTTCTTCCCAAAGAAACCTCTTGGGCAACCTTTGGAGAGCGCAAACACAGGCAGGCGTCAGCGGCTAACGGGCCAAAGCGGTTTGTGCAGCCGGGGCTCTGCGCAGCCTGGCCAGCCACCGGCTTTCCTCACCCTCTGTTCTGATCATTATTTAAGATAAAGGAGAAGTGGAGAGGCTGAGGCAGAGCCGTACCGTCCTCGCAGAGGTGGCCCAGCACACCGGGTGGGCAGTGGCACTGCCCCGTGCCGGGGTCACAGGAGCCGCCGTTCCGGCACTGGCAGGCACCGGCACATCCTCTGCCGAACGTCCCGGGGGGACAGGCTGTGGAGAGAGCAGGGAGAGTCAGCACGCCAAGAAATCCCTTCCCCTCTGCTGCAAAAGGAGCAAAACAAGGCTTTGGTCGTTGGGAAGGCTGATGAAGGATCAGGGACACAAGTCCTGTGTGGAGGGACTGAGGGAGTTGGGGCTGGAAGTTCTCAGCTTGGAAAACTCATTGGAGACCTCATCACTCCCCAAAACTCCCTGAGAGGAGGGTGGAGCCAGGTGGGGATCAATCTCTCCCAGGCAGGCAGCAATAGGGCAAGAGGACACAGCCTTGAACCCCCTAAACCACCCCCTAAACCAGGGGAGGACAGGTTGGACATCAGGAGGAATTTCCTCACAGAAAGAATGACTGGGCATTGGAAGGGGCTGCCCTAGGGAGTGGTGGAGTCACTGTCTCTGCAGGTGTTTAAGAAAAGACTGGATGTGGCACTCAGTGGTTGAGAAGGTGGTGTTGGGTCACAGGTTGGACCCATTTTCAAAGGTCTTTTCCAGCCTAATTGATTCTGTGATTCTGTGAAAACTGAGCAAGGAGAGAGTCCTGCCAGTTGAGCAGGCTCTGAACAAAGTTATATTCTTCCATATAAAGCAAGGCACACCCATCTGATATTTACTAGGACATCTCAAAGGACACTGATTTAACCAAGCTTTGGGAAGCACTGTCATGTATCCAACCCTCCCCTCCTCACAAAGCGCAGGCTCAAAACCCCTGCCTGACAAGTCCAAAGCTTAAACATTAGAGCACAGCTTTGAATACTTGGAGATAAGTATTTTGAACATTACTTTTTTTTGTCTCCCAAACACTATTATAAAAAGAATATCTTGTTTTTCAAATGTAGTTTCTGTAACTCCCCAGGTGATCATGGCAGCAATGGATCCACAACAGCAAAAAACAAACTGAGGTGAAGCCTTGCTCTGCTGTTTGCAGCCTGAGCTGGCTGAGTGAATACAGTTGCTGGAGTCATCTGACTTCACTGACATTTTATCAATGTACATTAAGAAAGTTGACATTTCACATCAATTTCCATTCGGCTTCTTTGGTGCATTATTAGAGAAATTTAGTTCCAGTTTTCTCCACTGTTTTAGCTTGCCCTAAACCTGCTTACGCTAAACCCAGGAATTGTGCTGTATATTAAAAAATGCGAGAGAAGAGAGTGGAAACAATCACATATGACTAACTCATACAGATTAGACACTGCATTTATCATTGTCCATGCTGACTTCACCAGACAGCAGGTTTAGCTCAATAACACAGTACTATTAAAGTTCTTTAAATTCCAGAGATGAATTCCAGCAGACTACATGCATGGATATCCAGTGCAAAGATATGTCATAAATGTTGTTATTTATGAAATGAACTAAAGAATTTGGATACTGATTTAAAATGTTTACAGTCTATCACCACCAGAACACCAGGAACAGAACTAAGAATATTCTTTTGATAACATAGATGGTCTTAGACAGACTGGAAATTATCACTTTAATCCTCCCCATTCCTATCCTCTTAGCTGCCCCCAAGTGTTTACAAGCCAAATCTACCATCAGTCTCCCAAAATAACCACGGGCAGACTGTTGGTTTCAATCACTTGCTTGATTTTTCTACATTTCTGTCCATGTGATGACGTCTCCTAAACAATCTTGATGGCAATTAACCTGAAGAGTGCTGTCTACTGATGTCAAGTAATAAATTTTCATCGACTTTTTGTCTCACCAGTGACAGCAAAGACTTTCTGAGAGTGATGGGCCATCATGTCACACACACCACGAAATGGAGGGACCCATCTCAAACAGGAAATCTGCTGTATGATGTCTCAGGCAAGCAGCAGACAAGTTTTGCCAAACTGCAGATGAAGAACAGCACATCAAGAAATCACCACTCTCTTTCCGATGGGTTTTGACACATACTTCTGAATCAGAAAGATCTTCTGCCAGGAAACAGGAGCAAGGAGGGTGAAAAGCTATTATAAAGGGCACCGACTTGGCAACAGAATTCTGAAAAATACCATTTCCAAAATGAAAAATCAACTGTTCCAAGAAAGTGATGCTAATAATAAAAAGAATGATATGGAAAAAAGAAATGGAAAACATAAGAAAAAAATTTAAAGGGCAATGTCTTGGGGTGCTGCAATGGAAAAACTCAAGTTTAACGCACATGTCCACCCAGACTGTCACACCAACTGAGGGGACAGACTTCTGGAAGTCACCAAGGCAGGGTGTGGAACAAAGCACGGCCAAAGCAAAGTTCAGCAGCTTTTAGCAGCACAGTGAATAGGAATGAACAACCACCAAAATATTTAGGATTCTGTCCTGACCTTCACTGGAGTGCAGGGACCTCCGTGCACTGCAGCATCACTTACAGCCCCTTTTTCACATACCCCAGCACAACTCATTTCATCATGAGACAGCTGTGCCCTTCTGGAAGCCTCACAGATGCAAAGCACAAGAGGTGACTCCCATTCCCCACCTGCAGAGCCCCTCCAGGAGGATCAGTGCCCTGCCAGCCCCTGTACTCACTCTCATTGCAGATGACTCCAGCCCAGCCGGGCGCGCACACGCAGCCGCTGCGCTCGCTGTTGCAGTGGCCCCCGTGCAGACAGTCCTCACACCTCAGGCTGCAGTCCTGGCCAAATGTGTCACCCAGGCACACTGACAGCAAATAAAAATAAACCCCACACAGGGCTGAGTGAGCAGCCAGGCCAAAAAAAACGCTCCCACAAGCTCTTAGCTATGGCTGGGTTGTAAACGCGGCACAAAAGGCACGGCAAAATGGGCCCTCCTGAATTTCCCTCTTCACATTTTTGACTCAAAGTAGAAGGAAACTGGGTGTGCAGCTGGAATTTACTCCCCTAAATCCATCCCCTACTCCAGCAAAGAGCACTTCAAACTAGTTTTTAAAAGCAAGAGTTTTGCTTTCAGAAAAAGTGAATTTGCACTTCATGCATGATAACATTGTATAAAACTAGAAGAACTTATTGGGACTTTCCTTCTCTCCTTGCTAGACTATCCCTGTTGTTTTACTGCACTAAGTGGATGTAGTGCTACTTAAACATAGTTCAGTGATATTTTCAACCACATAGTTTGAGTGTTCTAGAAAAACAAAGCAAAATACACATTCATCCTGTCTCTTCTCTTCAGGGATATGAAGAGTTTTATATAGGAATCATGATATGAAAATGCAATTTTTCCCTCTCCTTCCCCTCCCTCCTTTTATCCCTTGCACCCTCATGTTCTCTTTGTGGGGTCTATTGAGACAGGCATGCAAAATAAAGTGACTGTCTGATAAAACACTCCAGTGGCATTGAAGATCCCATCCACAGCTTAGAGCCTTCAAGGCTTTATGGCTGTGGCTGGAGGATTTTTGGAATGGGATTTTTAACAGCACCTGAAAGTGAGCTGGCAGCTTATTTCAGCCTGCAGCAAGTCACAGGCTGGTTGCATCTCACCACCAGTTTTCTGTGTGAGGTCAGATTTCCTCTAGGCCTGAGCACCCTTTCCTGTGGCTGAACAAATGCTCAAGCCTTCAGGGACATTCAGAATCCCAGTGCTCCCACTCGAAACAGGGTACAACTTCATGCTTCAGGAGAAGAATACAGACCACCATTAAAAGCATTGTGCTTCCACCTTAAAAAGTCATTCAAGTTATAGAAAACACTTAATCACTTGCACCAGCTTACTGTCTAAAGCAGGCTTTTTTATAATATAGACAGCAGCACAACACCATGTCTGAAAATACAAGGAGTAAATTGCTATTTGGGAGGTAAAAGAAATTTACCATACAAATACACCACCTAAAGTTCCTTTTCTCCATCACGAACCACTGCATGCTGCAAAGCCTGAGCCTTAGAAAAAGTGCAGCTGCTCAGCTGTGACTGATAACACCCAAATTTCTGTGGCTAAATATAAATAAAACATGCAAAAAGTGGTCAATAAATATTTGATTGTGGTTTCTAGGCCCGATAATTTTGCCTTTGGTTATCTCATTTATCAGTTTCCCAGTTGGTTATCGGTGTCGTCGAGTCCGGCTGGATGCTGCATGATTTGGGAGGGTCTTAACAGTTTTGTTCACAAAAATAAGTTAATATTTTATTAAATTCAAGACCAGCTCTTGATTTTTGCCTGTAGGGCACAGTCCTCAGATGGATAATTATAGAGTTTATATAAAAATCACAGGACACACACATAGCAAAAAACAAGAAATCCTCCCTGGTGATCCACCAGCACTGAGCACAATGCAAACACATGGTTTCACCTCATAATACTCTTAAAATTGTGAAGTTTCCACCTTTGGGTGGTAAGAGTGAATCATGCAAAGCCCAAGTGGGTCCCAAGCTGCTCTGCACCCACTCCTGTGACAGTGGGTCCTCCTGTGCTGTTTGTCACCATTTGAGCTGAGCAATACATGGATGAGCTGGTGATTTTTCCAGAGAGTCAAGGGAAACCTGAATCTTCAGAGGATGGTTTTTAACACAGACAAAATGCAAACATCCTTAACAAAAAGCCTCCAGTTATAAAAGGGTTTGTAGACAGGGACCTGTGCTCCCAGCTCTAGGAGAAGGGGAGTGTTTCCCCAGGGATTTAGGGCACTGCAGTGAGCCATGCCATCCTCTCACCCTGGGCACAATGAGCCCTCTCTGGTTGCTGTCTCTGGGGCTTTGTGCAGACACCCTGTTTTCCAAGCAGCTTCCCAGCCACTGCTTGCTGTGCTGCCCACTTTTCCCCTGCCTGCCTTCCCAGAGCATCCAGGCAGTGTCTTGGCTCCTCAGACATGCCCCATTTGGCATTTGGCTGGTAACACCTTATATCTACCGGCACATCAAAGCTCATCCCTCCTCCTGATGCTGAGCCCAGCCCCAAATCCTCTCCCTAAGAGTCCATCCCCCCAGTTTGGTGTGCTGGCTCAGGGCCCTGCTGGTCACTCACCGACCCTGTGCACCAGGGTGAGCTCTCCTCGGGGGTCTCCATCCTGCCCCAGAGACCCCAGCGTGTAGTGGAGCAGCTGGGGGGGCCCTCGGAACTGCAGCCCTGGGGCTGCCTCCTCTGCATCCGCCTCCTCCACACCTAGGGCTGGACAAACACAGCCATCAGAACCCCACACTGCCTCCACAGCCCCTCATTGACATCTTTTTTTTATTATTGCCATGTCCCAGTCACACCTCTGCCCAGCAGTCCCAGCCCAAGCGTTTTGTCGTTTCTGCTTACAGGTTTTCTGCTACCCAAAAAACCAAAAAAATAGAGAGAAAAGGGGAGACAACCTCCCCACCCCATCTTTCCCTTTTCTTTCTTCTAAGGAAAAAATTCCGCTCCTGGAGAATCAAAATTAAACGAGGAGATTCATTTTCCTCACTTGAAGTTGGAGATTATTTTTAGTTAATGAAGGTCATTACTCTTGCTCGTTTTGGAGATGACAAATAGAAAGTGAGGCCGGCTGTGCAATTTATTTTCAGAAACATTAAAATTTGAGCCTTAAAATGATGGGAAATCAGTTGGCTTTCTTTTAAATGTGGTTAGAATATCAAACTCTGGCTTAAGGTTTAGCAGTTGCTAAACTTGGTTGTAAAATTGAGTTGCTCTGCTAAACTTTGGACTGGTTACACTGGCAGAAATCCAGAATAATGTCACTGACTAATGGAAAACTTGCCATGGTTGATCAAAGAAGAATCTGGCTACTTTTTTTTTTTTTTTTTTTTTTTTTTTTTTCCACAAGATGTTAAACTTCATCAAATAGTGCAAGAAAAGTGTCAAAATAGTATTTATTTCTAAACCAGGAGCTTTAGGTTTTCAAACATGTCCAGGGGATTTAAGTCTTCATCTGCCATTAATCTTTGGCAAAACCCATTACTGGAGGATGAACTTGGATCCACGCACTGCACGTAGCCCTACCCTGGCCACGTTCAGAGATGGCTCAAGCTGGGCTCCCAAAATCCTAGGATCTGTGAAAATCCTCGTTCCAAAATCACTTCTTAAATCAGTGGGAAGTGCTTAATGGCCCTCAAGTTTTGAGAAGAACTCACCCACGCAGGCCCATCTGCTATCCCCAGGCCTGTAGCCCTCCTTACAGGCACACTCGTACGACCCCAGGGAATTCACACAGAAATGGTCACAGTTGCCATTATCCAGACGACATTCATCCACATCTAGAAAATCCAGACATAAATGGTGATTAGGAACAAGTATTTCTGCTTGGAGAGCCCATGCTGTGCCCAGCTGCATCTGACAAATTATTCTATACATAAGAAAACACAATTTTTCTTATGTGTTTTGGGGCTCTCTGTTTCTCTCTGCTATTGGAGGTATGAAAACACTTCAGGGCAACAGGGAGCAGATTATTTCACTGACGTTTTTTGTCTCGAGTGAAAACAGATGCTTTAAGCTGTTAAGCTCAGTTGATCCTTCAGTTATTTTGAGGGCTCTTCTTTTGTGGAAGGGGTGTTTAACACACATCAATATATAGTGTCCATGGAGAGAGGAGGGGAAGTTTCTGCTGGCTCATCTCCCACATCCCCATTTCTCCACACTGGATGCTGGGTTATTCCTGTATTCCAGCCTCACAAAGTGGAAACTACACGTTTGTAAAACCTTATCAGCAAAGCTGGCGTGGGGTCAGTGACTCTCATTAGGGCAGTCCCTGCAAAGGGCTTCGACAGCATTTCTTCTACCCTGGGCTGTGATTAGTTAGACCAAGCCACTGGTGCCAAAGGACTTTCGACAAGGGCATGGAATGATGCAGGACAAGTGGGAATGGCTTTAGCCTAACAGAGGGGAGGTTTAGATTGGATGTTAGGAAAGAACTCTTCCCTGTGAAGGTGGTGAGGCCCTGGCTGCCCAGACAAGCTGTGGCTGCGCCACCCCTGGATGTGTTCCAGGCGAGGTTGGACAGGGCTTGGAGCGACCTGGGGCAGTGGAAGGTGTCCCTGCCCATGGCAGAGGTGGAATGAGAGGAGCTTTAGGGCCCTCCCAGCCCAGGCCATGCCCTGGTCCGTGCTCACCGTCGCAGGAGCAGCCGTCGGCGCTGAGCTGGAACCCCGCCTGGCAGGAGCACTCGTAGCCCCCCACGTAGTTGATGCAGAACTGAGAGCAGCAGGACTCTCCAGTCTCACACTCGTCCACCTCTGCAAGGAAATGACAGCACCTTCAGCCCCCGAGACACCCTGAGCTGCTGCCACAGTTCCGCTCAGAGCTATTGTGCTGCAGACCTCACTGCTTTACACCTTCCTTCCACCACATAAACACTGAATCCTGAATTCTGACAGCTGCTGCCCTCTACCTTCTCCCATAGCAGCCAGGACCCTCCATCTCCTCTACAAGTCTGAGCTGCCATGAGGGGATTTATAAAACACCAGCTGGTCTCGCTGGTAACTGAGGCCAGGACCAAAGGGAATGGCTGGAGCTGTGTCAGGGAGTTTAAGGTGTGATATCAGAAAAGGTTCTTCCCCCAGAGGGTGCTGGGCACTTCCCAGGCTCCCCAGGGAATGGGCACAGCCCTGAGGCTGCCAGAGCTCCAGGAGGGTTTGGACAGCACTCCAGGGATGCCCAGAGTGGGGCTGTTGGGGTGTCTGTGCAGGGCCAGGAGTGGGACTCAATGATCCTTGTGTGCCCTTTCCAACTCAGAGTATTCTATGGTTCTATGAAAAGAGACAACAGCAAGGACCCATCAGCCCTCAAAAACATTCTGTTTAACAGTGACCTACATTTGACCATTTAGACTTCTTTACATTCAACCTCATTCAATGCAAACTACCAATGCTCTGATCCAACAGGCACTTGCTGGACAGCAGCAGCCTGGAAGCTTCAATTGCAGTTTTTGATAACTGATTTCCTGTTGCCTCCTCCTGCTCTGTGCCCACTCAGAACCCTGGTGTCATTGACATGGCTGTGGTGGTGATTAGATGGGAGAGCTGAGCTGTTATCTGTGCACTGCAGGCTCCTGGCTGCTGTCAGGCTGCTGAGGAGGTCAGTGGCCATCCAAGGGCCACCTTGTCAATGCTGAGTCTGCAAAATGCTCCTGAAGGTGGCCCGGCTGAGCAGCTGCAGATGGGAAAGGTCAGTGTCTCAATTAACCTTGGAAGGAGCACCAACTTTATGAGGAAACAGGGACAGGGGAAAGAAAATGTAATTAATCAATCGAGGTGAGGAGGTCAGTGTGGAAATGATTAATGCAGGTTGTTTGAAGGCAGTGTTTTCCAGAAATGTCACAAGCTGAGCTCCTCTGTACTACATCTGGTTGGAGTAAACGCTCTGGTTTCCAGCAACAGCCCCTTGTTTATGTAGGAATGCAAAATCTGCATCCAACAAAAAGGAGATTTTTGCTGTTAAGAGTAACTTTTCATGTCCTCAACCTTCCTCTGTGTTCTCCCCCTTCCTTTGCTGTGTCTGGAGTATCTGCTTCCCCCTGAAATCCCCAGCAGCAGGTCACTGAGCTGGGATGTGGGCAGGAGGCTGCTCTGCCTCCTGTCAGCTGTACAGACAAGACTGTGTAACCCACCCACCCCTGTGAGCCTCTGGCTCCAAATCTGCCTCCCAAACTTTTCTGTTTTGCTTTTTAAGCTTCATCATCACCCGCCCTTGCAGCCCTCAGTGCTTCCCTCCTCCCCTGCTCCTCCTCTCTCCTGCACTTGGCTTTTTTTTTTTCCTTGCAAGGCTCCTTTTGTCTGTAATGCCTCTCACACTCATCAGTGCTCCCACTCTCTACCTGTTCTCATCATCTCATATCTCACTACACTGCTTTGTGGTGCCTGTTCCTTTTTCCATCCCCGCTCTCTTCCTGGCTATTCTTAAAAATTGTAATGGCATAGTGACAGCCAGCCCAAAGCAGAATGACATAGAGTTTGCCTGGCAAAAGCCATAAACCAAACAAAACCACAGAACAAATGCACACACAGAAAACCCCTCATAGTAGAATTGTTTAGAACATGAATGAATTTTTAAGCTCTTGCCTCGAAATAAACCCAAAGATTGCTTTCTGTTGCTTTCACCTCCCAAGTGAGGCTTCTCACAGGCAGAAGCGTAACCTCATCAGGGAGCAAATCTGACGGAAACACGGCAGACTCTGGAGTTTGTGCACGAAGCACCTGGGAGCAGTTCTGCTGCTGCTGCTCCCAGAAGGGCAGGGAAGCCAAGGCAGGTGTGTGGAGCTTGTGCTGCCCACGGTGAGACAGACAAGGCCACGGTGACAGGTGAGACAAGGCCACGGTGACAGGTGACGATGGCCCGGTGTCATTCCCACCCCTCAGCCCGGAGCCCGGCGAGCTGGGGCAGCGCATCGATTAACCCCTGCAGAAGGAGGGACGGAGGCCGTTCCCTGAGCCGCAGCTCTCCCGCAGGCTCCCCGGGCCCTTCCCCAGCTGCTCCCCGCCCGCAGCTCGGGTTACCTGTGCAGGTTTTGCCGTCCGTGGCCAGGCGGTGGCCGCGGTGGCAGGAGCAGCGCGGCCCCGCCGCCGTGTGCTCGCAGCGCTGGGAGCAGCCGCCGTTCCCGTCCCGGCAGCTGTCCACGATTTCCATCTCGATGCCTTGCGGAGAGAGAAATCGGAAGGATGTTAAAAAGCAAGCCCCGGGGAAGAGGGGAGTCGCTGGAGGATCAGCCTGCTGTAAAGCAGCAGCAATATAAGTGTTGGAGCGGCGAGTGTAATCAGCTCACATCCCCTCCCCAGAGGAGCAGGCTTTGGAGTCACTGAGCTCCAGGTGTTTGTGTCAGAACAGTGGATGCTCTCAAATTCAGCCATGTGAAGCTGGTTCAGTGTTCCAGCTACAGGAGCCTGGTTTCCTCAGGTTTGTGCTTTGTTTGGACACAGGGCTTGTCCCAAAGGAGGACCAGAAGCATCTGAGGAGCTCAGGCAGTGCCCCTCAACCCAGACTGATCCACTGACAAACTTCGAGTTTAGCGTGGGAAAGGCAAAGAGCTGGATTCTGAAACATCCACCAAGCACAAAGGCATTGAAACTTCCCCGGCAGAGCCCTGCTGGTGAAATGGACACCCAACCAGAACGCAAAACAATCTCCAAGTTTTGGTTCTCGGATGTCCCTTCAGGGGGACACAGCAGCTTCTCCTTCGTCCCCTACAGCTAAGACAGGGTGGTACCATGCCACTGCCAGCCCCCTTTGCCCTGGCAGACTTCCATGCCCTCCTCATGTGGCTGCACTGGACAACTCAGAGCATCCTGGCCATTTCCAATGGGAACCCTCACATAAAAAAGGGAACGCCTGGCCACCTCATTCCCACCCAGCTACTTCATCAGACGATTTCTCCAGGATGAAAAGAACCCATAGGGTCAGTTATAAAGTTTTTTTTATGAAGGATTAGCCAGCTTGTCTTGCTACAGATCTATTTAGAGAAGAAATATTTTCTGCTACTACATAGGGGAACTGAGAAACACCCTTCCTAAAGGAGCCACTGTGTTTCCAGAAACACCCCAGCTCAGTGGTGGCCATCAGATTCTGCACAGAATTTCCCCAGACACATCTGTGTTGGTGGAATCTGGTCCTACCCCTCTTTGTGCTCCCAGGGAGCAACGTGCTTACCAGTAAGATACGTAATTCCAGCTGGAACAGGGTATAAATTAAGAGAATAAATATCTCTACATTTCATGCATAGTGTGATTATTTGCACCAAGGAGAAGAAATCGTGTCTCCTGTCCAGTGTGTTAAGCTGGGATTTAGTAAACCCAGCAATTAAATGCAGAATCTGACTTTGTACACGATCTTCATCATTTACTTTGTCTCAGTTCTTCATCAGTAAAACTGAAATACCAGCTCTTCCCCAGCCACTGGGGAAATGAAAGAATAAACAAAGATTGTAAATTGCTCAAACACTGGGATAATCCTGATCATAAATATATGCAGAATGTTTTTATTTTTATTGTTTGCTCTGCAATATTGTACATGAGGCACAGAGAATCACCATCCCCTGAGATCTGCTGAACATCCAGAAAAAATAGTATCAGAAAAGCACAATGAAATCTAAGTGGTTTAAACCTCTTTTTTATGCCTATGACAGAAGATTTCATATCTGTACATTAATCACATTTCCTCTGCCATTGCACCACTCACAGTTCCCCATCACCTGTGAAATAACTCTCCAGGATGTCTCTCACATAATTGGGTTTTGTTTTTAATGTATGTTAATGCCTTGAAACTGGATTTCATTCTTAATAACTATTTCTTACACATGCATTCTTAAATAAAGCACTCATTCTCTGGCATGCAGCATATTTTCCTAAGGAAGCTCTGCTGAAAGCTCTTGCCCAGTATTATTAGATTGAGTGATCTTTGCCCACCTCTTTGCTAAAACAGGTCATGCTTTTGTCTGCATTCCAGGGAGCTTATGTTAGGTCCATAATAACCCCAGCTCTTCCACATCACCTCCTTTATTAATCTGAATTTGCCCTCAAGGGCAGGCCAGGGATCACCTATCAGCCAACAGCACTGGGAGTCAGTCCCCCTCTCCAGACGAGCCCTGTTGATTAAGAAACCCCGCTGGCAAGAGGTAAGTATGTGAGCAAAGACAACAAAGCTCGCTTTACTTTGGGAAGCTTGAGTTGTCCAACTATTTTTTCACCCCAAATCTATCTTTTTTGTTGCTTTTTTAAAGAATTCTCTTAATAGTGTCAATAATCTCAGGAGAAAACATCAGCAAACCCAGGCAGGTAAAAGTAAGGGCAGAACATCATGTTGGTTTTCTGTTGCATCAGGTCTGTAAGAAAGCTGTGAGGAGGAGGGCAGGAATGAATACATTTCACAGAACAGCAGCATTCTGGTAGCTCTGCAGCAGAATCCACCAGACTCAGAAGATAAACCAACAGGGCTATTTGCTCTTTGAAAGGCAGTAATTAAGGACTGTGAACACAGGCTTAGGAACGTGTCACCCTGCAAACCCAGCAGCAGCAGCCGAGGAAGAAAACAGCATTAAGCCTGAGCTTTTGCATACACTTATTCTGCTGGGAGTGCTAATCCCAGTGAATGAGAAGGGAGGCCTGGCAGGGAGCAGGGAGGAGAGGAGAGCAGGGGCACTTACGGTAGCAGCGGCGCCCGTCCGCGCCCAGCTCGAAGCCGGGGCTGCAGGCACAGCTGAAGGAGCCCGGGGTGTTCACACAGCGATGGGCACACCTGTCCCTGCCCTCTGCACACTCATCAATGTCTGCAAACACAAAAAAAAGTCCTTCAGAGGGGTGCTGAAATGAAAAATAACGCTGCTGTGCACGGACACAGGTGCATCTCCCAATTTCTGCTGGAAGGATTAGCCTGGTGTCAGTCTGTAAAGGACAGCACCTGATGAACCCAGGAACATTTTACTCACATTATTCTCCAGAGCAATCTTTTTCTTTGAGCACCATTGACCTTGAACTTCTCAGTGTGAACATTTACTGTATCAAACACTATATTTGTGGTATCAGCCAAAGCAACTTAGTTATTATTCCTGTAAAAAGAGCAATGGCCAAAGAAGACCTCGTGTGAAGAACTCAGAAGAAACTTCCAAAACTCTGAAATTATCACCACGTCCTCCAAGCCATTATAGTCAAATTAATGGAATGGGAAATAGCTTTTTCTTTTCTGAATGTCAAATGGTCTGGATTAAGTGGTGGTTGGGTTTCAGCAGGGACAATGGAGACAGATAACCCTGAATGCTGCAGCTGCTTCTACAGCAGTGCACTAGGGAGGCACCTGCTGCAACCACAGCAGCTTCACCAGCCCTGGGAGGACAGGGAAATGTGCAGGGCATTGAGTGGGGAGGCTGCTCTTCCCCCAGTCCATTGTCAAGCAGGCTGCATCTCAGCTTCACACTTGCTGGTGTGTATTTTGGGGTTAAACGCCCCGCAACGGTGTCCATCTTCCTAAAATCTCAGTGGAACATAAAATACTTTTAGGGAGTAATTAGTTAAAAAACAGCAAAACCCAAACCAAAAAACCACTAAATTTGACACTAAAATTTGTGTCAAATTTGGCACTAAATACAGCTGCACAGAACACCGACCTCTGTGCAAAGACTGATATCACACATTGCAAACCCCTGATCCATCTCCTGTTCTTTCCCATTTTGACATCTTCCTGGCAAAATACACATTATCCATTGCAGTGATCCTGGGTCAGCATCTTGAAAATGATATAAAATCAGGCAGGGGGCAGCCTGATGTGCAGCTCTTCCCTTTTTATCCCAGCAAACCCCTTCCCAGCAGGTTTGTCCCTCCACATGTGCTGTGCCCAGTGCTGTGCTCGTGGCCCCTGCACTCCAGCACGAGGAGCTTGACAACTGCAATCAGGCTCCTTGCAAAGAGAGGCCCCAGGCAGTGCAAACACCACACACTGGCTCATGAAAATTTCAGGACAAATGACAGCTTCTCTGAAGCAGCCATGGGAGCAGCTGCTGCTTAGAATAAAATGGGTTATTTCTCCTTTTTCTCTAATTGTCAGTTTGGGGGTGCACTGTGCCGGCCAACGCTGTAAATATCCTTTTCTCTTCTTCTTTTTAAATAGAAAAAATAAAAAAAAAACGTTGAACCACAGCCACCATCCTGCAAGCTTCTTCCTCTCCTACAGCTAATAGCTGAAGTATGACACTTCAGCTGCCCTCTGTCTCCTTCCAGCTCCGTTTCCAGAGAGTCAAACAACAGCTTGAATTTTGCAGAAGACATTGAGTAACTTCTAGGAGCAAAAACCAATAATTGTATATCCATGGTAAGACACGCTGCTTAATGATTCAAAAGATTGTTGCCATGAGGCTGGGGAGAAAATTTGTTCCAATATATAACACTGCAAGTTAACTCAGTGATTCAGTTTATACATAAATCAAGGGAAATGTCAATGTGTATCTGAGATAAAATGAATAACAGGCTGACCCCACTGCTAAACCCACTGTTGTTTCCAGCCACTCATTACCAGTACATTACTTGAAAACAGTTTTTATTTTCAGTAATTACTCATGAGTAATTCCAGTGAGAGAGAATCACCAAGATGTGCCATTCTCCTCACAGAAGGGTTTACAGGCAACTGAGTGAAATACTCAGGGTAGGAAGCAAATATTTTGAAAGGCACCCAACACCCTTTATATGAGATAATAATTAAAATATTGGAAAGATTTTGGCCAAGTTTTCAAAAGAGGATTGTAAATTTACTGTCTGAATCTATACATATTTTCATACACACGCCCTAATCCTGACTTGGCTGTTAAAAATCTGTGCACCATCAAGTCCACAAATGCTTTTTACTTCATAAAACTGCTAAACTCTTCCAAGAGTTTCACTGAAAGAGAAAAGCAGGTATTTTGACCTCTAATTCCCCTACATTTTGGGTCAGAAACACTACAGATCCTTTTGACAACCCCAGACTAAATACAGGACTTTAGAATCCAACTCTTCAGGCTCCTCTCTTTGGAAATCTTACACATCATGATTTCTTCCTTCACAGTAGTTTCTCCATTAATATGGAAACAGTTCTCCAGCTAAAAAAGCCCTTTGAATTCTAAGTAGGTTTTCAGTGACCTGGTTCAGAGTTTTACTTGAACCAATTTTCCAGGAGCTGTATCTGGGACATTATTTTAAAGGGACCCTACAAGAATAACACTACAGCATTCACAAACCCAGTTGCTAGAAAGCGTGACTTAGGAGAACACAGAGGAATTTTTCATCACTAAAAAAGAGTCCTTCAAGGCTGATGTGAGCATCACAGAGAGAATCACTGTTTCAAAATGCACACATGCATTTGTGTATCATATTCCTTTTCCACTCACAGCTCAGTAAGCCAGAGCACTGATTAATAACGTTCTTCACAATAAAGAGTCTGGAGTTTCTTACCTAAACAGGACTTTTTGTCTGCAGAAAGAGAATGCCCTGGATGACACTCGCATTTTGCAATCCCTCTCTCATTCTGACAGATTTGTGAGCATCCTCCATTCCCACTTGTGCAGGGGTCTATCACTGAAACCAATTAGAGCACACTGTCAACTGAAAGGTCACTTTTTGCCTGAAAATGGTCTTACCTGCCATTGTTACAACTAACGACGAAGCAGCTGTAAGAGATTAGAGTGGGAAAAAAATGTGACAGCAGCTGGTGAGTAAAGCTGCTGTTTTTCTGGATGCTCTTTGTTGCTGGACAACATTTGTCACAGAGCAGCAACGAGGGTTTAAACAGCAGGAAACCGAGCTTGTATTACATTGGAAGTAGGACAAAAAGAAGTACATTTTATTGTTATTTTGCTGTACCTGAACAGATTTCAAGAGTTCTCTAAACAACAGCAATTAGCGCTCCAGTATGTGTGAATCCATAAACACACACAGAGATGGAGTTCACCACAAAACAATGAATATTTAAAAGGCTCTAGAGGAAATAAACACTGAAGAGCCCCCAAAGACATCTTTCAGTCTATAAACATATGCCATTCATGTTGTACATCAAGGCTTTTTCCTCTTCTTGAACAATAGCATACCTTTTCAAGGATAAGGTGCTCCAAGTGGCAAGTACTTAGAAAAACTTCAGTAAAGCGCCTACAGAAGCCTCCATCTCAAAGATTTCACTGTGTTTTACGGGTTTATTTCTGGAACATGTATCTGCAGGAAGCAAACTGCCCAAATAGAGACTTGGCACACCCCAAAATAGACCTACTACGACTGTTCAGACAGGTCTGACTTGGGCTAAGCTCTGACATTCTGCACCAGGCTGAGGTTTCGCTTTGGAACATTCATTACACCAAAATTCTGGTAAGTAACATTGCACAGGGTCAATTTGGAGGACACCTTGAAAACGTGTCTGATTATGTCGTCTGCTTAACTTCAAATAAAACTTCTCAAAAGTAATACCTGTTTCCTTACAGCTCTAATGCAACCTCAGCATTTTACTAAATAGTGTCTGATTTGAGACAGGTGACCAATATTCCTCACTCACCTCCAGCCTAACATTTTCTTTCCCTGCTCTGTATGAGCCAGCTTCTCTCAGAACCCCAGAGGAGAGTCACCATCAGCTCAACAACACTGGATCAGGGCTTGAGGAACCCCGAGGAAGGGCTGAAGGAGTTTTGCTCTGGACCTGCCTGCTTCGCTCTTCCACTGGCTATGAGGAGAAGGAAATAGGAGAGAAAAACCTCCACTTGGTGTGGATTTAAACACGGGGCAGGACCTTTGTTTTTGTCACTTTTTTGTGACAGCCAAGTGGCATTTTGTGCCACCATTTGGTAAAGGAGGAGGCTGCCACAGAACACCCTCAAACCCCCTGATGTCACCTCCTGCCACCTCGAGAACACACAACACACAAACCGTTCCAGTCGGCAGGGCTGAGTTCGACTTCACAGTGCTAAAAAAAATTAAATATATATATATAAAGAAAATAAAATAAAAGCACGGTTAGGGATGTAGAACTGAAATTGGACTTCTGACACGATAGGTTGCAAATAGGTTTCCAAGGAACAGCAGCACTTCATCGTGCATGACACTTCCAAGGCTGACAACTTGGCTCTGCAGCTCGACAATTTGCGGTCTACAAAGGATTTAGCTCCAAGCAAGAACTCACTCCTTGCTGATATGAAATATTGAGCTATTTGCCGATTCCTTTTCTATTTGGGTAAATTAAATGAAATCACTATCAAACAGCATCTGTTAAACCTGCATATTATGGAGGTTTTTCAGAGCAGCTAAAGCTTTAATTTGAGAATGATTACAGCACGGAGCAAAGCTTGTAATGCTCTGTGACATGACAACAGGCAAACAACAAATTACACGGTGGATGTTAGTAAAACATAGTAATTCAAATAAAGGTAGCAGCCTTGGAAATCCTTGGATGAGCTAAGTTTGTAAAGGGAAGATCTTCAGGACGTAAGGCAAGCAGTGATTGACTTGCTTTCCAGTGATATGTGTGTTCCTGTTAGAAGCAGGTTTCAGGAAAAGCCAAAAATAACTCATTAGTGTTCTTTCTTCACACATTTGCCTCTTACTGGTTCATTTAATGACTTTAGTAGATAACAGACTCCATCCTACAAAGCTCTACACCAAGCTGTTAAACACTATGGTGAAAAATTTACTGGCATGGTTTCATTTCCCAGGTGCCTCAGGACACAGAACCCCAGAACGGTTTGGGTTGGAAGGGACCTTAAACTCATCCAGCTCCACCCTCTGCCATGGGCAGGGACTCCTTCCACTATCCCAGGTTGCTCCAAGCCCCATCCAGCCTGGCCTTGGACACTTCCAGGCATGGGGCAGACCTTCCAATCCTCCACGGAAAGGCTGCAAACAACGGGGTCTCCAGTCTTATCTGCCATGACCCCTAGAGCACCTAAAGAAAAGAGATTTGGGCCTTATCAAATTAATTTTCTTGTTCACAGCAACCATGACTTCACACTAAGAAAATATAAAATGGTAAAGAGTAAAATTGCCAGGCTTAAATGTTTCTCTAAGGTTTTCAAGGCTGTGGGTGCAGTATTAACTCCCACGGAGTCCACAGGGATGAATCCACACCTGCACAACACCTACACCTGCTGTGGCAAACACTCTTATATCACTGTGGTGTCTCCTGCCAAACCATGACTCCTGGAAAATAAAAAAAAAAAAAACAGCCAGACTCACCTCCTCCCACCTCTTTTACTTAAAATATCTCTGAACTGACAACCCAAAGGCATTCATGACCACTTCATCCTCGTTTGTTGCTGTAAAAACCTTGTCCATGGGCTTACCTAGCACTGTTCTCTCCCAGGCATTCATTCACCTGGGTATTTATGGGGGGACAAACATCTTACTGAGCCTTCATTTCACAAGCTGAGCTCTGCTTACAGGACAGATCCTCCTTCCCCCAAGCACAACTGCCCTCCTGGGGAGGGCTGCACTTCTTGACTTTGATTCAAACACCCTGAGCACCCAGGGGTGAGCAGGCACCCAGGTAATGCCCCACCTGCTGACCCTGCCTCTCTCAGGCTTCAGTAATCACAGGATGGTGGCAAACCACTGTCTTTGCTGAGTGCTAACTCCCCTCAGCCCCACCACATGAGGAGGTGAACAGTGGTGGCAAAACCTCCTCCTTTAGGGGTCCAGGGAAGCTGGGCTTCCACACTCAGACCCCCCTGACCCAACCTCTGTCCCACCACTCCATAAAACCCACCCAAAAAAGTCCTGAGCAGGCTCTGCACAGCCAGCTGGCCACACACACCTCGAGATGTTTGGAAAAGGGATGGAAAAGAGTGCAGGAGGGTTTCTGACACCCCTTTCTCCCTAAAGCTCCCCTTTTCTGACAATCTCAGGGACAAAATGTGGCCATCCCATGACAGACAGAGAGGCCACCAGGCTGTGGGTGCTCCCTGAGGTGCAGCCCCTGCAGAGGGCAGGATTTGGGGAAGGGGAAGAGTTCTCTGCACCCAGCAGGAGATGGGAGCCATGTGAACAGCAGGATTTACTTACACTTCATCCACAGCGTATAAAATCTCCGAGCAGAAGAGGA
The DNA here is from genome assembly GCF_009819655.1 of Sylvia atricapilla. Classification (NCBI taxonomy): domain Eukaryota; kingdom Metazoa; phylum Chordata; class Aves; order Passeriformes; family Sylviidae; genus Sylvia; species Sylvia atricapilla. The sequence goes on along the minus strand of NC_089149.1, from coordinate 3,542,036 downwards.
GCCATATGGAAACGGTTTTGTGACAGGAATTTCAGCTCAATAAATCCATAAATTTGGCCCTATCTTTTTCTCTGGCATGTTCACGGGTGTGTGTGTGCTTGTGTGGGGAGGGGGGGGGCTGCCTTCAAAACTGATGAATATGTTAAGATATACAAGAAAAGAAAAGCAACAATCAAACCTAAAGGTAGCATTGCTGCTCTGCTTGAGAGGGTGCTTAGAAACCTGAAGGGGAGGTTGAATGAATCAGACTGTGATAAGCCAAAAGGAGATAAAGAGAAGGCTTTTTGTAGAATAAAACATGTAATGCAGGCCAACTCTATATACAACTTGATGAGCAATAAAATGTTAGAATTAAATCATGATTAAGTTCCTAACCTATGTCATCACCACCATCGTGCAAGGAACAGCCAGGGATCTACGAGGCCAAAATCTTGTTCAAAGTTGTGATTTAAAGTGAACTTCACACCTCTAACATGTGTTGTTTTCAAATCCTGTTAATGAGGAACTCCTAAAGCTGCTTTTGGCACACAGAGAGAAATAGGAATGAACACAGTGACCCAAACCACCATCCTGGGGTCCTTTACTGCGTGTCTTCAGGCAGGTAGCACAGGACTCACCTTCACAGGATTTGGCATCTGTCCTCAGCTGGTAGCCTGGCTGGCACTGGCACTTGTAGTGGTCCTCACTGAGCTGAACACAGTCCTGCTCACAGCCCCCGTTGTTATTGCTGCAGGAATTGACAGCTGGAGCCGAGGAAGCAGTGAAGGAATGCACGTCAACAACCTGGGAGAACTTATCTCCTATTTTAAATACACAAATGACAGCAAAACCAGGCAAACCTCACTGAGCAGCTTTCACAAATGCACCTGTCCCCACCCCTGAGTGACTGCCCTCCCTTGTGCTCACGGAGCTGGGCTCACACGGTGTCCCACACCAGGGAAATCCTGATTCCAGGCAGAGGCAGGTGAGATCTGAGGGCTGTAATGCTGACTGAAGCACAGCACCCTTTGATCTGACAGCACCAAAGCACTGCCAATCCACCAAGGCAAGGGGGAAAAAAAGAAGAGCCCTGCTGGCACTTGCCCATTGATTATCTTTTTCTCTCCTTGCTTTCACTGATTAAAAATAGTAATTGTCTTTCAGGGTGATTTCCTCAGCCTCATAAATAAAAAAATTCAAATAACAGAAGCCACGAGCTCTGCAGAACAGACTCACACAGCAAACCACAGGAACAGAGAGTCCTCTGTACATCTTTAAAGATGCTGCTTCTTTCACCCAAGCAAATTAATATTCTTTTTTGTTCAACACATATCCCCGGCCTCTGGAGAAACATTTCTCCTCCTGACAAAACATGTTAACACACACCCACACCTATTCACACACTGCGTGTAAAAATAAGAGTGATGCTTTGACACTGCTATTGTGCTGTGCTGATGGAAGTGTGTGTGCATGGCTGCATTGAGATAAATTTCCACAGCAGGGATGTGGTATGGAGAGATTTAAATTAGATATTAGGAAGGAATTGTTCCCTGTGAGGGTGGGGTGGCCCTGGCACAAGGTGCCCAGAGAAACTGTGGCTGCCCCTGGATGCCTGGAAGTGTCCAAGGCCAGGCTGGATGGGAACCTGGAGCAGCCTGGGACAGTGGAAGCTGTCTCTGCCCATCCCAGGAGGTGAGATTGGATGAGCTTTAAGGTCTCCTTCCAACCCAAACCATTCTCAGATTCTGTGTACTCTGTGACTAGCTGGAAAGACTATTTGGTCCTCCATGGAATGCACCAAACTCTGAACCCAATGAAGTCAGCAAAGAGCTTTTCTGGTTTTTTGGTTTTTTTTCTTTTTGTTTTAGTAATATTCATATTTCTTCCTTTATCTGTAACAGACATTGGTAAATGTTAGCAGCAAAACCTGCTACAGGATTCGTTTCACCCCGTGCCACCAATTAGCAAACACTGAGTTTGTGCAGTCAAGTATGTGTTAAAAAGGTGAAAAGAAAAGCAAATTTTTACATTCTCCTGGCTGCACACACAGCAGGAGGCAGGAGACACCTCACTGCACAAAAACCTGACCCTGGCTCTCCACCTGTGCCCTGCCAGAGACAGGACTTGAAAGCAGCTTCATGTCTACACAGCAGACAGCAGACCCCATCCACTCTGAGCTCCCTGCACACTGGTATCCAAAGACCTGTTTTTCAGCAAGAATATTCAAATAAGATGAAAATATTTCAGAAGACAAAAAAACATCTTAAATCCAAGTGACAGAATATACATGTCGGCTTTCAAAAGTGCCATTTTCCCTCTCCATTTCTGGGCACCAGCCAGTTTGGATGCAAGGGGAGATAAGCAGCAACCTGTCGTGATGGGAGTTTTGGAGGATTTGAAGGTGGGAGGGGACAGGTGTGAAATCCTGTGCTGCAGGCACCGTGCATCCCAATTTGGGGGGTGGCTCTGCCAGTGGCCAGGGGCTGCTCTGGAGCAGCCAGGGCAGGTTTGTCACGGCTGCTGCTGAGGCTGGATCCGTGAGAGGAGGTGCCAGACTGAAGGAGAAGAGCCTCAGGGGCAGGACAGGATGGATTGGGGTGCCAGACTGAAGGAGAAGAGCCTCAGGGGCAGGACAGGGTGGGTTGTGGTGCCAGAATGAAGCAGAAAAGCCTCCAGGGGCAGGACAGGGTGGGTTGTGCTCGTGGCTGCCAAGTGCCAGCAACACGTCTCTGATCAGAGAAAGGGATCTTGGCACCTCGTGGGTCTGACTCCATCTGTCACTAAGGGGCTCGTGGCTGGAGGTCTGAGCACCTCCACAGGCAGAAATATGGCCTGACATTCCCTGTCCAAGATTTGGAATTTGGTAAAAATCCAGCCCTGATGGCGATTCCAAACAGGCTGGGGATGATGCCAGGTGATGCCAAGACGGGGAGAGGGCATTTGGGAACGGGGACAGTGGTAGGAGACACCAGCTGAGAAACACAAGGATCACAGAATCACAGAATGGTTTGGGTTTATCTTAAAAATCATCTCATTCCACCCCTTGCCATGGGCAGGGACACCTTGTCCACTGTCCCAGGCTGTTCCAAGCCCCATCCAACCTGGCCTTGGACACTTCCAGGCATCCAGGGGCAGCCACAGCTTCTCTGGGCACCCTGTGCCAGGCTTCCCACCCTCACAGGAAACAATTCCTTCCTAATATCCAATCTAACCCCGCTTTCTGACAATTCAAAGCCTTTCTGCCCTCTCCTGTCACAATATGCCCTTGTAAAAAAATCCCTCTCCAGCTCTCTTGTAGGCCCCTGATCTGATATGAGTTAAGAAATACACATTTCTCCACCCATTATTTTTTATAATAAAGGTGATATTTTTACACAGAGCTGGGTGTGAAGCCATAGTTAGATGCATGCATAGCAGCCATGGGGTTAGAACATGCAATCTCTTCCAACCTATGTCTTCCATCACCTTAAGTCCAACCTTGGCAATGACAAGGAATGTAACTTCAGATGTACAGGGTTTATATTTATGTTGGGAAAGATGGATTATGGAGTTGTAGAGATATTTTCTTTGTCACTTTCTCTATTAAAAGCTTTAGTGTGCTAAAATCTCCATAAAAAAAACCCCAACAGCTTCTCCACATAAAGCAGACATCAAAGGTAACAGCTGGCAGCAGAGATGAATCAGGGTCTAATGGCTGTGCCCTGTTTTCACTTCTAGGAGTTCAAACAGGAATAAATTCCATTGAAGACAATGAATCTACAACAATCCAAACCCACAGCCCTATACTACAATAAACATGTTCTTTCTGAGTTTCAGCTTTTCAGATACCAGCTGGTTCAACTCCAGTGAAGTCAAATTCCTTGCATTAACATAATCAAGGCATTACAAACAAAACAAACAAAAGAATTGGAGAGGGTTGCAGCGAATATTTGGTCTGGCACGTGTATTCGTAAATTAATTCAATGCTGAGCAAAATTTGTGGCACCAAAAAGCTGAAGGAAGAAAAGGAGCATGAAAGAGGTGGGATTCTATCATGGCACAAAGTACTGGATAACACCAGAGGATTCAGGAATTGAGTGGTTTGGTTTCAGACACTGGTCATCACTGAACAAGGCAACCCTCTCTGGAGACTCTTTGAGCAGAGTTTGAGTGGAGAACTCTGCCTTAGAGTGTGGGCAGAAGTTTCCAGTGAGAGCAGGAAAAATGACAAAAGCAGATTTCCTCCCTCCATGTATTTTAAGGCTCATACTGGCAGTGGAGGGACAGACCAGCAGCAACCAGTGACATCCCAAATACCCTGTGATGAGGTGGCAGGAGGACTGGAAAACTTGGGACAGAAGTTCAGTAATATTCCACGAATCACATGAGAAAAATGCCTCATTCCCAGGTTTTTGAGTCCTCAGATGTAAGCTGAATATCATATTTTAAGATGATAGATCCACTTCTTTATGTATGGGTGATTTCCAAGCCATCCAGGCTGCAAAATCTGCTTCCCCTCAAATGATTTTGGCACTTTTGTTCCCACAAACACAGGGTTGCCAAAAAAGAAAAGGAAGACGTGGAAAGAATGAACCTAACAGCAATCTGGGCTGGGCTCCTCTGAAAAGCCTGTCTAAAGGGACTCTTGTTTCTTATTCCTGCAGCTGAGATAATCACCTTCCATAAACAGCTCAGTGCCAGAATGTGGTCCCTTTTCATCCTCAGCATGCAGGAGAGATCGTTACATCCTCTGAAGTATCCATGGAAGAAATACCATTGCTAATCCAAGCCTGTTTGAAATGCTGGATGCTCTGCTCAGCTGCACTAGGTCAAAGGAGAGGTGCATTAGCGGTTTGCTTCTCGTCAGATGAGTGATGAAAGCTGAATGTACAACCTGGTGCTGCACAAGGGGCAAACTCTCCATCCCCAACAAGCAGCTACTGCCCAAATCCTCATCCTAGGCACTCCTGGTTTGTATGAAATGCTTTTCCCTCTCCTCATCAATTAGTAACTGTCTTGTTCTCCAATGCATGAGAGCTTATTATATCCATTTATTTTGGTGTCTTGTCTAAACAGCTGGAACAGGACTCAATATCCTCCCTCAGCATCGTGTACATCCATTATCATGATAGCAGAGCTCTCTGAAACTCCTGTCTCTCATCTTAGGATTTATTTTTTGTTTTTCCTTGATACTTTCTGGGATATTGCAAACAAAGCTGGTCACTGTATGAAGTATTTTGAATAACTTCCTGGGAACATTTACATTTATAAAATGAAAACTTATTCTCTGGGATTGTTCACAGCTTGGACAAAGATAAACTGAGCTTTGTGATTATCTGAGGCAAGAGGAAACCTAACTATTTCATGTCCACAGAAAGTTTTACATATGACACAAGTAAATTCATTTAATTGCCATTAACACCTACTTTTTGCCCTTATCACACAATTCTCTTTTTCCCCCCAAAGTCCATTTAGTCCCATATTTGTATAAAACTCCCTCTCCACCACAAATGGGACTATTCAGAGGCAGTAATGTATCCCAAACAACACATCTTTCACTTCTGGGTCTTCCGTGGTCACCTCTGATCTGAACGAGAATAATTTCTCTTTTAATTCACAGAGAACCAGAACTGCTTCTAGTTAATTATGAACCACTCTGCTTTACATTATTCTTTTTCCATTCACTATAATGTTTCCTTGTCCAGTCCTTCACCAACTAAGATAATCAAGAAAAGACTGAGACTTCATCACATTTTTAATTGTAGTTAATTACCCAAACACTGAAAGTCTCCGTATGTGATAAACCCAAAAAAACTTAAAAGGGTAAGTTTTAAAATAAGAAAATCCATTATTCCCACAGCTTGAGCACTGGTACCTCCTGTGTCCTGGTTGCATCAGTGAATGTATTGCTGTGATAACACCAGGAATGACTGATGACATCTCTGGCTGAAGTTAAGCACAACCAAGGGACTTTGTGCAGGAACTGAGACAATGCCCAAACTGTGAGTGAACTCATTCTGCAGATGTGGTCTGACTGCACTTGACTGTTCTTCCCATATTACCTCAAATCAGGTTTAAAAATTTAAACAGAAGGTGCCCTTTTCCTCTTCCCGGATGAAAGAACATTTTAATCCTTTCTGCAGAACTCAAAACTTTGACTTTTTTTGTGCTGATTTAAATGCAGTACAAGAACCGTGTATTTCATACTACTGTTTTTAACAACACGCAGAATTAACTCTGGTGTGCCTTGTTTCAGGCATTAGAGTCCAGCCTCAGAAACACAGGCTTTATTTCCAGGGCTGATCCCCTCCACACAAACAGGCAGTGTGTGCTGACTGAGCTCCACGGTGCTCTCATTGACATGAGCACACACAGGGTAACTCCACCCTGTAAATCACAACCTCTAAAATCACCAAGTGATTTTAGCTTGGAAACCGCCTCTAAAATCACCAAGTCCCAGGGCAGTGCTGGGACATGCAGGGAGATGTGCCACAAAGAAAAAGCACTCAGAATTCAAAAAATGCACTAATTTGAAACGAAGACCCCCTAAGCTCCTGAACGCCTGCCGCAAAAGAATTTTCACCAACGTGCGACCAAAAAAAAAACCAAACTCAAACCAAAATAATAATAAGTGTGGCAATACCTGAATCCTCGCAGGCTGCTTGGACCAGAATGGGTAACAGTATTTAGCCAGAACTCAGATTGGAGAAGTCTAGGAACCTTTTGCATGTAGAGAAAAGCCAGAGTTGGAAGGATGGGAAGCGGTTCCTTACCGATGCAGGTGCGCCCGTCGGCGTGGAGCCGAAATCCCGCCCGGCACTGGCACTGGAAGGAGCCGTGGGTGTTGACACAGCCATGCTGGCAGCCTCCATTCAGCACCTCACACTCATCCACGTCTGCAGAAGGAAGGGAGATGGTGAGGAAGGATCACATGAGAGCCCAGCACAGACAGACCCTGGTTTTTCCTGCATGGCTCATCCATAACACAGCCAGGGTTGTTGTTGTTTACTTCGTTTTGGCAGCAAAGAAAAGTGGGATTTTATGGTATTTTTCCAAGTTCCTGCAGGCACTGCCTCTGTAGTCTCTGCCTCTGAAGTCCTTGTTAATTAGAGTGATTTGTGACATGGCTCTTTCATTGAGGCCAAGAGAAAAGTACAGGGGAAGAATTAGGGTTAGATAACACATTTGAGCCAGTAGCAACTGCTGGTCAAACCTTCGGCTTTTATAAAAACTTACTGTATGAAGATTTCCTTCTGCATCAGGCCTTTAATCCTATCTGTTCTTGGGGCTACAAGCAGGTACAACTGACATGAACAGAAAACAGACACATTCTCCATCACCATTACATTTTCCACCACGGAAAGCATAGAAAGCTTAAAGAGACAATTTTCGGAGAGTGAGGATTTTGTGCTACATTTTCTGTGTCTCTTGCCATAGAATCACAGGATGGTTTGAGGGTTGGATGGGACTCCAAAGCTCATCTCACTCCAACCCCCCTGGCCATGTGCAGGGACACCTTCCACTAGCCCAGCTTGCTCCAAGCGTCAGCCAGCCTGGGACACTTCCAGGAAGGGGTGAACACTGTGCCTTGTTCTTCCTTGTGTTCACCTAAACTTTCCATAAACTGTCCATCTTCTCAGATGACCTCCCAGAAAAATTATGTGAGCTCCTGCTGATACCTTTTCCAAAGCTAAGCAGGCATCATTCCATATTTCAGGGGCTTTTAGAGGATTACATTCAGTCAGATGAGGAGGGAAACAAGCATTAAACCAGCTTGAGAACACTCCTGTAAAGTTTCATCTGAAAATGATGGACAATGATGGACAAAGATCAAGAAGGGTTTAAGTAAACAGGTGAAGGTCTAAGACAGAACCATAAAACTGAATTTCCAGAAGTACCACATAAGCAGGTTTTGCACCTCTTCAGCAACGCTGAGCTACTGTAAATAGCGTTTGATTGACATGTTGACACCATTACCTTAAAAATCAACATGGAGGTCATTGGAAATAAGGGTCAATTAGTCCATTCCCTGAAAAAAATTCACCTGGCAGATGTTTGGCTGGATTTTGTCTGTCCTTTACTTAGCAATCCCCAGGGACAGCAACTCCACCTCCCACCATCTCCCCCAGGGGCGATGCTGGTCCCAAATTATCCCGAATGCCAAAGATATTTTCCTCCCCAAGCCAATCCTCCCTCCTGCAACAGACAGCTCTAAAGAACCCCCTTTTCAACACTGAGGCCTCCTGCTGATTTAATTGCTCTTTAGATCACGTTTTGAAATCATCTAATGGGAGGCAAGTCCACAATTGCTCCTGTGGGGAAGCGAGTCCACAGTGAAGGAATTTCTCCTCCATACTGCACTTGAGCAACAAGGGCTCTGGCTTTCATATCTTTGCTGCGGTTGTATCTGTTTTGCATTTAACTTTCATGGTTTACATATTTTTAATGCTTTTATGTTTATTCCACTTTAGAAAATCTAATCAGAATTAACTGAAAGAGGAAGTTTTAAAGAAGACTTGGAAATGCACAATGTCCCGCTCCTGAGGAAATGTATTTATGAAGCTGAATTTTAATACTTCACATGTGAATTTCCCTCACCTAAAATGAAGTCCTGGTGTTGACTGGTGTTTAAATTCAGACCATTTGCTAACATGCACCACTTTTTGATCCTTCTGCTGTATTTGTTGTTTTATTAGACTGTATACTACATACATGTCCTACTGCCCGAAGACATCTGGAATATGCTTTTTATTTAAACAGAAAGTTTGCATTTTAAAACGCAAACAGTAAACAGAAAATATTATTCACCTTGTTGAATTCCATACCACTAAGTACCAGACTGCTGAAAAATGCCAGGACAAAATCAAACCCAGGGAACCCTTTGGATGGAGTGTCAGAGAAATAAAATAAGCAAAAAACTCAGAAAAATAGGACAAGGAAGCAGCTGAACCACATAGTACACCACGTTCTAGTATTTATACCTCAATAAACTCAAACACTGGGAGCTTCAATATTTTAATTTTATAGGCTACGATCAGCTAGAGAATTTCTCTCATATACCAAACACAGTTTTAAGTTCAGATATTGGCACTTACAGAGGAGGAAAAATGGTCCAGCTAATAAAAACGAGCTGGGAGTTAGTGATATTTGTTAGTCTCCATTTGGAGATTTAAAGGAGTGACTTGGTTTATGGGGCAGCTCTGCACCCAGCAGCAGCTCTTCCCTCAGTGGCATTTCTCTCGTGCTGGCACAGCCCAGAGGGCCCTAAAGCAGTGATATTGCTGAAAGGCAACACAATTTAACACAAAATAAAAGAGCCTAAACCACTTTGGTGTACATGGGCTAGACCCAGCCCTAGCCTGAGACTCCCTGCAGCAAGAGGAGGCGAGACCCAGGAGCTGAAAATGCAGCTCCACGACGCCACATCAACAGCAAATCTGATGACAGATGATCCCTTCCAGCCCCAGACTTCCTCTGCAAGATCAATATTTTAAGGATTATATGCTGAAAGATTCCCTCACATCCTACAGATAAAATCAAGAGAAATGCAAGGCACAGTCGCCTCGCCATGTCTCCTCCATCTCAAGGCCAGGAAACAGCTTCACCCCCAGTCACAGCAGAAAAATTCCCTAATTATTTTGTCTGGGGAGCAGTCTGCAAAGCAGACACTGATCTAAATGCCTGAACTGCATTTGAGCGTTTTGGAAGTCTAAACTATTTGGATTTTTACGTTCAAATTGCTGTACTAGCAAAGGACACGTGTAGCAGCAAAGCAACAGCTTCTGCTGGCCATATTTTTTTCTACTTGGGAATAGCTACAGAAAGATGAAATTATTCTAGAATAGCAGATGCATAAAAATATTTAAAAGAATTCTTAAAATACAAAGCCCTTCCATTGCAATTCTAGAACATCACAGGATTATGGAAGATTGTATCTGTATCTGTGATTAAATTTGGATTAGTTTCCAGTGCAGATCAAACTGAAACACCTTCCTGCTCGACTTTCTATAGTTACAACTTAGGATGCTTATCTGAATAACCTGAATTTCAAGCCACTTACGGCTTGCTTATCACAAGCCAGACGGTGATGAAAGCAACTGCATTCCCACAAGACAGAGGGAGAGCAATCCACGGAGACAAGAGGGAAAATCAGATCTGTGTGCTGTCCCCAGGCTGCCTTGCCAAGGAGATTACACTGCTGGCTGAACAGGGAAGAGGTGGTGTGTGGATATTCTCCTTCTCACCTTCAAAAGATTTCAGAGATGCTTTACAGGGGGGTTCCCCACTGAAGGTACCTCCCCTGTGTCCTTGTTTTGTTCACCTTTCATCAGGAATTACCTAAGAGTCACACAAACCAAAGTCTGTGTGCTCCCAAGATGTAAAATATTTTAGCCACCGTGTTACAGATCTTTTTTAGCTCTCCATGCACAACATGAGGGCTGTGCACTTGGAGTGACCCTTTCTCCATCCCAACATCTCAAGTTCCAAACACAATAAAAGAGGATGTGATGTACAAATGCCCAGCCCACTGCCAGCACTGTGCCCTTTCCAAGGGCAGATCCTACAGGGGAAATTCCAGACTGTGAAATCCTCCATACCCCTGACTGAGGGCCCTGCTAATTGCCAAGGAAGTTGGTACCTAATTGATTTGATGAACCACGTTGACAAAAATCCATTTGCCCTGCCCAAAACTTGTTTCAGTACAGAGCTGTGTGACTGCTTGTTTGGAATTCAGGATTGTCACACCAGCAGCTCCTTTCATATCGTTATTAAAACCCTCAGAAACAGTTATGATCAATCAGTTCCTCAAAAATACACAGACAGCAGTGATAAACATGGATAATTAGTGAACCTGCAATCATGGTTTTTAAAAAGGAAGAAAGGAAGGAAGATTCTGCCAGATCAATTCTCTGCTAACAGAAAGCTTTGCTTTTTAGACCACTAAGAAATGCAAACAAAATACGGAACTGAACTCCAAAAAGTCAGAAAAACAGAAGGATAACAAGCCTCCAACTTTGAGAATCCTGAATGGAGCAGAGATCATGTGCCAAAGGTATCCCAGGGATGGTGTTCTAACTGAGGAGGACACTGCCAAGAGCTCCAGGTGACACCAAGGTTTGCCTCTCAAGGAGCTTCCCCAGCCAGTGGCAGTTCTTGAGGGTGAAAAATGAACAGGTTTTCCTCCCCTGACTATTAAAATTTGCAGATTGAGACCTGTTCAGAGTCAGTGATTTCTGAGAGATAAGCAGACACAAAACTTACTCTTCCTAGTGCCCAGGCACTGATGGAGAAAGAAACCAGAACTGGACAGTACCAACCTCACCATTTAGAACAAAAAAAATTCATCCTGTAAGGGGTTGAAAAGCATTGGAACAGGCTGCTGGGGCAGTGATGGAAATGTCACCGTCCCTGGGAGGGTGGAGGTGGCACTCAAGGACATGGTGGCGGCACTGGGTTGACTGCTGGACTTGATCTTGAAAGTCTTTTCCAACCTTAATGGCTGCATGATTTCAGGATTATTTACTTATTAATTAGTTTCCAAGAAAATCTCTTCCCTTTGTCAAGCAGAGAACAACAGGGAGAGGCAGAGACCAAACGTGAGCATCAGCCACCCCACAAACACCAGAGACTCCACGTGGACGGGAGGATTCCTGTCCTGCTGGGAGCTGATGGCAGAACCTGTTCTGGGTCCTTGGTGGCACCTGCACACAGGGACCCAAACCCCCACCACACCATCTGTGGGTCTGGCCCAAATGACTTTCACAGCAGCTTAACTACACCCCTTTTTGCCTAGGAAATGCTACAGAAAACAGGAATGAATAGAACACACACGTTTCCTCTTTCCAGCCAGCACAATCCCCCAGCCTGCTGCAGAAAGGATGAGACCAGCAGAAGCAGGGAAACACAAACCCCTACCTGTATTTATTTACAGAATGGTTTATGCTAATGGATTTAAAGTCAGATTGTCATTTAAAATAATTACAATGATTATTTATTAAGAAAGAAGAAACGTGGTCTAGTCTTTGCAGCTTTATCTTAAAATATCACAAAATCAAGGTTTGACCCCTCTTTACACAGGGAGATCTGTGGGTCACTAGTCCCCACAAAATATTGTGAGGATAAATCAGGAATGATTGTGATAGAGAAAGAGGGAAGGTTAAATTTTAAATAAAGTACCATAACAAGGAGCCTTAAGTGGCTCTGTTTAAAATTATCACAAGTAGATAAACTGTTCAACTCCAACACAGATTTGGAAATAAGTTCCAACAATCTGGCTCACCCCTCCTTTGCCCCAACCAGCTCCCCCAGACTCTTCAGCTGCAGATCATTTCGTACATCTGATGAGAAAACTCTGATTGTTTGCTATTTAATGTGGTATTTTAAATCAACAAAGATGCATGACAGTGCTTTTGCCTTCTGTTATTTGTAACTACACTGCTACTACTCCCTTTTCTGTATTCCAAAGGGTGTTTAAACCTCACAAAAATTACGAAGTGAAAATATCATATGGTCTTTCCCCACTAATTACATGGTGGATTTTGCACATTATTTAGTGTGTTTTTCAATTAAATAATTTATGTACTCATGGGAAGGAAGGGAAACAGGCTTGGTTCCCAGACATTCTTAAGCTGATCACAAAAGTCAGAAATTATTCTATAGAAGTAAAACCTAAAATAAGCCCCTGTTATTGCTGTAAGTAGGTAAATTTATAACAGATTCAACTCACAGCTTACTTTAAATCACAGAACTGCTGAAGTCTCAAGCTCAGAAATGTCCAAAATTTGACAACCAGTATGAATCCCCTCACAAATGCACTCGCTACTAAGCATGACATAATTTGTTCTTGCAGCAGAGGTTTGAAAAGAATCTCTCCTCTTTTACTAACACTAAAATGATTTTCAGATTTTGAAACTTTGGTTGGAGGGGGTTTGAAACTCCTGTTGCTAGAAAAATATTTGGCCAATTTTTCCACAGTGAAAGAAGTTTTACATTGGTATTGACTCTAGGAAGGAAAATGGAAATGTAAAGGTTGGTCCAAAACACAGCGTAAAATTAAAAAAATAAAATAAAATAAATCAGTTCATATTAATAGAAAACTTATTTCTTTTTTATTGAACCAAACTGAGCAGCAAAAATTGAAAAGAGCAGTTTTGGGTGGCTGGGAGGTTTTAAACTGCAGAACTCCTGGTCCAGGGAGGTTTGTTTTTTTTTTTTTTTTTGTTTTTTTTTTTTTTTTTTAATGCTTCACAAAACCCCATAAATATGCTACAAGCTCCTTTGAGTGGTTTTCTAGAACCTGGTGTTAAAACACCTCCACGGAACAGCTTTCAGCATAGATAAATGCGCTCCTACAGAGCCAGATGGGTCATTTTGAACTGTTAGTGCTGTCAGGCTTTTATTTTTGCTCCTCAAGCTATTTGTTCTGCCCTTTGCTGGCCCCTGCCACGGATTAGATGAGCATCCACTGTCTGCCCCAGCTCTGAGCCAGCCAGGTCAGCCCTGACTGCAGCAGCTTCCTCACATTCCTCACTCCCAGGTGTCCCAGGCAAGGCTGCTCCAACAGGATTCATTCATGGAATGGCTCCAGCCAACCAAAAGGAGCACGTTGTGGCTGGTGAGAGACTGGTGAAAAGGCAAGGTTAATTATTCCTCACTCAATTTAGCCCCTGCAAACCGATTTCACCATGGAGGAGGACCCTTGTTGGAGCAGGCAGTTTTCTACTACATTTCCTCACCCGGGATTAAGGACAAAGCAACTTTTAGCAGCACTCATTTTGCAGGCACAGAAAGAAGCTTTACAAATTATCTGATTATTTACCCACCCCGGAAAATGGGGAAGGCAAATAATGGCATTAAACCACTACAGCTTTTTGTCCCAGGTTGAGTGTCTGTCAGTCCTTCTTCCAGACCTCCCTGGAGATGTGGTCCACTGTGGAGAGGCATCTTCTACCCTGTAGCTGGTCCCTTGCCCTACACCTCAGATGTGTTCTCAGGTAGTTTTAAGGACATCCAGCAGTGCCTAGGCCAGGAAAGGTTGAACAGCACAGTCATCAGCGGGACCCTGTGTCAGGTAATAAATATTTATGTCCAGATCTGAAAGGAGATGCATCTCCTGATGCCTGTTTTCAAGGAAAAGGACAGAGGCATCTCCAAGGTATGGCAATTTTGACAGATCCATGGAGCAGGAGTGGCAGGACCTCCCCCACAACCTGCTTTGGGGGAGGAGACTTCTGTGAGCACTGCAAGGGACAATCACCCCATCAAGTCTGAGAGACCTGGATTTCATTTCCTGGTCTGTCACTGGCCTTATGGAGAACAAACAGATGAATAAATTGCCATGAGATCTCATGCAACCCTGTGATTGGAAAGAACAACCCTGACCTGACAAAGACCTGGTAATTTGAAGTCATTGCATTTGAACTCAGGGTGGGGGAGGAATATATCAAAGAAGGACTTCCTTCCTTCCTTTCTTTCTTGCTTCCAAGGGAAGACTGGCACAAGGCAACCACTTAAAGTGGTGACTTGTTCCTCACCAATGCCACCCCAGTTCATTTCTCAGCTGTCCCCCAGCAGATCTCCTGGACAGAGTGATGTGAAAAGAGAAAACTGGCCAATATTTGTACTGCCCATTTTTGCTTACTCTCAGTGCCTGACATGCCACTCTCTCATGAGATATTTAACAGTGGTTTAGCTCAATAAACATCCAAGAGCCCCTCATCCACAGCTCTAAATGCAAACCATATGTTGCAGATGAAAACCCTGAAGATTATAATTAGAACTGTCCATTCAATTTAAACAAAGTCAAGAATGAAAACTATTTCAAATTCAATAAACAGGCCATTTCAAAGTGTAGACACTGTGAAGGACAAGCTTAACAACTTAATTGACAGGTAAAGCTTCATTTCTAATCCTCATTTTGATATCATCTGTAGCCTCAGGAGTCAAAACACATCACTGCTCAGTGCTCAAAATATGCAGAGAAAATGAAAATGTCAGCTGAATGAAAAAAAAAGGAGAAGCATCTGTTTGATAGCTGTGTAAGCCTGTGATATGTAAACTGCTTTGGAGTCAAGCAGCCCTAATTAGAGTTTCAAGGAATTCTTCATTAAATATACACACACAGAGACATATATATATATATATATACACACACACACACATGTTCTAAGCAATTATTGAAACCAGACAATTTGCAAGAAAACCAGGCTATAGAATTAAAGCAAGGAACATGATAATTTCACGGACAGACCTCAAACTGTGATGTTTTCACACAGCCGTGAAGAAATCCATTTTTCCTTCTTTGCACAAAGCAGTCCTGTACGTTTTTTTTCTCCACTCTAAGTATTTAAAACCAAAAAAGAATGATCCATTTTGGGACCTTGGTGTAGCACACAGCATCTCAGCAAAGGAAAGCCAAAAAGGAAGAGTGATAGGGTTACCAGCCTCCACAGTGGGGTTAGACTAATAGATATTTTGGCAACTGCACCCCCTTGACGACTCCAGCTCCCATCAACATGAAACCCACACAGATGGACACAAACTCTCAGTGGAGAACTGTGCCAGGATAAGTGAATGACCACATGGAATAACAAGACAGTACAAGCTGAAGAACGACAAACCAGATAGAAGGGTAACTCAGGCTCCTAAAAAAACATCTACACACCAAAAAAAAAAAACAACCCAGCTTCATTAATGTCACTGTTTCCAGTAGGAAAGAGGTAAATGTACTGGCTGTAAACAGGGAAGTTCGAAGGGAATGTTTTTAAAGACAACAATCAAAATTTCAGATGATTTCTGCTTAGGAGAAAGACTTTGACATCACCAGTATCAGCAGCTACTGCAACGCTCCTGCAAGATTTTCTGATGTGGGGCAGAACAGCAGAGAGAATATTTGCTATGGGTCCATCAATTTTTAAATACAGCTCCTCAGCACAACCGAGTTGGGCCCTGCTGTGAGGTGGGAGGGTGGCAAAGGAGGAGAGGATCTCTACAAGGAGCTGCACTTAATAAGTGACAGCATGACACAGCCCAAACTCCTCGTGTGGACTCAGATCTGAGCTGTATTAAGGAGGTTTAGATGTTGGGCCATCAGCATCTCCTCTCGGCAGGATATGGCAGTTTGCAAGAGTAGTTATGGAATAAAAAGAGAAATGCCTGATGTGATGGGAACACCTGGATTTTGCTAGCAGCAATATTAATGCACACTTGCTGAGCTCTGTGTCTCCACTACAGCAGAATGCAGAGAAATGTGTTTTCCACACACAGCAGGTAAAACATGCACAAGAAAATTATAATCATGCAAACGTCCTCATAATCTGATGTTTCCAGCTTACAGCCCATGTGCTGTGCTGGCTGGAAATGCAGATGTGATTTGTGACAAGGCTGTGCACGAGCAGGAGAACAGGGAGGGCACAGGCACCATTCAGCCACCAAGTTCCACCTCTGCCAGTCTAAAACTGAGACCACAGCACAACCTCCTCTCCCTCTGCCACAGCTGGCTCCTGGCACTGCTCCACAGCCACCAGTTCATGGGGAGCCTCCTCAAGTGCCACACAAGCACTGATCCCCCACTGGAGCCATCCCAACTCCGGGACAATAAGACATCAACTGCCAGTGAGGAAAGGACAGCATTTTACACAGATTTTCTTGCTCTGCTTCCTTTATGACATAAATCACATGTGACTCTGCAGAGATTCTACCAGGAGAAGAGAGAAATTACATTAACACATCCAAAGCGTATCCCTGCCAAGTTCCAGAGCTGGATCCTAGTCATGAATCACAGAATGGTTTGGGTGGGGAGGGACCTTGAAGATCAACCAGTTCTAATTCCCTTGCCATGGGCAGGGACACCTTCCACCAGGCTGCTCCAAGCCTTGTCCAGCCTGACACCCTGAACTCTTCCAGGCTACAAATTCTCTGGGAAAACCTGTGCCAGTGCCTCACAAACCTCGCAGGGAAGAATTTCTTCTCAGTATCTGAGCTAAAGCTGCCCTCTGTCAGTTTGAAGCCATTTCCCTCTCTCGTATCACTCCATGTTTCTGTTGAAAGTCTCTCTCCAGCTCTCTCGCTTTTCAGGTCCCTTTAGGCATTGGAGGGGTCTCTGAGGTCTCCCAAGACACTTCTCATCTCCAGGCAGAACCATCCCAACTCTCTCACCCTGTCTCTGTGTGAATTATGTCACCAGGCACAGAAGAATTTATTTTAGTTCCTTTTTTCTTCCTCTTCCTGAGATTAAAATTCCCATCAAATTAATCAGTTGATTGCTCCATTTTTATGAGTTGTTTTTGAACTCCTTGCCTGACACTGGATCCCTTTTGGGACAGGAATTGTTCACAGGGTTCTCAGGTGGGCCTTTCCCAGAGAAGGCATGCAACAACAGCAGGTTTACTTCAAGTTGGTCTTCTAATATATCCCAGCTAAAGCCCTCAGGTACTCCTGTAATTGAAGTTTGAGTAATCCAATATGATGTTGATCAAACTACTGATCTTTTAATAATGCAGTGTAGCTCTCCCAGCAGTTGTATCTCGCTGACAGCCACGTCTGGATCGCTTCCTTTGGGCCAAGGCTTTGAACAGAGAAGCTGACGGGTTTCTGTTTGCCTTAGATTTTTATCACAAATTGTTTTAAAGCTTTTTAAGGCTTTATCAGATGGCTCGTAAAATCCACAGGCATTTCAATAATAATAAAAATAAAAAAAAAAGAAAAAAAAGAAAAAAAGAAAAAGGAAAAAAGAAAAAAAGAAAAAAGGAGAAAAGAAGGGAGTTCTATTAGCTGTCCTGGTGGAGAACAGTATTAAATGCTTCCAAAGAGGAACATAAACACCACTCAGGAGCTGTGCTCTTCCCTGTTAGTTCTTGTTTACGCAGCCTGTAGGCAAAGCCAGAGAAAAAGCTGTAGCCACCCTGTACAACACCCTCCTCTGAAAGGCAAATGTGCACATTTCTCCTCTCACAATTTCCATTTAAAGTACGAATTTAAGGTTTTTCTAAGCCTCGCCTCTCCGCACAAGAATAATTCAGCTGCAATTTGCATTTTCGATGTGCTCGAAATGAACACCAAGATGACTCATGTGCTGTTTATAAGATGCCTGTATTTGCTGGTAAATACCTTGCTACAAACAAGCTATAATTTAAGTATTCAGAAGTCTTGCTTCTGCATAAAATTACTACTAAGTGTACTTTTGGAGCCCATGACCAGAGCTTCAATTTCAGGCTTGCAAAGCTCTTCCTACACAATGATTCTTAAAAGTACGAGTGGATTTTCTTCTCTGATAACAGCAATCATTGTATCCCTGTAATTGCAGAAAAGATTACCTGGCTTTTAATTCACATTAGTCAGCTCCAACAATACTGTGCTTCTTTCCTTTCCTTCAAAATAAACTAATTATTGTCAATCAGCCCACTGGAATGTTAACATTCTCCATAACCTGCCCTTCAGATTCAGTCATAAATGCAAAAAAACTAGCTAATATAAACTAATCAGAGCCCTAGAAATATCTCAAAACATATTTGTACTGCAGTCCATCATTTTTTGTCACATTATTTCCAAATATTTTCTTCTCATCTGGACAATAACAGCCTTTTCATATAGTTCTGTAATGCTTTTTCATCTAACTATTCGCAGCTCCCATGTTAATTAAAAGCATTAAGCCCCTGAGTAATGTGGCAAATACTGCAATAATTCTGAACTTTAAATGTTTTCACTATCAAAAGCTGATCAATACAGCTCTATGCCATGAAGTGGTTTGGACAAAGAAAACTGTCCAGGGCCAGTTTTTTCTGCCCATGCCCAACTTTGTGAGCACAAACTCACAACTGCAGGACCTGGAGTCGCAACCGAGGGAGTGACGGTCCCTGCAAGTCCCACAAACACTCCTTTCCAAGGATAATGGCAAGCTGAGGTTCCTGCTCCATATTTGCTCCCAGCTGGTGGGGCTGGAGGAAGACAAGGTGGCTGGAAGGCTGGGGGAGCAATCCATGAGCCGAGTCTAAAATCAGCTGTGATGCACGGGGAGCCGCGCGCGCCATATGGGGATGGGGCTCTGCCTTTGCTGCTACCTGTGACACCCAGGAACAAGCCTTCCCCTTCAGATCAGCGATCAATAACTCATCTGCTAACTGAAATGCAAAGGGAAAAGGTTTTCCCAGTTTTCCGTGGGGCCGTGCTTTTGAAAAGACGCTGCTGCCTTGGAACGCGGCACAAGCTGAGCTGCAGGGGATGTGTGACACGGTGACAAGCTGCACTACACCTAACCCTGTGTAATCCTGACATAACCTGAAAATTAAACTGCCAGTCCCATGGTTTGTTTATGCAAAAGGCTGTTATTAAAACGTTGCAGCTGAGTTAAGCGTTCAAAGGCAAAAATCTAAGCATTAAAAAAAAAAAAGCTCCACGGAGACTTACCAAGATTATCTGGAAATAGTCACTGAATCCTTGAAATATAATCAGTCCAGTCTTCCCCAAAAGTCAAGGGCTTTTGGGCAGGACTCCTTCAACTGTTGCTTTGGAGCCTTGGATTGGGATAATAATACGCTCGACCCAACTGTTGTGCATAAAACTTCTACTTAAAAAGTGACTGCAAACTGACTCAGGCTGTTCTCAGCTGCCGTCGATGCAAACACGGACCCAGGATAAAGGAGCCCAGCCTTCGGTGGCAGTGCTCACTTTGGAGGGAGCTGTCATAACTGTGAGCCTGCCTACCCCGAGGGATGGCAGATGTGAGAAAGTGGGTGGCTCAGCTCACAGCCGCCTTTGTTCAGTGTGTGAGGGAGGAGCGGGGACACTTCAGCAACAGCCAAGCAGGGATCAGGGAGAAACTAAACCAGAGCAATTAAAATTCAACCATAAATCAGCTATCAGAGCATCAGATGCTTCTCTCGGCTCAGACCAACACAGAAATGCTCTGAACCAGGTGGGAAGTGTCTGTTCTGGCCTGAGCAATGTGTCCCTTCCCTGACTGAAAAGAAAACAGACAAAAAAAAAAAAAAAAAAGCTGGGATTTGCTGATTTTAGTATTTGATACATTTTAAAAAGATTGAAAGGGTTTGTGTGCCCCCAGCGTGTAGCTGAGTTGTTTTTGCTGAGGAAGGCTCACAAAAAGCAAGGGCAGTGCCCAGACCAAGCCACTGCCAGCCTGGAATGAGCCCCCAAATTTCAGCTCAGGCTCCTGCCTGCTCGGGCTTGTCAGGAATGAGCACTCAGGTAATTCATTTTAAAAGTCCAGTAGGCTGCAGTCAGTGTTACGCTCACTGTGAATATGTTGTCATTTTTGCTACTTATTTGGAGGGGTTTTTTGCTGTAGAACTACCAGGAATAGACAAATGCAGGCAGACAACACAATTTTCCTGGGAGAGTGTAAGAGCTCCACACAGCTATTGATCCCAGCTGGATCCAACACGGCACGGGAGAGCACGAGGGGGGTCACAGGAACAACCTCCAGCCATCACTTCTGCTCAGAGAAATGCTTGAAATTGAGAATTCCAGGAGAATGACTAGGGAGTAGAAATAAAATTAGATTCCCCATCAAGTTTGCAAATGTAGAACATCTCCAGCAGTTTCTGCCTGGAGCTTCTCTGCAGCCATGCACAAAAATCACACAGTCCTCCTGCTTAAACCCAACAGTCTCCAGAAAAACCACAGAAGTCTGAGTGCACAATGCCAAATAGTGTTTATAATGCACAATTAATCCTTAATCTCCACTAATACAGTTCCCTCTATAAGAGAAATACGGGAATTCCTTTTTTTTAAAATTATTATTACCAACCTGGATCTGAAATCAAAAGCAGATTTTAAGCTTTTTACTTATGACTAAAAAAAATGAATTGAAAAGTAGGAGCAATCATAATTAATATTTAAATGTAAAAACAGATGTCCCTTCTTGTTTAATCCACTTCAAATGTTAGACATTTACCAGTATTCTGGATGCATAAACTAATGGAGAAGAAAATGTTTTCTCTTCACCCCTCTTGGCAGATTACTGTAGGCTTTTTATACTTTGAAACATAAATACTTGAAATTATCTGACTTAGCTCTAAAAACCCAACCTGGAATCCCAGGATACCTGAGAGCCACTAACAACAGGTCTGGAAAAATCAGAAATTAGGTTTTACTTTCTCTCCTCTGACAAGTCTTTTTCTTGTGCCTATTCTTTTTCTCTTCTTTTTAGAATTGCTGTAGAATTCCGATACCCTGAACTGCCTCAGTTTTCAAGATGGTTCACCCAGGGTCTGCTGAGGTGATGAGTGGAGCTGTCCATTCCACTCACTCTAGGAGGCAGACATTAGGTGGACAGAGTAATTCAGTTACAGACAATTAGATAATTGTGATACAATCCCTGCAACTGGATTTATTTCCTTGTCTCAAGACAAGGTCTTGAAATAGAGAGAGATGAAGAGGGTTGGGTGGCTTCACCTCATCTAAGGGCGCCTTCACTTGAGTGCTGTAAGATTTGAGTTCAGTTGTTGTGGTACTTGTTGCACCTGGAATAAGAACTGGTACTTTTTGATTTTTGTAAAACATATTCTCCTTGTTCTCCTTCTGTTGAAGTGTTCCTGGCAATAAGTACCTCAGTGTCATGGCCTGCCAACATTGGCTGTTGAACAAAATGCAACTTTTAGATCTAAGATAATGCAAAAGCATCCAGAATCCTTCCAGCAGACTCACTTCTCCTGTTGTAATAAGAATGAAATAAACACAATAAAAATGCCTTGGCATTTCCTTTGAAGCGCATGGTATTATGTCCTTCAGTTTTTTTTATCACAGGACATGGCAGACATCTGTACATTGATTTTCTGGGCAGGGAAAACTGCCCAAACACAGAATTAGCATTTTTTCTTTTCCAACAAAACCAGAATCTGGTAAGAATAAGTTACATCTCAGACCTTATTAACTTAATAAACACTGCCACCACATTAACAAGCACTTTCTTGCTCTCAGACATGTCCCTCAGTATTCCTTTTAACCCACCATAAACTCTCCCAAGGCAACAAACAGTGTTTGGAGAGTTCCCCTGCCCCGAGATCAGGCTCCAGCAGTGACCCCTCCATCCTTGGCGTGAGCAGTGGTGGCCCTGCACTGTCCCACTCCGACTCTGTGGAGGCAGCTGCTCCCAAAATCCCACTGGCAAAGGTCAGGAAACCTGCCAGAGCTCCCAGGTTTGGCCAACACCCCCAGGGATGGGGTTACAGCGCTTGCAACATCACTCTAATCAACAAAATAGGAGCTCCTTTTCATCAACAGTTAATCACAGGACTTCACTTGTCTCTAAGTTCCTTCAGTTGCCTTGACAGATGAGAGCACAATAATATAAATAAGAAATGACAGTTTACCAAAGAAGGTTAACATAAGGTCATGACCTTTTTCTACTTGAGTTCTGCAGCTTATTCATGTGTGAAAACACGCTTTTGTAGCTGTAGCCTCAGCATCCCTTACAGATCTGGACTCGTGCCAACAGCTGAGCTTTAAAATTACCATTTAAAATACCATTTAAGATGGTATTTATGTTCAGAAAATACCATTCCTGCATTTTGTGATGCTCGAGAAGATCCGTTTCACATCGGGATAAAATATGAAATTAGGATCTCTCTGCATTTCACAGCCCATCCCGCTGACAGAGTGGTGCCTCTGCTCCACAAACGAGGAGGGATTGGACACACACCCACCTCCTCTCCCTTCCTCAGACCAGGTCACACCTTTCTGAGCAAACCCACCCACGGCCCCTGCCCAGCCTGCCCCAGGAACACCACACGGATGCACAGGGCACAGCATCAGCCTGACAGCCCTACACTAGTAAATGTCAAATATTAATTTGTCACATTATTTGTGCAGTGATTTAAAGCCAAATCCCGTCTCATCATTCATCTCCATCAGGCACACGAGGAGCGGGAGGGAAGCAGGAGCTTTCTGTCACAATCTGTAATGCCTACGCCAGGAGCTGCCAGGAAATATTTCTCTGTCAGGGAAGCAAACTGAAGTTCTGAGCGTGAAGGCTGGAGAGGGAAAGCTGCAGTACAACATGGAGATAATTAGTTTTGAAAGGCTAATCAGGTCACTGCTCTGGCTGGCATTTCTCTGGAGATGCACAGGCCTTTAGCTCAGCACATCCTGCCTCTCGATACCAGCATCCCTCACCAAAGCGAAGGAAGACTTTACAAACTATACAACTCTGAACTGCCACGAGAGCCCCCAGACAGCCAGAAAAGATCCCTAAAAATAGCCAGGAAATATCCCTACAACCTCTGGAATGAGAACAGACCCCACAGCACAGGGTGTCCCAGGCTGTGCTGCTCAATCCCCTTCCCCATGTGGGTCCAACCAGCCACAGAATCACTCGGGAAGGGGAAGGTTTAATCAAAGCTGATAGCAAGAACTAGGTTTATATTATCTCACCTATTTCATGCTGTTGTCTTGTGCATATTCATGGAGCCTTGTGTCTTGCACACACCTCTGACACCCTAGAAGGTGGAGATGTTGAGCATTATCAGCTCGTTCAAGCTGTGAAATCAGGCCTTTGGGTCTCTAAAAAAAATTGCTCACAACCCCCCAGCAATGCTTGATGAAAACAGCAGGGCACTTCAGCTTGTTGCTGGTTAGTGAATCTGTATCCACTGACCCTTCCTTAGCATTAAACAGCTACAAATGGCAAAAAAACCCATTTTCAAAAACCCAACAATTCTTTCCTGACATCCTTCCCTTTTGTCAGAAGGATGCTCTATTTTGTTTCTGAAAAACACGATCAATCTTTCCAGTAATAACGACTCGATGAATAAAATCTGTGCTACTTCCATGCCCTTTTCTAACAATGCACCTTATTTGTACCTTGGCTTATAAAAAAACCCCCGTACACTGATCGATCATTGCAGGCACCAGTGAAATAAAACTAACCATGAGACAAATAATGGGAGCAGAACAATAGTGCACATCTATTTAACGCCCGAGTTTAGACTGAGGGATAACATAAAGCACAATGATGCTATAAAGGCAGAAAGAATGAAACAACCCAGAACAACAATAAACTTTATTCCTCCAAAACACCACTGGTTAACCTGAATGAGGAGCTGTTTTACTCCTACCTGCAAAAAATAACTCTTTTGAGCAACGCAGAGGCATTAATAAATAAAACCCCAATTCAGGCCCTGGAAGACCTTCGAGCAGCACACGGAGTTTTGTTTGAAGGCAAAACAAAAAAAGTCGTCAAAAGTGTTTCACCACTTTCCCCTCACATAGTGACCAACCACTAAGTTACACACACTGTAACACCTGGTGGCCAGAAGTTGGCTGAAATTGGCCACCTTGCAGGTCACTACAGCCAAATTCTCACTGTCATTGTCACCTCTGCAAAAGCTCAGGTGTCTTTAGTGACTCCACCACATTCGCTCTGCTCTATGACTTGAGTACTTCCAGTTCATTGTGTTTTTCCATTTTTGCCTGAAGACTACAAAAAAAAAAAAAAAAAAAAAAGGCTTCAGAACACCTAATAATATATTCCCTTGCAATTCCTGGTCAGATAAAATGCAGTACAAAAATTAAATACCTTAAGCTCTGTTTGAGTTTTTAAAGACCGTCCAAATGCTAGAATTTAAAGCCTATTTTAAGAATTGAATTGTGCAGAAGGAGCACTAATTTGGCCAACTTATTAAAATAAGACCAGTCTAAAGGAAAAATTACTCTTGCAGGCAAAGGATTATGATGAGTAGGAGTCCTGCTTTCAAAAACCTTGGGGTGTGGACAGCTTTTTATGCACTGGAAGCAGTAAGGAGTGATCAAAACACAGACCTGTGCTCATGGGCATATTGCCAGTCAGTCCCCCAAAGAGGTAAGAGAGGTGATGTAGCAGGGATCTGTGAATCATAAATTATATTCCTGGGCTGAGCTCTCCAAAGGCCGAAATGAAAACATGGGGGACCATAATGAAATACTTCAATCAAAATGAAATAACCATCTACAGCTTATTTACACTGTCAAGGTGGATCTCAACAGATAGGTTGCCATAGAGAATAATTCCATCATATTTTAGCGAGAAAAGGAGTGCAGCCAAATAAATTATAAAGTTAGGATAAAGCATATGACCATGGGCAAGAAATACAGTGCTTTATACAAACCTTATAAAGGAGTTGGACAATGGTAAAATGAAATCTTGGAAGAAAGGAATCTTGAGATACTGTGCAATGGGAAAAGCCAGAGAACACAGTTTCTTGTGAAAAGATGATAATACAGTTCATGAAAAGCTGCCCTGAGATTAAAAAAATATCATCACTGATGCCTTTAGTGCAGCACTGAATTGCAGGGAAGGTGCAATCCAGGCACACAGTAGAGCACACCAGATCACGTGGCAGCACATCCCCGCTACCTGTGTCAGGGGAGAGCTCAGGAAGAAGGAACTGCTCTGGGCTGCAGTGCAGCACGCCTTGGGTACCTAACACCTGACCTTCTGCAGCACCTGATGACGCACAAAATGTAGTGACTGTAGGGAGACACCTCATCTGGGCTTGTTTACACCCACTCTGTTTGCCAGTGCACCTTTAGGAAATCTGGCCATAATTCATTACCTGTTCTAACACAACTTTCTGCACAAGAACGAATTTTACCCTATAACGCACTAACTAGACTTAAATTTCCCCTACGAGAAAGACAAATGGGTTTACATAGCATGTGGTTTTAAATCCTTTTTTATTCAGTTAATCTCTAGCTGTGGAATTGTGATTGAAATGTGAAAATGTATGTGTATTTTCTGATAAGAACCATTTTGCTTTAGAGACAGATGAAATATTATCAAGCGTATACACTTTCTTCAAGTTTTTAAACTGATGACGGAAATCCCATAATCAGAACATGGCACAGCCAATCCAGGTTAAGTGATAACATTTTTTTTCAACAAAATAAAACAAAACCCCAACCCTTTGAAGTGTTCTTACAGCTACATCTTCATAATCCAGACATGAGAAGATCTGCACTCTCGACGACTCTGAGCACACGCTCTTCAGCCGGCTCCACACAAAAGCCAGCGTTTCCTTCCCCTTCCTGAGTCTGCTGATTCCTTAATAGCAGTGAGACATGGCACAAAGGATTACCTGCACAGGATTTTCCATCTTCCCCCAGCTTCTGGCCAGCTGGACACTTGCAGTGGTAGCTGCCGATGGTGTTGCAGCAGCGGCCGTGGCAGCCCCCGCTCCCCGTGGTGCACTCATTGACATCTGCCAGGAGAAAGCACAGGCAACCACTGAAGATGGGCACTGGCCACAGCACCTGAAGACCTGAGGACAGTCCTGTCTGACTCATATGAAAAAATGAGGAAGTTTCTGAGATAAACAGCTCAGGACCCTGAAGCAACCCCAGGAGCAGCCACGCCCAGTTACACTGCTGAGCCCCTCCACCCAACCAGGTTGGGCCAGGGGAGGTTTAGACTGGGCATCTGTTGCCTCAAGTTTGCCTGCTTTTTACTGTTTGTATTTTATTCTCATGCAGCTTCAAGTAAATTATGTATATTTTTAGAATTTATCTATTTGTTTACATATTTCTCCTCTGGGAGGAGAGAGATGATTGATGGTGATGTTCACCAACGAGGTCGAAGAGGTGGCAACCTGTGTAGCCAATCTTTGGCCTGCTTGTAAAAGCTATTTAAGATGGAGTCACAAAAATAAAGAGAGAGCTTTCCTGCTGACCTTTCTGCTGCCTGCACATTCTTTCATGTCCCTAACAGCGACAGGTATCACAAAACATTTCCTCGTTGAAAGGATTGCCAAGCACTGGAACAGGGTGCCCAGGGAAGTAGTGGAGTCACCATCCCTAGAGGGATTTAAAAGACAGATATCACAGAATCATTACAGCTGGAAAACACCTCTGAGATCCCTGAGCCAGCCATTAGTGGATGTGGCACTTGGGGACATGGTTGAGGGGTGGGCTTGGCAGTGCTGAGTTAATGGTTGGACTCAATGGTCTTAAAGGTCTTTTCAGCCTAAATGATTCTGTGATTCTAGGAGTTGCAAGGGTGGGATTTTCCTCCTCTCCTTCTGCACAAGGTGAGTGCAGAGCCAAACTGGCTCTCCAAGTTCCACCCCTGGAACAACCTGTATACAGTCATCTCCAGCAGCAGAGAGGAGAAACCTCTGGAAGACGGTAAGATTTTAAATCAGGATCATTATGGTCCTGCTTTCTGTCAGCTGCTGTTACCTACACACCTGACTTATTCACCTTGTAAGCTGGTGTTTTCCTGCATGCAAAATAGAACTTTACACATTACAAATGAAGAACATTAAAGAGCTTAAAAAAAAAAAAAAAAAAAAAAAAAAAGAAGTAAATAGAGAGCCAATGGGCCAGTGGCAGAGAAAAAAAATCAATAGCAAAGACATTCACTTCCATATCTACCTAAATACCCTACATAAGAAATTCCAAAGAAATATGATGGGAGCCATCAGGCGAGCAGTGCTGCTCTGTTGAGCAGCAGCAGAGACAACAGACGATATGGAGGTGATTTCCAAAACAGAACATTTGTTCAAAGGAGATGGGAAATGTAACAAGCCCAGCAGGTATTTGCTGCACTGATTCCATGCACACTGAGCTTGGGAAATGCCTTCTCATTCACTTTGCCCTCTGAAGTGTTCATGTCCCACACACACACCCAGTCCAGCAGTGTGAGGGCAAGCAGGGATGGAACTGTGTGAGAATAATGGGCTCTGGGGGGCTTGGCTTCAATTTTTGGGGAAATGTCTTGATCTACCCTGGTGGCAAAGCCAGGGCTGAGGGGACACCCCACCTCCTCAAAGCCCAGGCTGAGGTGACAGATCTGACAGGCCTTTGGCACTGGGAAGGAGCTCACATTGCTTTCAGGTCAGACAGCAGGAAAGTCAGGAGAAGGAGGATTAAGCAGCAGAAGATAAGCATCATCATGACTGTAAAAACCACAGGCAGTTACTTCGTATTAGTGGCACTCCTCATTCCCAAGGGGGAAATGAGGCTTTAAAAAACACCATTTAATTAGTTGGCAAAGAAAAAAAATAAAAAGAAAGAATTTTACATTCATGCAAGAGAGGTGAGAGCCTTTCAACTGCAACCCTTCGCTATTAAAGACCAAGATTTACCGAGGTTTGTTAGTTCTTTGATGGGCTCAAGCTTCACTTGACTGGCTCACTTCTGATCCTGGCTAAAAGCCACAGGTTAAAAGAAATTTTTGAGGAGGTTTCAGACTATTAAAAAGCTAAAAGAAAAGTGTTTTGTGAAACACCAACGTTTGCTAAAGCAGAGATGGAGAGGCACAAACCCACTAAAACCATCTCATTTCTCTACAGCGTTAGCTTCAATGCAATGACTGACAAAATTATAATTTCTTTGTCCTCAGTGATACTGGAAAACACTGGCAGGCTATATTTAAAGAAAGGAATAAAATAAAATTCAGTTTTCTCAGAGCTACACAACAAACCCAATCCTAACCCGCGCGAAGCCAACGAGGCTCTTCTCCACTTCACGGGAACGCGATTTAAACAGAAACTTTTCCGTGAGGAAAAAAAAAAAGAAAAAACAACACTCCCTTCCCTCCCTCCCTTCCTCTCCAAAAAAACAAACGGCACCAAAATAAGAACGTGCGTCTGCTCGCTTCTCCTCGGCAGGAACATATGACAGGAGGCAGATTTTGGACGTGTTCCTGCCAGCACTGGGAGCGGGCACGCGAGCGCTCGGCGCCCCGTCCAAGGGATTGAATCCCCCCAGCTCACTGTGCCTCCATGTGCCTCGTGGTAATTAACAGTAATGAGCCACACAATGACCCGGCTCCACAGCCTAGACTTCCATTTATACTGACATGATTGAAAACTAATAAAAAACTCCTTGCTCTTTTTATGTTTTTTTTTAAATTTTTTTTTTAAACAAAATTTTTGGTAAATGGATGTGTAGAGAATTCTCAAAGCCTGACAGAAGGCTCACGTGGTATGCATCTGTAGGCAAACTTTGAGATAAGAAATGCTGATTTAGAAATGCGTTGTTGAGAGAGAAATGGAACTGGAAACAAGTTTCAAAGGATGGCCTTGCAAATAAGACTAGATACTTTAAAGAAATAAAACTATGAAAGATGCATCATAGTAGGACCTACAACGGGTAATTTTGGATGATTCGCTTTAAGGCATGAGCAGCATTTTGTGGCAAAAGCTGATAGGTCAAAAAAACACTTATAATGTATTGTAATTAGCAAATAGTTTGACTTCTGATTGTGATGGCTTGAATTATAACATCTATATTGTCTCACCCTTCTCATGAGACTGAAAATGGAATAAAAGTTTTTAAAATGCCTCTCAGTTGCCCCATCTCTGGGTCAGAAAAGGGGACAATTTTACAAACACTAAGGGAAGAACTGCTTTATTCTTCAGCACTCACAATGCTACGTGACCTCCTGGCGTAAAATATTGGCTGGGTGAGGTCTAGGATGTACAGCCCGATTTATTAACACCAGTGTCTACATTTTAAATCAAAATATTGGAACAAAACTCTTTCTAGCTGAGGAGCTCATCATTATCCCCTTGATTTCACCAGGGTATACTCCATTCGGAAGTGTGTAGTGCTGGTGCATGCTAATATATAGGAAGTTTCTCCTTTGATTGCAGTGTTCCTGTTAGCAATTAAAAATCTTTTCCTTCCTTGTTCAGTATAAAATGCTGTGGCCCACCTACTGGTGCTGTATGACTGAAAACCTCATTTCCTCTTTCTTCTAACCCTACCTTCTTAATGCCCTGTCCAGGATTTTCTTGTCCCCACCTTAATATTTGTTTCCATCTTTCAATGAAATGTTTTCCTGCATTTCTTTGCTGCTTTTTACACCAGGAGCCCACCACTTCTTCTGTTTTACTTGCAAAACTTGACATTCCATCTCCATGTGCCTTTAAAACAAACACCTTATTTAAAGCTAATCGTCATAAAATAAACTATAATTTCATTTCTGATTTAAGACACCAAAAAAAAAAAAGCCTTCTTGATACAGCTTTATTAGAGAGCAATCCCATTTGAAGAAATACACTGAGTAGGAATAAATCTCACCAGTTTTAGCCCTAATGCTATGAAAATTTCCTCTCTAAGCATCTCCATCCTTTGCTGCCCTGTCTCCTGTTCAAGACCTTCCCCACTGCCTGCTCCCTGCCAAGCTGTTTTCTGCAACTCCATAATAAAGGTCAGATGTTGCCTCAGTCCAAAGAAGCACAAAAAGAAATGATCTGAATGTGAAGTAATAAAGAATGTGTTTTACATTTGTAAAAGGCCGGGTCATAGAGCTTTTACAAGCCACAATCAGCTGTTCTATATTCCTAAAACAGAGTAGTCAGGATTTTAAAATCTGATTACAGCTCTGCCACTAAAAAAAAAAAAAAAAAGGGAAGTTAAAATAAACTCAACAAAAACAATTCTGTCAAATGATAAATTTCTGTCTGCTTTCCATATTCAATGTCACTCAAGGTTGCAAATATATTTTGCCTTTTGAAT
Organism: Sylvia atricapilla; assembly: GCF_009819655.1. NCBI lineage: Eukaryota > Metazoa > Chordata > Aves > Passeriformes > Sylviidae > Sylvia > Sylvia atricapilla. Next base: position 3,511,622 of record NC_089149.1, on the reverse strand, counting down.
AGTGAGAAAAATGACAGAAAATTTCTGACACGTAACAAGTCTGCCACATTAGGTCTGACAAAAGTTCAATGTTATCAAGCCTATCAATCCATCTGTAATGACATGCTGTAGGCACTTCAACCAAAAAAAAAAAGAAAAAAAAAGTGATGTTTGCGACTGCAATGTTTCACGTTTATTTATAGAGCCAATGTTGCAACACAAAAACATTATCCATGGGACACACTGGATGTGAGCCTTCAATCTTGCCATGGTAAAAATAATTGAAAACACCTTGCATCTAGATTAACTTGATATTAACTTTATATATGATCTGTCTAGCGTACATGTGGGGGAAAATATCCACAATATATTTTAAATCCAGTAGTATGTTAAAATATGGATTGTTGACATGCTCATGTCCTGGTGGTATTTTAGAACAGAACTATAAAAGGAGTCTTTACTCCAAAAATTATATTATAAAATACTTGATATGGAAGGGAACATAACTTTTTTTTTTTTTCATGAAGGAGACAACCTTTGCCCAATTAACCCTGCCTACATGCTAAATGGAGATGGACCATTCCAATCCCTCCACCTCTGTTCTTGTTAATGCTATTCCACCTGAAAACACCACACATCCTCAGCTCCAGGGAAAACAACCCTTCACCAAGTTTTTATGAAAATGTAGGTGATTTCAGATTTCCTACAAATAAATGGAGGCTTTATGCAAAAGCAGACACTGGACAAAGAGGTTTTAATTGGTAACTCCAGCCTGAAATCTAACAGCAGTGACCTGCTCTATCAGTGGCTCTCAGAGTACAAAGCAGAAAAATCACTGTGGAAAGCAGAAATATGTATTGGCATTTGGGGCAGCAGTCTCCTCTCACACCTCTGCACTGAGCTGTTGGTGAGGGCTGCAGCTCTGCAGGGTCTCCACCTGGAGCTCAATTCAGCATCTTTAAAATCCAGTGAGGGATTAAACCTGCCCTGAGCACAGCACTGGCCAGAGCTGGGGAAGGAAAAAGAATCTGCACCAAGCAGGGGCTCAGCTCTGCAGCAGGAAAACCATGAAGGGAAACACCATCTAATTTTGGCAATAGTTTGTCTGTTCAGATCAGTGGAACACAGCAGTTAGCTCACTGCCTACAGGTCAAGGTGTTTTTATTCTCCCCATACAACAAGTTAATGCCATATTCATTAATATAAAGACTAATTTTTAAGATAACAAGAGGAATCTCGTAACTGCCACACAGTATTTAAAACCCATTTTCCAAGGTTTCTGTACTTATCAGCTCTATATTAGCGACATCTTTATTCATTTAAGGCAGCCACATGCCAAGTTGCCATTTGGGTGCCCAGCTCTGGGGCTAACTCATGCTCTGACCCGTGAGCCACTGACTCCAGCACGTGTCAGAGCTCCCTGGACTTGTAATAAATCACTGAAGTGGAATAAAATCTGTAAAAAATCATTCCCTTTGTTATTGCAATCCTGCCTGAACAAAGCCCACCAGCACGGAGTGAGGAGGTGACTTTGATTAGTTTAAAAGCGTTAGGGTAACACACCCTGCTTCAATCAGGAGTCACAGCAACCACAACCTATTTATTTAGAGGGAAGACAACATTTCATTAATAACACTTGGGACCTTCTCCTGAAGACTATGATGGACTAATTTCAGGAATCTAAATGTTAAATATCTTTAAGAAGGCAGTTTGATTCCTCTCTCTAACAGGCACTGGCAGCTTATATTGATTTTTATAGCAATTTAGGTACGTAAATTCTTAACTCAGAAAACATAAATGCTGTTGGGTAAAAAAAAACCCCAAACCAAACCCTCATAATGTTTAGGATCAATGTCTAAACATAGTTTATCATGTGCATCTGAAATGCTCCTATATGTGTACTTTAATATATCACACAGTTGTAAAACACCAACTATCTTACAATTTGCCTCTATAAGGAGGTATTATAAGCAAGTGTCTGCAAATCACAATGCCTGTTTGGCAATTTCTCATACATTGATCTAAATAATTTGATTCAATTTCTAAAAAATGCTGAAGATCCAAAAAATAAGTACCTCCTTAAGTTTTACACACTGGTTTTTTTGGGTTTTTTTTTTTTTTTTTTGTTAATTACAGCTTGGATGGTCTGCAACCAAAACCACATGTCTAAAAAAATCCTGAAACCTGAGCAAGCTGATTTGAACTTTAAAGGCCACTCACTGCTACAGTGCAACACAGTTCACATGAGCACACATGCACATGTATCATATCAACACCGCACGTAAACACAATGTAATGCACAAATACACTGGACAGGCTGCCAGGCACAACATTCACACCCCAAAGACTGCATTTGTCTTGGTTTCCTGCAAAAAGCTTTGCAGCAGTTGTGTTTGAGCAGTAATTGTCTCTAAAACATAAATTACATACATCACTTCCAGCACTAACCATAAATTATCCGCCTGAATAGCAAACAAAGCTGCTCGTTCTGATCGTCAGCGCAGCCCTGCCCAGGTATTGATTAAGCACTCTCGATGCTTTATTAGGTTTTCTTCCCCCACAAAGTCAATACCAGGATGAATATTTCTTCTCGGGCTGTTATGAAGTATCGTAAATCTGAGTCATTATTAACAAGCGCCTGATTAGTGGAGCAAACTTATCGGAGAGTTTGGCACAGGCTCCCGGAGCGTCACCTCCCAGCAAACACCCATCACTGCCACTGCCTCTGCTGCCAGCTGTGCTCCTTGTGCTTCCACAAGTTATCACCTCCTTTTCCCATTTTCCTTTTTTTTTAATTTTTTTTTTTTTAATTACTGCTGCACTCATTCCTCTTTATCCCCATGTCACATTCCCATATGCAGGGAGCATCCGTCATGGAATGAGTATGTGCACAGCCCCTGTTCCCCAGGGATGTGGGGCTCCGCCATGGCTTGCTTTCTTTTCTTACTGTGGCACTAGAAATTTTCATTTAATTCAACTTTTAAATGCAAAACCAAAAGCAAATAAAGCTCCTGGTTAAACATACTTAGCCAGCATTCATTTCTCCTTATTAAAATCATCATCTGAAGAAAAAAATAACAAATGCATTCATCAATCATCTGCACTTGCTCGCATTAAGAACAACTCCTTTGAAGTCAGAATAAAATCCTAACAGGGGAAAATACAGGCTCTGAGTTTAAATAGGTGAAACCACAGCTCTTAAAGCCCAAGATGCTGGCACATGCTGCTGTGTTAGACTGGACCTGTAGCTCATCTCGTGCCACTGCAGAGAACACTCTGTAGTTGCTGCAGGTACAGAGATGCCCCTTGCAACCCCAGCTCTCCTACACCACCAACCAGACTCAGGTCTGAAACTGGTACTTCAAAGTTATTTTAAAAATCTCTGTCCCTGGTCATGGCAGCCATCCATACCCATATCCTGCTCGCTTTTTAAGATTCTTCTTTTTTGTTCCTAATGTCCTGCACATTGATGACATTCTGCAAAAAGCAACTTCCAAAACCAAACCATTACATGACAGAACACCAGCTCTGATTTCTTTTGATCTCTCTTTAAAACCCTCAGCCAAGCAGGAACCATTTCCTAGAAGTGAAGAGCAGGACCTAGACCACGCCCGAAGTTTTCCTCTGTTCGCTAACCAGAACTCAACTGAGAGGTGGAGTTGGGAAGTCTGTCACAGCACAATGAAATCCTGTAATGGTGCTCGTTTTTAAACTATGTTTTCCCAGACAAGGTATGAATAATGCAACCAAACACCCCAGAACATCTGAATAAAGCAACACCAGCCTAGCGGATGCTAATTGGCAGCAATTGGCGCTGATTGTGGAGTGCGGCTGGAGCTGTGATTACAAACAGAGCTGACGCAGCCAGCCCAAACCTCAAGTACTGCTGCTGCAATTAAAGATATTTTATCAAATTAGACAAGTGTTTGCCTTTCCCTGCTACGATGGTTATGAGCAAAACATAAAAGAAAGCCTGGCTGGCTGTATGGCACCTTTCCCACATCAGAGCTCTGCCGAGATGAGTTTCTTTCTGCTTTGACTTTTTATGCCACAAAATGGGACCCTTTCAGAAAGGATTCAGGGCTCTGCAGTGTCTTCCTTAAAAGCCCTTGCTTTTATCTAGAAGTGCTTCTGCCCTAAAAATGCAGTCTCTTTGCAGTGTACCTGACTTCCAGCGCCGACAAGTGCTGGTTATGCACACACAAACATGGAAAGGCTTTGAACCTCCCCAGTCTGATTTCACAGTGTAAGCCCTTAGTGTTTTTGCAGGCAGGTAAACATTCTTCAAACATCATTTCCAAGGCAGTGACTATCAGTGAGGCTTCAGGACTCTTAGCGACTGGATTGATGTTTTTGAGTCCTAAACCCCAAGCACAAGCCCCACAGTTGACTCCAGCCAAGCCAAGTCCTGGTGCCCAAAGGAGAGTTCACAAAATGGACCTTGAACTCCAGACATCCTTGCACCCTGCTGCCTTCTGCTTTCCTGGGAGAGGAAGTCAGTAAACCACTTGGCCATGCACTAAGGCTGCTAATATTTTCTGTTATCCCCAACTCTCCTCTCTTGTTTCTGGATCTCGAGAAAATTTACATGAACTTCTGCCTTTTCTCCAGCTTCCTGTAAACATCTATAAATCAGGTCAGCAGAACTGAATTGAAAAGGATGTAGAAAAATACCCCAGTGTGCTGGGTCATTTCTCAAAACTTAGTACTTAGAGTAATTTTTACAGATTTCCATGAGAACAAAAAAAAAAGAATAAATCAAGGCTAGGCAAATGTATGGAGGTTTTCTGGCCAAGCCAGCTGGAGAGTGACAGCCAGTGTCATACAAAAGTGTCAATGACCTGAAGATACCCATGGATTAACCAGTGCCAGCATCTTCAGGACCAAACACAAGCTCAAGCAGCACAGCACTGGCATCAAAAAGGAACAGCGAGGAAGCAAAGGCAGCACTTTGTGTACTCTGCTCAACCTGTACTTTTAAGGGATTTATGAGTTCTTATGAAGAGCACAGCAATGATCCAACACGGAAATAACAAAACCAGAGATAAAGATAGATGTGCACGTTGGTGATGCCTTTGAGGGTCCCCGTGATGAAAGGTGAACGAACAATTTCAAGCAGAAATAAATGCTTGTTGCAGGCAAAACCTGTAAGGATGGGTCAGATTCTACCGATTTAGGGGTGGCACACCACGTGCAACGTGGGGTGTTGAGAAGCTCTGCTATAATATTACTGGAAAATCTGTGTACAGCAGCAATCTGAGTTTGTGACAGCAGGAGTGTGAGAGGATGAGCTCGAGCCAGCAGGATGTAGGAACAGGGAACCGAGCGCTGCAGGAAGAGCTTATCTGGAAATCAGCTTCCCTACATTCAGGGAAAGGACACAAATCACAGCTTCAGCTTCTAACTGCAGAAAAGACAACAAAGGAAAGTCCTGTTTGAAGTGTAGAATAAAGTAAGTGTTTATTCCAGCTTTGTCTCTGTCTTTACTCTGTCCTCAGAAGAACTCCTCAATCTGAGCGAATGAATGTCTCCTTTTGTCTGCACCTGTGGAATAAACGTCTCAAATCCAGGAGTGTCCTTGTGTCCACTGCAGCACTGTGGGAAAGAGACACCTGAAGCACTTCAAAACCAATTTTGGTTCTTCAATCCCCCCCAGGGCAGCTCTCCCCTGGTCCAAAGCAGTCCCCGATGCAGCAGTGGCCAGGACTGCAGGTGACGAGTGACAGTGCTGCCACCAGGGAACCCCCAGAACAGAATTTGTCAAACCCCTCTCCTGCCCACAGGCCCCAGTGAAGGACCAAAGCCCCAAGCCCAGAAGTTGCTGCTTAACCTGCAAAGAAGCTGAGTGTTACCACAGTCTGAGCAAGCTGACAAATAAATCTGGCAGCTTAAATTTCAGGGCATTCCTATTGTAATAAGCCAGTTCCTTGCAAACTGTGCTTTTTCATAATATAATTAACCCCAGCACTAAGCATGTGAGCAAATGAGTTCATTTTTCACATGAATAATGGAAACCTTTTTTTTCTTTTTTTCTCTTTTCTTTTCCCAAACCATTACGAACAGAAATGGATATGAAAAAATTCTCAGCAGAGAAAGGATGATGTGTCCTGGCTTCTAGTTTAGAATAGGAATTCATTATGGAGATTGAAATGGAAGGTTCTATTTTCTTTTCTTATTTTTCTTAATAGTTGTCCTTGCCAGTCTAATCTGAAACTTTGCTCATCATGAGGTCTAGCCTGGGATTAGATCAAACAGCCTCTGCTATGGCCTGAAATGGGTTAAATTTCTCTTCCTTCCCATATCCTCCTGAATACTCTCTCCCATCTTTTGTTTTCCATTTCTAGAAGATCTTTCTAGTGGTTCTTTGTGGGCAGATTTACTCACTGTCCTGACAAAAATCCTGTGCTAACTTTAAATGTAAACTCACTCCACTTCCTACTACAGAAAATAACATTTCTGTCATCATTCCCTGTGTGGCTGAAACACAACCACACAACCAGGTCACTCGTTTACAAGAGACACAAATGGGAACTGGTTATTCAGTTTACAGAAGTGTAAGTTTTGAGAACTGGCAGAAGTGTAAGGCACAGTCACCGTGCCTTGCAGTAACTGATCTGGTGTGTCAAGGGCAAAGCAACCCATGGGAAGAAGGAAAAAAGAAGAAAGATTAAATCTTCATCAGTTTAATTTATAAAGAAACCCAAGGGAAGTCACTATTCCCAGAGACTCCATTTCATGATTTGTCTTATGAATTCTTCCAACTTCTCTGACACCCAATGGGTGCTCCTTAACTTTTGCTTACGGTGATTATTATTTACTGTCCCTGCTGAAAGGGAGTCCCTTGAAAAGGCAGAAATGGCATTTAGTACTGAACAGGAGCTAAATATTGCAGAGAGGTCTGAATCCTGCTCATCAGAAACAGCACCCAGGTGAGCATCCTTTAGCTGAAAGGGAATTCCCACTGAGGAATTCAACCAGGGCACTTAAACTTGAATATGGAGTTACATCAAGCTTGAAAAAAAAGGGATGTACAAACCATTAACTTTCATGCAGATTTCACCAGTGACGAGCTCGAAGCACAGAAATGAAGAGACAGGATTTTCTCTTCCCAGTTAAATTAACAGTGAGGAGCAGAGCACAGCTGTGATTTCTCAGGGCCTTTCCCAGCAGAGCAGAACAGCACAGAACCCTCCTCTCAAACAAATAAATCAGGCCCAGAGTGATGGGGTAAGGCAGACACTCTGCAGAAGGAACAATTTGGCAGCCAGTTCCCTCAGCCTGACACCAGCATTTGAACCTGGGACCTTCCCTGCTCCTGCTCACACATGTGCTCACCACGTGCAGCTGCTGCCTGAGCACGGGGAGCAGGCTCAGCATCACACCCTGGGAATTCTGCTCGTAAAAATATGGGATCCCAAGGTTTTTCCAAAGGACCAGTGTCAAAGGTGATCCCAGGCAGAAATTAGAGGGCTGAAATTGTTAATCCTGCGTGGCTGAAATTAATTCCTACCAGAGTCAGTTTTATGCAAGCCAAACTTCCCATTCTGGTTCCCAACACAAACTGAATTTGCCTTTTAAATCTCTCTGGATGTCAGGCATCTGGTCTTGATGGAGAGCCATTCCCTATTATTTCAGGGGGTATAACCAAAGAGAAATCAGTATTTATGTTTTCAGCAAGACATCAGTGACTCGTCAGCTTAAATAATTTAACACTTCAAAGTTACTATATCATTTGGTCTTTTTATATATGATCATTTTACACCTTAAAACATGCGTTCCTCTGCCTCTCTCTCCCTGCAAACAGCTGACATATATTTTCATATATTTTCACTATTAACAAAGTGTGTGCCATAGTGAAATATTACATCACCCCACACTCTTGGTAAGATTGTTTGGTTTAGGGTAACAAACTGTTTTTTTCAGCAACAGTAAAGGTCAGAGTCTTAAATTTAAATCTCTTAAACAGAACATGCATTAGAAATAAACTCCAAGTTTTAAAGATCTATTGAAAATGTTCAGAAAAAATTAAAAACAGACAGCAAAGGGCAAACACTACTAGGGAGGGGAAAAAAATTCAAACAGGGCCAGAAAGCTGTGTAAAAATAAATACATAACCAGCACACACTTGTGTGCAGCACACGTAACGTAGGCAAAGCCAAGTATATTTCACAGACACGTGTATTGTTTGGAGTCTGAGTCCTGTTTTCAGGAGAGTGAGGAAGTAGATCAATAAATATGTTTACCTTGATCTTTAGCTCACTCTTACAGACCACTCAGAGCATCTCGTTTAACCAAAGCTCTTCAAGCCCAGTGCTGCTCTTCAGCTGACGGAAAAACAGCTGTACAACGCACGTCAGAGTAATCCAAGGCTGAACAGCCTGGCCTGGGCACATCCCAGCCTGGCCTGAGCACTGGTTAAAACCAAGATCTTCCCAGCTGTGTGAATAAAACACCCCCAAACCTGAGCAACAATGCAGGACTGCAGCAGTGCCGCGGCCGCAGGTCGATGCCAGTTCCCAGCTCAGGTTTCCACGCTCGGAATTTCACCCTTCAGCTCCAATCAAAAAATAAATTCCTCACATTCAACCCAGGCTAATTACTTTTTTTTTCTCTGCATGGAAGAGGCAGCCAAATCCACTGTGACGCACAAAGGGAAAGTGTGATCTATGAGCAAAGTACATCCACCACAACGTTATGGATGGTTCTGGAAATGCAGCCAGAAGCAGACGTCGCTCCCAACATCGCCGCTGTTGCCAACAGTTACCACCTAATGTTGTCTGAGAGACTGCAGTGATTTCGTGTTCAAAGGGAAAGGCAAAGCCTCTGGTGTCTCAGATCCCACGCTGCTGTTACTGCTGGCAACGGGGAGTTTAACACCTGGAGGATATTCCTGGAGAAGGCAGCGCTCGCCTTCCCCACGTGGGATGCAGCTGCTGTGTGTTACTCAAAAAACAACAAACCCCCCCCAAAACCCTGAGAGCTGGCCTGAAGTTCTCTGCTGAAGGAAGTAATGCAGCAAGACCATAAACTATTCCTCAATTGCAGGATACTTTAGTTATTGATTTCACTTTTTCTGCCCACACTGAACCGCCTCTTTGGCCCACCCAGGAGTGTAAAATTATTCATTTTACTAGGTACTTATACCTCCTAGTTTTGCTAAATATTTGTATCTCCTCTCCAGGATACCTGTATTATGGCCATTAACAAACAGTGAAAAGTGCAGATAATGTGTGAGTATTTCTCCATATTTATCTTTTAAACACAGGGAAGGTGTGAATTGTTGCCAACACAGGTAATGCTAAAACCTGGTTCTTTCACCACTAGGGCAAAAGACCAGAGGCTCAAAGATGGTAGAGGAGGAAATTATTGGTTTAACTTAACAGGAAAACTGCTAGAGAACATAAAGCTAAGAAGGGTCATTTGTTAGTAGTAGACAACCCAAAATTATTAATGGAAATTGTTGAGATTCTTGAGCATCCAGCCATGCCATAGACCTCTGAAATGCACAGCTTAAAACACAGCTCCTTTTCCTTCTTCCTCATTTTAGGGATCACTTTATGAAATCCCTTCTGTTATCAAAGGAACCAAGACACAGCTTTTCCAGGAAGAAATGAGTTGGTTTGGGAGAAGACCAATAAATCTCCTTAGGTCAAGATTTTGGCTGTGTTCTTAACTGCTCCCCTAAGCCTGTGACCCATAGAAGCAACATTCCCCTGTAAAGTAGACCTCAAGCTTAACTTCCAACAAGCTGCTTCATCTTCAGGTGAAAGTTCTTCACAAGGTGCAAAATACTTTTAAACTTTTTTTTTTTTTCCCTTATTTCTTCCTTTCTCCTCACCTCGACAGTCCCACGCTTCCAATTAAATTAAAACTGGACTAGTGTAGTTTTGTGGGACTTTTCCCTCCAATGCTAAAGTATAATTATAAGATGGGGGGAATAAAATTACAAATTCCACCAAGGTCATTAATGTACAAAATGCAAATTGTCTCCCATTTGTCAAAGACCCTGGGGAAGTCTAGAGATAATTGAAATGATAGATGAACAGAGGAGACTAACTGCTAATGGTCTGTATATCAATGAATCAATGTCACATTTATGAAGGGCTTTGGGAAATTATTCTAAATACTTCATCTACAACAGCTGAAGTTTAGCCTACTTTTTCTTTCTAATGCTGAAAAATTAATGAAAAAGTTCAGTTTGTAGTTACACAAGTGTAAACCTGGGGTAATTTAAGGTGGATGGCAAGAAATTGAAGTGCTACTTATGTTTGTGCCAGATGTGACCAAAAAATCTCAGGTACCAGGGATTATGGGATAAATAAAAGCAATATATATTTCAGACATAATCAAATATAGACCAAGCCTAAACCTCAAAGCGTTTAAACTCAGCTATTTACCTTTGCAACTCATTTTCTTCAGAATGTAAATAAACTAAAAAATCAGGGAATGCACGTACCACTGATTTCTGTGCTTTTCTATTCTCCTTGTATTTTCAATTACAAACTGAACTGCTCAGGGCTATTTTCAGATGTATTTATGGGGCACAGACCAAACAGGAACAGGGAATGGAGAGAGGAAAACCCAAAATATTTCCTTTTCAAACAAAAAGTGAAGAAAATCCTGCAGGTAACTTTGGAACAGTTGCACAGAGAACAATATTCCCACTTCAAAAGAGGAAAGCTACAAACCAGTAAGTCCCTCTGCAGAGCCCTCTCCCAGCTGAGTAGGAGCCAGTGAGGAAGAGACATGAATAAAAAGAAAATTTAAACATTAGGATGTCATTTTGGGTGAATCTGTAAATGGTCTGGGAAGGTGAGTCAGTTTAGAAGGTTTCTTCTATGATTATAATTGTTATACATTTATTATTCCTTTTTTTCTGCTTCCCAGAAGGTTTGAATTTCTTGCCAGGAAGCTTTGGATGAAGAGAAACCAGGACAACTGCAGGCTTCTTTTGTGAGGGGAAAAAAAAAAAAAAGAAAAAGCTTTTCCTAGCAAAAAGAAATAAACCATCACACCCTTTTGAGGGGCAGTTTACACTGCAACAGGTGCCATCACTATAAAATCACATGAATTAATCCCTTTTTCATCTTGATTTCACTGTACAAAGTCACAGAAAGGGGATGGGGAGAAGAGGTGAGTTTTCTCGTCTGTGGGAATGGGAGAGATCTGTTCCATCTGGAAATAGCACCACGAGTGCCTGGCTCATGGAAACACGAACTAATCCAGAAATACATCTGATTTCCCAAGAAAATGAATGAAATGGTCCTGTCTGGAACACAGAGCTGCTCCTCCTGTTACAGGTTCTGGCACATGGAGCAAGAAGTGGACAAGGCTCTCAGGGAAACAGCACCGAGAGGAAATTCTTGCTGTCTGAGCAAAGGCAACATGTACACATTGCAGGCAAAATGATCACACTGCATTTTCTCATCATTACAACCACAAGTATTCATGAAAGGAATCAAGAAATCCCATCAAGCTGCTGAGAAAACAAGGAGGGATACCCATGGGTTGGAACCTGCCTTCTCCATTATAAAATATCACTAAGGATGATGGAAATCTGGAGCAGCTTCCCCTTAGGATAACAACAAATCTTGAGGCAAAACTGATCAGAAATGGGAAGTCCATATGAAAAAGGAACCACTAAGACCGATCTGCTGAGTCACTGACATTATTTAGCACTGTCATACATTAATCAGACAGTCATACTGACTGTCTTCTCTAATAAAGACCTGTGAATAAATACTCCATAAAATTTCCATAGGAAGGGGATAATGTTACAGGGGTAAAACAAAATTTGCAGTGCCTATTTTAAGGAAGAGAGGGAGGGGAGGAAAGCTAGCAGCACAAATAATTAAATAAAAAAGGTGTCTTGCAAACTACTGGACACTTTTGTGGAGATAGTCTGTTTTGGATGTTTCAGTTGGTTGGCAAAACCTGAAGACACAAAACCAGCTTGATGCTGGTTTGTTAATAGTTTGTTCATTTGTTAATAGTCTGTCTTTTCTCCCCCACTGCCCTGTCAGTCTTCCCCAGTGCAAGCTCAAACCAACTCCTTTAAACCCAGCAATGTAACAGCCCACCTTACATCTCCTTTTACCTGTTAGCTATTTACCAGTCAGAGGGGAGCAGAGGAGTGTTCCCTCTCCAAGATCTCAGAGCTGCCCTTCCCTCCCACAGCCTCCCCTGTCCTCCCCAAATCTCTTCCCTGAGAAAGAGGCACAGAGAGGAGGCAGAAAAAGGTCCCCACAAAGAGCAAAAGCTACACCAAAGAAATAAAGCTGAGCTTTACAGAATTCCTGAGCTGCAATGAAGGTGGAGATCGAGGGCTTTCTCTGAGCATCTCAGTTTTGCAGCTTTCCATCTGTGCTGGACTCCCACCTGGGCTTTTGTGGAGATGCTGAAGGAGCAAACCCTTGCCCTTTATGGGTTTCCAGGGGAGTGTTGGCTCTTATCATCGTGGGCTCTGGTGCCAGGTTTCCCACAAAGGGCTGTCAGTGATTTCACCTCAGAGCTGTGCCAAAGGGGTGAAGTGCAGCCCCCCTCTGTTGCTGTCGCAGCTTCCTAAGTAGCCAATTAACAGAACATTCAATTCCTCCATTTGCTGAAGCACATTTGTTCTGCTAGATCTTAATTTTGTGAATGAGTGAAATATGAGTTAAGACAATTTACATGAGTTAATGATACAGGGCAAGTTAACTGATGGGTTGTTCTGGCTTTTTGCAGGGAACAATTTGCACGCAGCCTTTCAGGGCCATAATTACCTGCAATACCAGAGTCTCAGCACACTCTTCTCTTTTTTTTATTTTTTGCTGTTTTACAGATGTGTCACTCTCAAGAGTACTAAGTGAAAACAGATTACCTGCCACTGATCACCCAACACATCCACAGAGGAAGGTGGGGGAAGCGTCTCTCCAGTGACAAGTTTTGATTTGTGGATTAAATTCCCCTCTTAATTGAGCCATGCTTCTTCTGCTAACAAATTCTTGTGGAAACCCCAGGATAAATTTACCTCTTTTGCAGAGTAACTTTTCCTCACGTCACATCCTCCCCTTTCTTCCTCCTTATTTCATTAAGATGTTGAGCTATACGTACCAACCCTTCATCTCAAACACTCATTATGGAAATACTGCAAACCCAGAAGATGTCACAGTCATTTCTTTTACAGCTTTTCTTTTTGTAGGCGACATTCATACTGCAGAATAATTTAGACAGTAATTTAATCACAGGGTTTAGAGGTCCAGCAAATGTTACATTTACATAATGTCAGTCTTTCAGCAGATAATTTGGTCCTTTGCATGTGTTAAAAGACGACTTTGCTTGTTAAGTTCATGTTAGTACGTTTAACCCAGCAGATGAATGGCTGGTTCCTTAATCTGCCATATATTTCTAATTTTCTTAAGGATGATTAGAAAATTTTATTTAGAGTAAATTCATGAGCACAGTCATCCCACTGGAGTGACAAATCGAAAAGATTATTAAATCTCAGGGTCCAGAAATCTCCATAAAATGGTCATAAAGTCCTTGCAACACAGTAAATGCCAATTTTTTCCTTATATAAGTACTTCACTAGTCAATATATTGCTTCTGCCTCCTTTGAGTATGTGACTGAAGTTATTGAAATGTGCCTCATTAGTTTCATAATATTCTCCTAAGGACATATGGGTATTTTGTAGTACTGTTCTTTGTCTTGTCAAATGCTGTTAAAGAGAATGAAAGAGGTTATAAGAAATGTGATTTCATTTCAGTGTGCCAGTGCTACTATCCTGGACATCCAAAAGATAAAATAAAAGGTGGTAAATCATCATTACCCAAAGAGAAATAGCATGTCTGTACAAGTGATTTTCCAAAAGCACTACTGTGTATTTAAACTTAGAAGAATAATAACCTAGGCAAACATCTCAGGAGCCTTAATACTGAATACCTACATTTAATACTGTGTTTCTGCCTTTTTATATTGAAGTTACACATTATATTCTCATTACTTAACATGTAAATTGAAATCTCCCTTTTAATTTACACTTGTACAATGCCAGGATTTACAGCAGAAAAAAAAACAAACCTGTTGCATCATCTGGCCAGGCCATGCCACTGTAGGATATTCCCTGATTTTCCACTGCTTCACTTGTCTGGTTTTAAATCTAGTGTAGCCAACCACAGACCAAATCAATGAGCCAAAAACTACACCAAGAGCTGGGAGCACATTTGGATCATTTAGTTGTAACTCAGCACAATTTCTGCACCCTTTAAAATAGAAATGTGTTTACCTAGAGGACAAATTCATCCAGCCTCCTATCAATGAAACAGGTAATAGACATCCCCAGTGAGGGGCTCAGAGCAGCTGGAGAGGAAGGCAGCAGAACAGAGTGAGGGGAGACACTCATTATTCTCCTTAATTCACTCAGCTGACAATTGTCACCAGCCTGACTTCTACAGCACAGAGAAAACCCTCTTTTCTCCTGGCTTAAGGTCTTGAAAAGATCACATTTCATTTCTCAAAAAAAAAAAAAAAAAAAAAAAAATCCCTCATTTCTTCCCAACATACACAACAGTTTTCAGTCTGTAGCCTTTATCAGTTATTTTTACTTATTAAAGGAGCTGAATGGGGTTTTCAATTCATTATTTGTTTTTAAAATGAAATCCAAACAGTTTTTCTCTTATGGCAAGTTTGGGCTGAGGACTCCAGGAAGATAAGGAAACCCAACTTCTTCCAGATGTGAGACAACTGTGTATCCTCCCAGCAATGACAAAATTGAATTGGTTAATTTTCATTAATACTTAGATGATAAAGCTTTAAAACAATCAGAATTAAATCAGATATAGATTTAATTACCACTAAGCTTAATAAAAAAGGATTATTTGCTATTGCCACTTAAACAGAGCAAGTTCCAAATTTAGAGTTGACACAACCGACAAGGGCAACTCAGCATGCGCTGATAATTTCGTCATCAAAGTGATAAAATTCTAAGCTCAAGGCACTTTCTTTGATTATTCTTTAACACAGTTTGTAGTATGGCACCAGGACTGGATGATCCATCACCAAATGGATGGATATTTCATTTCCCAGATGCTGAGCTCTGAAGACAGGTTAAGGAAATACCTGACCCACGTGAGGCTGGATCTCCTCGAGTCAGAAGGTGCCACCAGGTGATCCCTGTGTCAATTAGACTGGCACAGATACAGCAATTTGTAGACCTGCAGCAGGAATGCTTTGGAGAAAAGGTGCATGATCCCAAACCATACCTAAAATCAATGTGAATATTGATGTACAATGAGATCTTTAATGGCAAAGTCCTTACAGTTCTTTACATCAACCAAATAATTAAATTAAAAAGAACGAAATGTTTTCCTAATTAAGCAGCATGAAGTGCCAAATACTGATCTATTTTCATCTCCAACATGTTTCTATCATTTTTTCCTTGCAGTCCCTGATGTTCCCCCGTTAAAAAAAAAAAAAAAACCCTAATAAAAAAAAAAGCTGCCTTACTTTAATCCAAACTAAACCTCCAAGTCTCATACAAGAAAGCAGAGAAAAGTTACAGAAGTCACTCCAAAATGTTCTCATTAGCACTTCTTTAGGTAAGAATGAGAATGAAAAAATGAGCTCTGTGAGGGCTGAGTGTCACAGCTATTTGCTGAGGCTATTATAATCATATCAATGGCTTATTGAATTTCATAACCATGGTTCTACATCCTTCACTGACAACTATCAGAGAGCTTAACTCAAAACTCCAAGTCAGAATGAAGGCATAGACACAATGTGCTTACACACTGAAGAAAATAAAATCTCCTAAGGTCAGATTTATTTTATGGTTAAAATAAGGACACACATAAAGCTCCAATTCCTATCTTAACCCTGGTGAAGTCATAAAAGAGTAGGATGTAAATCTCACCTATTGTGTCTGTACTCCCTGTTGTGTATCACAGCACAGCACAAAACAACTTGAGAGAGAACATCTCACTGGTTTTATCCTGCATGAGAGCCTCATTCAGTGCCACGAAAGAGGCACTAATTCGATTTCTGGTTCTGAACTGCTACAAAACTCACTGGGAACTCACAGCCACCACCAGGATCAAACCTGGAGTGGGCAGCAACAACCCACTGGTACCAGGCACAGGGAGAGCCTCCCTGAGAACCCACAATTGTGAGTAACTCCAAGCTGGCACGAAGCAAACCTTGCATGATCCTAACACGTCTCATCCTCCCTGACTGCACCAGTGAGTCATGCAGTGCAAAGGGAAGCAGTGCCTTTATGACATACAGCTTTTCCTCACACGCAGGTTACACATGTAATTTGCTATTTACTGAAGCCTCCAAACTTGGCAGCAGAGGGAGACTGCACAGTTGCCAAAATAATTGGGGAGAATTAGGACTAGACGGTGCAGTAATGACAAAAAGCCTTGGGAGACATCCCACAGATGTTTCCTGATGCTGAGCAGAAACTGCATGCAAACCCAACTAGAAAACAATAAACTGGCCAACACAGGTCAACAGGCAAGGCAGAAGTGGAGTATTCAATGGCTCAGTGTGTAAAACACCTCACCTGCCTGCACTGTCCTGCACCATGGCAAACTCTGGCAGGTGTCACTCTCCAACAGGCCAAGGAGACAAACAAGATCTGTGACTTAATTAGGCCACAACTTTATTAACCTATTTCTTCAGGGAGCTCGCAGTGATGGGTTGCACGCTGTAGAACCATGATTTCATTTTTTAATCATTTCTGTCTGGTGAAAAGCTGTGTCAGTGTTCCCCTCCCTGCTCCCAGCCAAGCTCCTCTGGGGAGCACAAAGGGTCCAGGGGTGGTGGGTGTCCTCACTGGCATCACCCCTGCTCTGTACCCCGAGTTTTCTAAGGACAACTTCAATCCCCCAGGGGAGTTCTTGCACAGGCAACACGAAGGTATCACAGTCATTCAGCTCCTCCTTGGTGCCAGCTGAGTGTGGAGACAATTAACAGCTCCCTGCACAGCTTTTCCCACCGGGAAGGGTGACATTAATACCTTAAAGAGAAACCCTGACAAAGAACACGCTGCACGCAGAAGGCAATTACACATTCAGAGCGCTCCTGCTGCCTTCTGGCCTTGTCACCACCTGAAAGGCAGGTCTGATAAATCCCAGTCAGTCCTCCATACACAGTCCCCGCTCAAATCCCAAACCAGTCTTGTTTACATGCAGAACAAACACTTCACAGGCTCTTCCTGGGGGAAATTGGCCCATCTGGTCTTGTGTTGGCCAACCAGGAATGGGTTTACCTTTGAGGTAGAGCTGCTGATTTCCAGGGGAATTTCCTGTCCATTTGAATACCCAGTGAAGAGTGGAACCAAACACGAGCTCTCATCATCATCATTTTTTATAGCCAGGCTACAGCCCCAGGCAGGCTCAGATGAAGACATGACAATGGACTTTTATGGCACTTGCAGCTTTCGGGCCAAGCTCTCTGCAGGCAGAGCTCCAAAGACTCCAGAGTTACACCACCAGAGAATATGTCAATTGTCTGGCCAAGAGCATAAAAAACCTTCTTGTTATTGTTGTTAGAAACCAAATGACAAGCAATTCATTACTGCACTACAATTCAGGGCAATTTATTGGTTGATTTGCTGTGAGGGATTTTAGCTACATACTAATACACATACTATAAAAAGAATGCAAATTCAGTAAGGCAAGTCTAAATGAATGAGACATAACATTTTCTCACAGTTTGCAAGAAATTAACCTTTAACGTCTTTTCTATGCTTTGGGAACAGCACTTGGCCAAAAGCTCTTACAGTAATAAAGCAGTGACCCATAGCAAAGAATAAATGTCAGAGTGAAATGATAACAGCAAGCCTATTTGCCAGAAAGTGGTAATTTATAAGATTTTAATTTGAGATCATCATGGGGGGTCAGCCTTATCAAATAATTCAGAATGTAGGTCACAATTATAGCCCTCAAAGTGTGGTTCTGCTCTGAAATGTGACTGCAGAAATGGCGTGTTTATTATTTCTAAATGATTTTTT
Organism: Sylvia atricapilla; assembly: GCF_009819655.1. NCBI lineage: Eukaryota > Metazoa > Chordata > Aves > Passeriformes > Sylviidae > Sylvia > Sylvia atricapilla. The sequence goes on along the minus strand of NC_089149.1, from coordinate 3,493,650 downwards.
TATCTGATGCATTGAGTTTACAAGTAAAATGCTAATGGACGGACTTGCTTTTTTTGCTTTCTCCATTATTTACATTTGTGTAGCTCACTGATTTCAGTGCTTATTTCTGATTTACACTCCCCTAAAAGGAAAATCAAACCTCTCAGTTTCCCAGTTTCCTGCTTCGAAGTTCCACGAAGCCAAATTATATCCTTGTTGTTCCTGTGTCACCAAAAGCTTTCAACAAATTTACACATTTCTGGGCTAACTAGAATGTAAAGCCCTCCCAATTCTCTAAGTAATAATAATAAAAAAAAATCCAATCCACCTCTCACTTCAGGCAGATTCCTCGGGTGGTGTCAGTCAGTGTGGCTCCATCACAATCGATGGAGTTCTCCATCAAAATCAATGGAGTTCACTCATCCAAAGCTTTCCCTACAGCACCGTCCTTGGGTTTGCTGGCTCCTCCAGTCTGAGGGCAGAAGGAGAAAAAGCTTTTAACAGGTTTTTAAATCACTCTGCCCAAATCAGTAACTGTGAAATGCTAACACCTGTCTGGAGCAGAGCACCACGCATGGATGGAATCCAGCCTTTGTTTCCAAGGGAGCCAGACTAGGAGATGGTCCAGGAAAAAGGAAAGAACCATCAAACACATTTCCTACCTTTTCTCACAGCATTTTCCACCCCTGTGATCTCCAGTTCCAGGGGGATCCTTGATGCAGAGCAGTGTAATTGTTCATTTCTGCCAGCCCTCCCTCAGAGATGCACTTGGGGCATTTCTCAGCCCATTTCCAGAGAAACTGAATTCTTTCTAATGAATCAACAGAATTAATCCAGAAAAAGTGAGTGAAGGCTGGCTGAAGAGAAGTGTGTTTGCTCCACCAGTGCCTGGATGGAGACAGGAATGTTTTTTATCTGCAGGAGGGCCCTTGCTGCCAATAGCACACACAGGGAGTCAATATTGCTGCTGCTAAGAAAGTTCTGTTCGTCCTCTTGTGCCTTGAGAATTTGTGCCTTTGCTTCTCCCTCCTTTAAACTACAATAAAACTTGTGAAGGCCGAAAAAGTCCTTATTCCTCTCTTTGGCAAAACAAGCTGTAAACACAGAGAACACCAAGAACAAGCTAAAAGTCAATTAAAATTTGATTTGATACGATTTAACACAATGCAAGTGAGAAGATGGCGTGAAACATCTCCCCAGTCTTCATTCAAAACAGGGCCACGCTCTAGTTTTATCACATCTCTCATTTTATTTAATAATTTTACTCCATAATGAAATTTTTGCAGTGATCCTGTCTTTTGACATTCTTCTCCTGTCACAACTTTCTGTAAGCCAACGTGTGCCTTCATGGAACTCAATACTGACATGCCAAAGAATGATCTAAAGTCTGTCTTTGCCTGTCATGGACTGAAAACCAAAGCCAACCACAAGGACAGAGATTTCACGAGACTGTTGGACTCAGGATTTATCATTCCAAATAATTCCAAAATACTTTAAAATCCACATCACCTCCTCCAAGGTATATTCCAAAGAGAGGGAATAACTGGCCTGTTACACTGACTGAAGAGCTGGTGGCATTGTCTGGGGGTGACAACTGAACCCAGGCAAGCATAACATTAAATATAACACCTTTCCTTATAAAACAAGGTGGGAGAAATGCAACAAATTATTTCTTACAGACAATTTGTTGCTTAATGGCCTGAAGCAACTCCAAGGGCTGTTAAAGCTGATAAGAGAGTCCTTAACCATAGTAACAATCTATACACTGGGATTAATGCCATCATAAAGTTTAAGCAATGGTTTATAACTCCAAATATTGGCAGAAGCAACCAATTTTCTGTCTCTTGGAAAGCAGGGTATCTTACATTAAGTAAACCATAATTCAAAAGCAAGGAAGGGGAGAAAAGAAAAACCCCTGCCCTCCAAATGAATAGGTTTCACTTATTATAGTCTGTGTGTTGAAAAATACCTAATTATGAGTCAGGAAGCAGGACATGAAGTAATGCACTGAGCACCTTTCTGCCGCTTTCCCCAGGCTCTTCAGGCAGCATTTTAAGGCTGATGCACAAGGCTTAGCAGACACAGAAGGATAAGCTGCTTTCAGGAGGCAAATGCCTGGCAGTCCATGCTTGGTCACAAATGCACAAGAAATGACTGGAGATCTTCCAGAAGCAGATGATAATTTGTCTGATAGTGTGCCCAACAAAAATAGCCCGAAAACCACATCCTCTTTATAATGGTACCTGGTTCTGCAAAGCTTCAATGGACAGTCCAAAGCTCTTGAAAAGAAAGGATGAAAACCTGAAGGGTGACAGGGAGAGTCAAAACAAGCCCAAAATCAGTCCTAAGGAATGCTACACCCTGGTCAGAGCTTTTAGGAAACTCCACTGGGGTTCCAAATCCCACCACAGCAAACTACACCTCTTTACATTTCCAACATTCAACTTCTGATCCAGACTGGGAAAAAAACTCAGTGATCATTTCTCTCCTTGAGTCATCCACTCACTGCATTTGAGTGTCCAGATGGGTCTAGAGCAGATGTAAGCTGCAGGCTGGATTCCCATCACAACAGCTTGCCTTTTGTCACAAAGGATCAAAAGCAGGTTAATTGATATTAGAGGTATCTTATAAGACTCGTGTGCAGTGAGAGCTCTGAGATGAAAGCACAATATGTTTCAGTGGGCACACGTGAGTGTTTTGTATCTTTGTTTGCACGGGAGGACAGCATTGAGGGACTTGGCAGAGTGGCACCATTTGATTTATCCCTGCTGCCTCCTTGGACAGTGCCAACACTGGGGTCTATCCAGGACTAGGAGCTTCTCTGCATTGATGGGATAAACAAAAAACCACACCAAAAACAAACTAGAAAAACCAAACACCATTTTTTCCCCATCTTTGCTACTGTAAGTTAAAAAAAAAAAAAAAAAAAAAGCCAAAACAGTGAACCCCACGTTTTAAACTTCAAGCTTTCAGAAAATACACTGATACTTTGGCACTTCAACACCATGTGTATTATCTTGCCACTTTCTTCTCTCTAAGTGGCTACATTACTCTTGCAAACTAGCAAAGGGTGTGGGAAGATTTATTATCATCTGTGTTTTCTGCAGAGATCATCAAAGGACAGTGAAAAGTATCTGTGTGCAGAGAGGGGGAAAGGGAAACGCAATTACTCCTGCTTGATCTGTTTATTCCACAAGTTGGACACAAGTCATTGCCGTGACATTTTCATTTTCCTGGATACACAACTGGGTTCTAATCTCATTTGTGCTGGTGTAAGCACGGGAGGATCAGCAAGCTTTCCCCCCATTTACGTTTTGGGATGTAACAGCAGGAATCAGGCCCCCCCAACCCTTGATCATTAATTCTGGTTCACCTCTTGCATGTAACAGTAGCTGTCAAAAAGATTTTGGAAAACTGTCAATCTCTGCTAAGAGATAAAATCTTGATTAATAAAAATAATTTAAAGCTGAGTTTGTTCATTGGAAAGAGAGGTCATTGGCACTACGGTGTCAAGAAGCCAATATTTTACAAACACATGGTATTCTTAGGGGAAATCAAAGCAAAGTCTGTACAGAGCCTCCTGCCAAGTGAGCTAACAATTCCATTTAACAAAACAAAATCATCCCAATGCTTAGAAGAACTCCTTCCTTAACAAATAAAAATCAAAGCAAAATGCAGACCAAAGCGAAATTACTTCCACGATCAAATCAGAAGCTGAGGGCCAAGCTGTGCTGTTGGGGGATGGGGATGGAGTTTTGCTTTTAACAAGCAAGAAGACTGATGGAAATGATCAGCAGTGAAAATTCAGTTATCTGAGCTCCTGTTGGCCCATAATTTACCATGAAGCCACCAAATAGATTTGAGTCTCCAGCTCTACTACACTGAGAAAGGCCAGAGATGGACTGCAGAGGAGCTGGGATCATCCCACCCTGGCTGCCCTTTGCTCTGCACCCATGACCAGGTGTGCACCTCCTCCCACCCCGGCTCTTTGGGCATCTCTCCCCCAGATTGGAGGTAAAAATCTCCTTTCCACCTCTGAGCTGCTTTTACAGCAGCACAGTGCACTGATCAAGCGGGAAATCATCCCACCACACAGCAGATAGACAGAAGTATAACACTTTTTTGGTGTTTAGCTGGTGATAAATTTCCAGGGTTCACAGAGATTTTTTTTTTTTCCTCCAATTTTTGAATTTGGATGAACCAGCCCCAGATGCAATGCGGATCAGCGAGGGGCACCTCCAGCCAAGCTCAGAGAGCAGCTCCAGCACTCAGAATTCTCAGATCAAAACCCAAAATGCCTTTGCATCAGGTCTCCCTTATTGCAGTTACAAGAGGCTACGCCTAAGAAGGGAAAAATAAAAGTCAAGCTTCATCCTGTGCCTCTGTGAACAGCGCTCCTGCGGGTAGGAGTGTGTGTCTATGTTGCAGATAACTAACTAGCTACATGACAATATGCATTGGAGATGAAACCAAAGCAAATGCCAGCATGATATATTGTGTCAGTAACATCAAAGGAGAAGGGGAGGGGAAGTGAGTGTGAAAATCAAACAGAGTACTTGGGAAAGAAAGCTAATTTTGAGTTTGATGTGCACGAGTGACACTCATTAAAAATTGACGAGTGCATGTGAAAGGATGCCACCTGGGATTATGCAACTGCTAATTAACATTTAACACCATTTTCTAACCTTATAAAATATTCTTAGCCTGCTGAAGGCTTCTTCATAACAAGCACAATGGGAAAAAAAAAAAAAAATCCAGCACCTAGCAACAGCAAACGGAATGGGAAAACTTTATGAACTTTATAAAGCAACACAGAAGGCACAAAGGGCTTAAAGGGAGAGTGGCAAGGCAGCAGCATCCTTGACAGGTGAAACACGTGTACCTGTGCCCTGCTCCCTGTCCCCTGCACCAAAGGGACAAAGGAGCAGTGGGATGTGGCACTGGGTACAGGCACTGGTGCCTGAATGTGTGTCTTGGTGCACTGATGCTCCTGCCCGTGGCATTCACTGGATTTCCACAGAATCATCACTTTTGGGCTTTGGAAAGACCTCTCAGTTCATCAAACCCAATCTTTAACCCAGCACTGCCAAGCCCATCACTAAATCATGTCCCCATCTGCCAGGTCCATACATCTTTTAAACACCTTCAGCACATTGTAATATTAAATTAATATAAAATCCAGCAAGTTTTAAATATTTTCCAGCACAGCACCCGACTTCACCCCTTAACTTAAAGAGTTTTACGTGAGGTCTCCCGCCCTTGGAATTTAGCCTGAGCCTTGCAGAAGCTGCTAATTTTCCCCCCAAAAAAATCCTTTTCCTGGATTCCTGCCACTAGCCAGCAGGGAAATCCTGGCTTTTAGTCTTTTCTGGTCTTTTTCATAATAGTGGTCAGGGGAAATACGGACTCCAAAGCACGAGCATCTGTTCTAGCTGTAAGTTCACACGGATTTGGGGTCCCAAAATAGCAATTTTTTAGAAGCTGAGTAGGAAGTTCTCTAGAGAAAAAGGGAGGATAATTAAAAAGAACAGAAGAAAGTAAGAAAAAGTGGAGAGGGAGCAGATAAGGTGACAAGAAGACCTGAGCCTGGTGGAGCAGAGCTTTGCAGTGAGGGAGGAGAAGGGGCAGATTTGCTGATTCAGAACAAAGTCCAAGGAGCCTGGGAACATGCACTCCAGAGCACTTAAAAAAAAAAAAAAAAAACTAAGCCCAAAGCAGCAAAATTAACAGATCACATTTGGGTTTGGCTATTTCAGCCGTGTGTTTACACTGTGTTGTTTCCTATTTTAAACAGAGAAGGGAGACCAGAGGGACAAACCCAAACAGACCCTGCCTTTGCAGGGCCCAGCCTGGGGCATCCCAGATCTCCCTGCTGGAATGACAATATGGTTCTTTGCAGCAATGAGACATTTTTATAAACCCAGGAGCCTTCCAGAGTTTTACACACACACACACCCCAGAAATAAAGTGCTTTTTAAAAGATAAACACCTAACGCTGTCTGCGAACTTAATGATAAAAGATGACCCCGAATATGGCTCTAACCTCACAATACTGACATATTTAGGTAGATTTTAATTAATACATTGGTATTCATACAGCGTGCCCAGGAGGATTCTTGTGTCTTTTTTTCACATGCTTCCAGATGAACTTGCTAATTGAATAGTTAAATGCTTTCCAAAGAGGCAAGACAGAGACTCTCCCCACTTTTCACTGGGAATGGATTTAATTCTTACAAATAATTCTCCAGCACAGTCAAAAAGTTTTAAGACAGAGTAATACCTCTGCCACTTTGAGAGGTGTCCCAGATTAACCATGTTCTGTAGGTTCCACAGATACCAACAGCTGTTGATGTAATGTCATTTATCCAGAAGATGTGAGGGGTTGCCCTGTTACCATGAACAACTCTGGTCCTTCCATCCTGGGTGGAGGATAGCAGGAACAGCATTCAGGGAGGGCTGAGCACACAGAAATCAAAAGAGAAGAAGTGCAAAAGAGGGGGGAATGGGCCTCAATAGATAAGCAAAAAAAAATGTTCCAGTTATGACAGAACACAACAGGAAAGTCCGAGACAGTCGGGGCACAAAGCAAAGCAGGGAACTGGAAGAAAATTGATTTTTAAGTAGAAAAAGAGTAGTTTTCCTTCATTGAATCTGAAGCAATGAACTTTCAGGTGTTCACTTGGGACTGTGAAACTCCTGTGGCTGTTCTGGGGCAGTGCCAGGTTTGGGAGCAGCTCTGGGGCCACTGAAGGTGCACCCAGGGCAGGACACTGCTGCAATCCAAAATGAGACCTCTGTAAACTGTACAGCAGGCGTGTGCTCGGAAACAGAGGGATGGCAAGAGACAAAAGAAGAATTAAACCTCTGTAAATAAGAACATTTTGCTTTCTTATAAGCCCTCTCCATGACCAACATCCATTCACACTTCTGAGCGTGCCTGACCTCCTGTTTTCATTTACAAATCCCAGATATTGCACTGGCTCTCCCCTTACAAATTGTAAAATCTGCACGGAGAAAAAGGAGAGAATGAAGTTTAGATTATTTTTTCCAGGATTACCTTTCATCATTATCATTGCTTCAAAATTATTTTAGGTATGGCCTTTTCTGAAATGGCCCCTGTTTAAAATGTGAAACTCTATTTTCACATAAGGAGATACTTATTTTGCAGAAAACCCAGAAAGATAAAACTCACTAATTGCCATGAACTGTCATCTTCACAGGAAAGAAAAAAAAAAAAAAAAAAAAAGATCAAACATTTTAAAATCTGTCCAAAGCTTCTAACCCTTAAGCTAATAAAAGAAAAACAGTAAATCAGCTTTAAAAATGTACTACCCAAAATTCTGAATTTCTAGAAAAGCATGTCTCTGAAAACTATTACACCTCAAGTATGAGGTAAGAGAAAAGTCAATGCCTCGTGTTGCATGCCAAAAGGAAAAAGGGCAATTAAGGAAGAAAAAAAAAAAAAAAAAAAAAAAAAAAAAGGAAAAGGAAAAGGAAAGAGTCTGGAAAAGCCTATTCAGAGGATTGGGGAGCAGGATATTTTGATTGCCAGTATGCAAATGAGGAAGGATGTGGATAAATGGCATGCAGGGATGTGATTTTATTTCCTTATTTTTTAAAACTCCAGCTAGAGTCTTCCAATTTCTGAGCTTTCTGTTTCTATAGTGAAGCATCAATTTAAGGCTTTCCTTATTTCTTTATTTTCTAAGTGATTGAGCTTGGAAAGCCACTGATAATGAATCCTGGAGCATATTTAGAGCAGGTGGCTTGTTTTGTTTGAGATTATTGTCAACAACTGATCATATAAGAGACGCTTTTATTTGTCCAACCTTCCTTGATTAATATTTTTCTGTCTGTACCCAGGGGCAAAGACAAAACCCAAAGACATGGGATGGGTTTTCTCTAGCACAGTGCTGATTCCTTGGTCCACCACGTTGGTCATCTGTTTCAAGGGACTCAAAATCCAAGATATATTGGAACTATTAGTGCAGAGAGCTACACCTGCACAGGCAAATATGATCAGTTCCACAACCAGGAGAAATATTAAAAAGGATAAGAACCACATTGACTGGGAAAAATAACACTTTTAAATACCAAGAATCACAGGCTTCTCCTGCTTCCTGGCAGCTTTTCCTTTGGTTTATTTGCAGTTGGTAACACCACAATAGTTTGTTGGAAATTTCCATTCTAATTTGGCAAATAGGAATGCGAGTGAATCTTGAGCTGTGCTGAATGAAAACTCAAATGGTTTGTCCAATAAACTTAAAAAATGAATTCTGGGCACTGGAAGGTTAATACCACCAGTCGTTAGTACAGGATATTTTTGATGAGTTTATTGTATAAACCCAACATTCTCAAAAGGAAAACTAATTGAATTTTCTCTTCTTCAAGAAGAGAATTTAGAAAAAGGTAGGTATATAATTTAAAAAACTGTGATCTCCTTCCACACCCTAAAATTACAGTTCTATAGATTCACTGCATTTTGATTTTAGCTAGTAGTAGGTTATGAAAAATGGAGAAGGAAACAAAGCAGCTGTGGCCAATGACACCAAAGTGCTCTCCATAAAAAAAAAAAAGTACCATCTATGAAGCATCAAGACTGGATAAATTTTGTTTTCCAGCCACTGTGCCTTAAAATCTCCCTCAAATTTACGACTCATACGACACAAAGGACGGTGAGATTTCAAATACTCCCTGCTCTCTTTCCACCAGCGAAAGGAAATCTTGATATCTCCCAATGCAGAAGGCTCTCTACCACCCTCCATCCAACTTCTCCTCATCCCAAACCTTTGCTGGGAGCAGGGGAGGGGCAGAATTTCTGTCCTGGGTTTTGTGTGAGCGTCGGAGGCCGGCGGAGACGAGCGCCCACAGCCCCTGAAACCAAGTATGGGTCGCCTTAGAGTTTGCTTACGAGGTCTTACCCACCCTTGATTTCTGGAGCCATGGGGCTGTTTGGGCAGTGTCTGCAGCCCCACGATGGGGTGAGGATGATGAGGCCCACATCTGAGGCCCTCAGTGATAAAACAAAGGGGTTTTGGCCAAGAAACGCACACGGCTGATATTTCCTGCACGACATTCCTCTTACACCATCTGAACTGTCTCTGTTGCACTTTGCTGGGACTAATAAACATTCCACACTTACTTTGCAGTGTATTTTCTCCCTGCAAGACAACCTCCTTGCTATTAGCATGTAAACTGCACACTTGCCAGTCAGGCTAACCTCATCAATCTTGTCCAAGGCAGAAGAGTTTGTACCCTCTTACAAGATTTCTGGGACTGCACTTTTAAGTTATTCATCCATTTATTTGAAAGGAAAAGACAAAAAAAAAAAAATCTTGCAAGATTTCATCTCTAGACTTCAAAAATAGGACATACTAATGGAAAGAAAAAGGATCACTCGAGTTATTTTTATATTCAAATTTGAATTTTTTCCCCCAGAGGAATCCATTTTTGTGTCTCCCAGAAGAATATAGCACAATTCCATCCCTGCTTTGAATTAGGAAAGCAGAATGAAGGAATTAAGATTTTTAAAATAACTATCAAAACCATGCCTTGGATTTCTGTGTTTGTGCTCTTGCTCAGTAATGACTTGCCACTCACCCCCTGAGGAGCAGAATAAATTAAGCATGTACCATATTAACAAGCTCCTTATTCTGAGTCTGACTCCAACATCCCCGCGTTGTGTGTAGGAGATGATCTCCTCCAGGCCTTGGAGAACAGGATTTTACCCCTCACTGCTGCCCTGCCCTCCGGAAAGGGATCACAGGGGGAACCAGGTGAGTCAAGAGTCCTCAGTGTGCCCTTGGTGGTCACAGCCCGACCTGGGTCAGCATCCTCAGGACTGGGAAATGTCCTGGCTGCCTCAGGACTGGGAAATCAGCACATCAGGAGGGAAAGGAAGAATTACAAAATCATAAAATAGCCTGAGTTTGAAGGGACCTTAAGGCTCATCCAGTTCCACCCCTGAAACGGGCAGGGACACCTTCCACTGTCCCAGGTTGTTCCAAGACTCATCCCAACCTGGCCTTGGACACTTCCAGGGGCAGCCACAGCTCCTCTGGGCAACCTGTGCCAGGGCTTTACTCCCCTCACAGGCAAAAATTTCATCCCAATATCCCATCTAATCCTGCCCTCCTTCATTCTGAAGCCATTCCCCCTTGTCCTGTCATTCCAGGCTCACGTAAATTCTCTCTCTCCATCTTTCCTGTGTTCCCTTCAGGGACTGGAATGCCACAATTGGGTCACTCCAAAGCTTTTCTTTTCCAGACACCCCAATTCTCCCAGCCTTTCCTTGTCGAAGGGGGCTCCATCCTTCTCAACTCCGTGTTCTTTTGAGATTTGCCAAGACAAAACTTGCATCTGGGCCACAGAATCCAAGTGTTGCAGGTGGGAACAGAATTTGTCTAATTTTTCAAAACTCATTTGTACATTTTTGGGGCTCCACACACTAAAACTGAGTTTCCTCAGATTGTGTTGCTTGAAAAAGTAATTTTTCACTTTCGCTAAGAAAAGGACACATGGGCAATTTTGTTTTGCAGTAAGAGAAGAAAGGCAGAGAAAGATTATGAGCTTCGTTCAAGACTGTACAGGAAAACCACCAAAATAATAAAAAAGACCTTTTTAAATTTCACCCCTGATATTTCAGAGCCAAGTCCTGAATTCCTCTGGAGGATTTGTGAAGGAAGAATTTCAATATGTTCCCTCTGCCGGAATTAACACGAGAACATGAGACTTCATCAGACAGAAGTGGAGCTGAAACCTGAAAGATTAGACCTGCAAGTGCAAAAACACTGGGCATTTCAGGAACTCCTCTCTCCAGCAGAGCTGCTCCCTTGCAAAGCTTTTCCAGATGATACTTCACAAACGGGGCACTGCTCAGAATGAGAACAAAAGCTCTCAGCAGCAGGAGGAGGGGAAAAGCAGCCACATTATTTCATTCTGAGGAGTGGTGTTGTACAGCAATTACTTTGCATGAAATCTTCCATAATGAATTAAGAAGCCCGAGTCAGTGCAGCAGCCAGGCTGACAGAGCAGGCAATCCATCACAGAAATGATTCATAAATTAAACCATCCCCAACTAAGGCCTTCACATATCACCGTGTAATAGCTCCTAAGGAGTCATTATGGGGATTCTGTCAATAATGCATAAACTTCATGACCCTTTTAACTCCCACCTCCCCTCAGATCCAAACAGTAATGGCCCATCACTCCTTCCCCCATCCCTGATTCCTGGGGGCTGTTTTCTTACCCCATGGAAGTCAATGAAAGTGCTGCCATTGATCTTCAGCAACACAAACTCGCCTTCCCCTCTAACAAACAAATTCAAATTTGGCAGGGCTGGAGGTGCATGCAGAGGACAGGGAAAAACCAAGGAAATTAAGGATTAAACGTCCACTTTTCTCATATTGCCAAAGCTGTGTGCAAACCATGGTTGGTGTGTTACACAACATGCAGAGAAATGAGCTCGTCTGTTACCAATTTCATTAATCCCCCTCAATCTTCTGCTTTCACAGCATACTCTCACGTGCACTTTCACTGATGAGAATTGAAAAAGCCACGAGAAAACGTCTCATTCAATGTGGCTTGTGAGACTTGAGTGTTTTTTCTGACATGTCCCACCATAGCTACACGTTCATCAGACTGAAAAAACCCTGAACTCTCAGCTAAATATCAGCACTGCCCAGGTGAGCCCTGCTGGAAGACACTCCTGCAGCATCAGGGTGCTCAGAAGCATCTCAGCAGTGTCTGCCAAGGAGAAGAGCTTTCCAGGTGAAGTGTTTTATATCAAGAAGTAAGCAAAAGCATAATTTGAAATCTGAAATATATTGGCTAGGGAATAAAATTAGAGAATGTGAGTCTGACATTTTGCAGCCCTTGTTTGAAGCCAGCTATTTGCTGAGAGTTCTTTCAGTAAATTCAGAAGTAAGTCTATTAATACTATACCATACATAATGGGTTGTAGTTTATTAGTTTAAGGGCTATTTAGCAGAAGGAAACTCTTCTTTCTTTTAAACACCTGAGTAAATTAAGCAACCTGCTTTGCTACATAGAAGAAACCATCCTGTAACTTGGTATGAAACAACACAAAAGCAACACCCCAATTACCACAGGGATTTTTGCTCAGAAGTTAAATTTATGAACAGAAAAAAAATTTCCCTTTTTAGCACAATGTATATACAAGAGAATTTACACCACCCATAAAATATCTCGGTTTATAGATCTGTTTGAAATGAATGAGAGCTAAAATTCTGGGGGGTTAGATGAGGATGCCCTTTGCTGGGCAGCACAGAGTTGGTCTGAGCAACCTGCAGCTGCTCACACCAAGACAAGCAGAGTAAAAACACAGCCTGGCTCATTACTGCAGCTCCTGCAAGTCATTGCTATTCTTCTTCCACCTTGCAGGGTTCACTGGCAGATCAGTCCCATCAATTACTGCTCTGTGCTACCAGGCTCTGATATTACCTCAAGGAAAGCTCTGCACATCCAAATTCAAAGGCAGCCAAGGTGCAGTCGTGACTTAAACATCATCATTTAGTTCTCACACGCAACAAGGAAACCTATCATTGTGAAAATGGGTAATCAGCCAAATAATCTCGCCTTCACTTCATTTACAGGCCTGCAGCTTTATAAACACAGTGGAAGTGTTGGGGTGTTTCAGCAGTAAATATTAGTCATGGTGTACTGGAATTTTCCAGGTAACAAAAAGAGAACAATGAGAGTGAGATGATGAATACAAACGGCAAGGAACCACAGGTCCTGGGTTTCTTTCCAGTATTGCTCTTCAGGATGGTTCAGATACTTCTCTTTCAGGGATTTTATGCATGGTAAGCAGTAAAAGTAACCAGAAATATTTTCACTGCCTCAGCCTTCTGCACCCACCAGGATAAATCACCTCCTAGAATGGTAGCACCAAATACTTCATGTCAGTTCAAACCTCTGGATGCCTAAACCCATCCTTTACTTCACTAGTAATTACTTTTTTAGAAAAAAAAAAAAAAAAAAAAAAAGAAATATTACGTGCTTGACAACTTAAGCCAGCACTGACACATTAATCTTTCCCTTCAGGTAGTGTCTCAGACTGAGCACTGCTCCCAACAGCAAAGCCCTGACTTGGGGAGACACAGACAAGAGACACATCCCCACGCTGGGGAAGGTCACACTCCTCCTCACCCTGTTTCTGTCTAAGAGTTGTTAGATTTGGAAGAGTTAGGAATTTTTTTTCCTAAAAAAATAATCCAAATGGAGCTCTATTTTCATTTTTTTCCCTGTGTTGTTTCCATAGCTGAACACCAGGAGCCTTGAACTCTCCCACAGCTCCAAACTGTGTTTGTGCCAAGGCTGACCCTGATGCTCGCCCTCTTTAGCACAAACACAAACGTATTTTCTCTCAGGGTATCCAATAACCTGAAAACCATCATTTCCACCAGGAAGAATTCCGAGTTTTCCAACTCCTTGTGCTCCCATTAAAACCACACCAGGATTTCTGCTGCTGTGCAGGTGCCAAGCAGGAGCTGCCACTGAACCACGGGAGGCACAAACGGGACAGTGACACTGACACGGTGCCAGCAGTGGTGCCACAGGGACACGGCCTCAAGTGCTGTCCACAACAGGGAGTGAGCCCTGACAAATGCATCCAGGAGGATTTACAGGAGCTCAGTCTCCTCCCCAGCTCAGGCAGGAATGGGAAGGGCAAGGACACGGCCCTGGCTTCTGCCATCCCACGGGATATTTACACCAGCACCGCGGTTCAGGTGAGGTCGTGCCCTCCCTGGGATGCTGATTTTACATCTGACACAGCTGCACAGGCACTGCAGGCTCTTACCTGCTGCTCTGAGGGCACCAAGGCGGTGTCAGAGTACACCTGTAATATTTTTAGGATAATAAGCGGTAGGAAAAGCAGCCCAGAACACGTCCGTGCCATAGCGGCAGAAGTCTTGAGGGGGGAATTTTTGTTGTTTTCTCCTTCGGCTATTTAATATACAAATATATGGACATGGAATCAGATTTGTATTTCATAGCCCCCAGGTCTATAATCCTGGCTGCTCTGTCCCTGTCACTCAGCAGTAACTGCTCAGGTTTAATGGTGGCACTGGCATCACCTGGTGAGGTTGAACATGAAAACTGTCCCTGTGCGTGGGTTTGTGGAGGAACATCAGCTTCACACAACCAGAAGATACATACTTTCAAGTGTATTTGGTAAAAAATGATATCCACAATTCAGCTGCAAACATGGATCTGAGGGGCTGTTCTGCATCTGAAACCCAAGAAAACCAAAATGCATTGGGACACAACCACTTGACACACACTCCCTTTGTGGGCTCCTTGGAAGAAAGAAATAACTCGCCCAGAATAAGAATTCTCCTTTCACTGAGTTTTTTATGTACCCACATGCACAACAAACCTTACTTGAACTCTCTGTAGCATCTGCATTGCTTCTTATTCAGATGAGAACACAAATGCAATCCACTGGCTCCACGTCTTTGCTTCTTGCAGATTGACTTTTTTATACCCTTACCTGGCCTAGTTCCATTTATTAGGAACATACAAAAAAATTATTGCCTTCTATAACTCTTCTTCAACAATGCCTCCAGCCTGAAGGCTTCATGAAGTTATAAGCAAAGATTTATATGTAATAAATTATTGAAAATGAAAAATATCTGTCTCCAACAAAAGTAATATATTTCAGGTAACAATGACTTTTCTAGTGAAGGGAAAGATAAAAGTGTATTTAGCAGGTATTCTGATACCATAAACTAGAATACAATATTTGCATGCTCAAATATATTACAGAAAAATATGCTAATTCAAATCTGACATTAAGAAATTACTTTTTATTGCAAATTGGAATTCCAAATGAAACAATAAGCTGATCTAGACTTAGACAGCTACACAGTCCACTTGGCAAAGAGAAACTACCAACAGAATTAATAAAAACCAAAAGAAATACCCACAACCTCCCCCCAAAAAAATGCATATTACTGTTAAAACCATGAAGCAATACTGGAATGAGATTTCCTGCCTTTGCAGCACAAACCTTCTCCCAAATATCCCCTCATAAATTTCCCACAGGAGTTCTACATCCACACCCCATCACTCAAGTGCATAAAATGGTTCACAGATCTTGTACAGAGAACTGGCTAAGTGGATTAAAGCTTATTTTTCATGTGTGACTTCATGATTTACTGTGTTTGGGCAAGGTTCTTCCTTGACTGAACTTGACCTAATCCATACGTGATTTAAAGGGGATTTTACGTACACAAACACAGGAATAGATAGTAAAGTACTTAGATTCATTATACTAAAAAACAAGTCTGAGATTCAAATTCCGAAGAGGGTTCTAAAAACTCCTATCACATGTGCTTTTTACGTTTCTATTGTTATAAATGAGAATGAAACCATTTTTACTGTTGACTTTGACTCCACAGTTCAGGATCAGATTCCACTAGTTTTAGATAGTTTGAACAATTTCTATATCTTAAGTCACAGAACCTACAATGTACATAAAACTGTCCAAACAGAATTTATACCCCCATTCCAAATAACAGATCAAGCATGGAGGCCAAAATGGGAATGGCACATTCCCAACAACAGGAATGAAGTAATATTAAAATATCACAATATAAAAACCTCATAAGAAGCTTTCTTCTGAACTGCAGCATTAAAAAAAACTGTGCTATGGTTTCACTAAAAAATGTTTCAGTCTATTATAATGACAGAAAAACTTTCCAGAAAGTTGTTTTCATTCTCAACACAGAGAATGAAAGGATGGAAGGAAAGGATGGCGTAAGACACCCCTTTTTCAGAAGGAAAAGGATGGTGTAAGATAAAGGTTCTAGGATGGCTACAGGAGGATAATTCGGGTCTTTTTAACTAACTAACAATTAGTTAACAACCTCGTTACTGCTAAAGAGGAGGCCACCACTTCTGTACCTGCCACAAGATTCCCTAGCACAGGGTGATAATTAACTCTAAGTTCTGAATCCAAACTGGATCCAGGGGCGTGAAACTTGCTGTGAAAGCTGACACTCTGCCCTCCTCTCACTGGAAAAGTTCTCAGAGAACCATTTCAGGAATTCAGTGTAATAACTACTCACCACTCTGTGAGCACCAGCAGGACCCACCAGTAACCTAAATACGGGCAGAGGGAACACCACAGCTCCGGGGTGAACTGCAGCCACAAGGCATGTCCATTCTCCTGGAGCTCATTTCAGCCATCTGGGCTCCATCCCTCCACCCACTTAACCAGGGCCATGGAAGTCTGGCATTGTGCAGGGTGAAAGTTCCGGCTTCTTTCTCCCTGCCAGGATCAGGATTAGTACACGGGAGTTGTAGTTCGTGTTTGGACTTGGATGTTTATTGTTTCTTACCTATTTACAGACTCATGAGCTGTGAGCTCTAACCAGCAAGTCAGAGAAAGGAGGCAAAATGGAGCACCTCTGACTCCTTCCAGGGTTATTTAAGCAATAATTACCCAATAACAAGATGACATCTATATACTTTTGACCCAATAATGACCACCCAAGGCCCTCAAAGAGGACCTTTTTCACCCAATTACAGAAAACCACCCAAACCCATGAAGAAGAAGAAAGAAGGTGAAGAAAAGAACAACTAACCTCCACTCTAAAGTCTCCATCTTGCCCCACATATACCACTATATACCAAAATCCTAAAATCTAAGTTTCTATAATTTCAACAGTGCAGGACCTCAGCCGGGTCTGTGGGAAATGGGAAACACTCTCCCAGCTGGGAGGAGGCTCAGAAAGCTGCTGCACACTGGAGCAGGAAACGAGATGGTGGCCAGAAAAGAACTCCAAGAGTGGTTGCTTGGTCACAGAACAGGAAAGGGACAAGAATGAAATGAAAACACAACACTGGTCTGAAAACAAAAATATGTAAGGACTCAGGTGTTACAGCTGGCCCACAGCAGCATAAAATTGGAGCTGGTTACCCAAACTGATCCAAATGCCCAAAATTCCCCCCAAATGGGCACTTCCAGTTGGCCACCATGGTCCTGAAAAGTGCCACTGCATCCGACCTCAGAATGGTTCTAGGAATACATTAGAAGAATCAGTTTTTAGTTCTAGACTCAGTTTCCCTTTCTAGCCTTGTGTACTGCTGACCAGGCTCTGCAGAACTCAGATTTGCAGTTCACATTTGCAAAAGAAAGATAAAACCACAAAACCTGACACCTTTTTTTTCCCTACAATGGTACATTTCTGCAGCAAAGGAATACACTTCCCTCCTACCAGTACTTTTTTGAATGGTTCAGGAGATTGTCCCATTCCCAGGAGATCTTTAGGTTTATCTTGATCAGTTTATTTGCCTCCTCACACTGGTTTTCAACAGCACAGCAATTTCATTTTGAATCTAAATGCATTACCAATTTTCTTCTTTTTTTTTTTATGCTGAATATATTACCGGCTTGAAAGATCCTGCTATCAGAGCTTTCCCAAGAAGGACGGATGGATTTTCTTATCCCTGAGAAAAGCTCCATTTCCAGGAGCTAGTCAGCAAACAGAACCTATTTCAGCTTCTTCCATCAGCAGGGTGGACTGTAAATACCTGCAGGAAGTAGATCTGCAAGTCAGATGGAGTCATCACTACTCTGAGGAGAGTAGTGGCTTTAATACCTTCATAATCACAACTTACCATTGAGAAGCTGCCCCAAGCTATTGCCAATTTATAGTGGACACCCACGATGAGCATTAATGGCTTGTACTGTGATAAAATAGATTTATTGTCAATATAAATATACTTAGTGCAGCAGCTTTTCTAAACTTTATTTATAAGGCAAACCAGATAGCCCAATGAGTAAAAGGAAGTATTTCTATATGTACCAGGTTTTTCACTTCATTTCCTAGAAAGATTACAGAACACCATGGACACAAGGATCACACCAAAGGTTACATATTCTAATTTCAGAGAAAATAAAACACTGTGATGAAAAGTAACTCTACAGAAATCCATGCAAATATTAGTCTATATACACAGGTTTTACTCCAAAATGAGCCCCAGACTTCAAAAGGAATGGATTTGAGCTGATGGACCCTCTGGAGATATTTATCTGATAAAAGACTTTCAAATTATCCTCCCACCCCCATAAGATATTATCTTCATAATGTACTAAAAAGAAAAAAAAAAATCCTGGCCTTTGGTATTCACCTGGCAGCCCTGGATGGTGCTGAAATTAATAAATAATAGAGCCACTAGCAACACCCTATTGATTTTCTGCCGGATTTGTCTGTCTCCTCAGAATTTTAAGAAGTGTTTAAACAGATATATCCATTATGTGTTGGAAGGAATTTTAAAACTCCCCAGTAGGGCAGTAGTTGATGACATATTGACAGTATCTCAGCCTGAAATAATTTTGGACATTCCGCTTGTGTTGTCTGCAGATGCAGAGCCAAAAACACCCCAGCTGAAGGGCAAAGTGAAGGTCAAATGCCTGAAGCACTCAGAGAAAGAAGCTATACTTGAACACTATTGCTTCAACCCTTGGACATCAGCTTGTGAAGACAGAAGCAATTCCTGTTATCAGCTGTACAAATAAAATTATTAAAGCATCAGACTGTTTTTCCATCTAAAAGAGCGCCCTAAGGACTGAGATTTTAACTCTGCTGCAAAAGAACTGAGGAGTTCTTATCTTCATTTGCTAATATAAACAGAATACCTTCACTAATTCCCCAAAGCAGCTCCCAGCTCCTTTGCAGAGCTTTCCTCAAAGTTCCTTCCCCACGCTCCGCTTCTGCTGCGGCCCAGTTTAAGGGAGCTTTTAATACATTAAAATTGGAAGGCTTCAGATTTTCCATCTGAAATGTGGGGCACCAGAACGCCGTCACCTTGCTAATAAAATGGGATGATGTGGTTTCAGAGCCATTTACCAATCCCTTGGAAACATTTTTTACATTGTGATGCACCAGTTAAACGGAAGAGCATTCAAGAATTTTGGTACTACTTTTGACAGAAGGCTAAAACAAGAACATGTTAACCAGCTGTAAATGCTCCTTTTTGCTCTGATCCCATTTGTTGCTCCTTTGCTTGAGCAGGAATGTTCTCCTCATTATGGTCCTGATTAAGAAGTTTGATGTGCTGACCTTGAATATCAAATTAAGCTCCACGCTGCAAGCAAAGCATCCTATCTTCTCTAGTGGCTTATAAATTCATTAGACACTTTAGACAGAGTTTTAAAACTTGCTGACACCACATTCACTCAATACGGCACAGAACCGTTAAGATTTATGAGGCAAATCCGCAGTTAAGTGAAACACGCAATCTCCAGGTGATTTCCACCAGGAATCCTTTCCCATCTAGGCCCTCGCCTTGTTTTTCCAAACAATGCCCTATTAAATCCCAGACTCTTAATTATCTTCTCATTTTCCAGGCAAGTGATCAATGGCAGAGGACAGACAGCAGTCTGGCAGCTGCTGGGAGCAGCCCCAGCCAGGAAGGCGACGGCGCTGGGGTCGGCGTTTGCTCGGTGAGACACTGGTGCTGCACACCCCTCACCAGTTCAAAAGGAGCAACTCCAGTGTAAAAGTTTGCTTGCTGCTGTGGAGTGAAAATAATTTATCTCGGATGGCATGTTTCTGAAGCAGCTGGATCAGAATTTTAAATCTTTTTGCCATCTATATTCCCCAAGGGCACGAGAAGTGAATCAAGGCTCTTTTTTTACTTTCATGGATTCTAGGCTTTGACAGGAGTTCACAGCGGAAAAAAAAAATAACTTCTGAACATCAGGCAAGCCCTGTGTGCCTGGTCTTTGCTTAACAAGCTTTGTTTTCATTTTGTCAGAATATGTTTTGTTTGCATTTAAAAAGAGGCATTTGATATCAAATGTGAGCGCTTAACTAGAAAGCAACTCCACCAACAACACCAGCCTTGTCTAACACACAGGATAAGGCTCACAAAAGAAAGTTAATTCAGTCATTTGTGAAGACACTTAAAGGGGATGTCAGGATGTAAACCTGCTCACAACAGGAAGGAGAGAGACGGTGAGAGGGAGACATGGGGTGAAATCAATCATTGCAGTAATATTCTCACAAGAGTAATTTATCCGATATAAGGAAGGGTTTGTGTCACAAACCTTCACGCTGACAAGATTTAACTAAGCAGACACGCTGCAGAGTAAGGGTCAAGATGAGGACACAGACGCACCTAAAACACCCAGCAGCCTTCCCTAAATACTCAGCTGAAATTATCCTCTCTCATCTTGCACATGGTGTGCGACACAACAGTCTCAAGCCGTATGGCACCAAGGATGCTGATGTGCTCTTCTGCTGCCATCCTGGCCAGGAACCCAGAACAGCAGCAGCTGCCACAGGGATGTCTCTTCTTTCACATTGATCATTTTGTAAATCCAGAGGATCAGCGCAGCTGTACCACTCCCAGCTCCAGGGTGGAGGCAGCATGGCTCACACCAAGACCTTCTTGGAAGCCTGGTGTCAGCCTGCAAGTTAGTTTGGATGAGAGGACCCAAAATCCAAGTGGCAGACAGGATGCTTAACAAATTGAGGCAGGCTGAAGCACAAAAAACCTCTTCTCTCTCTTTTTTTTTTTTTTTTTTTTTTTGGTGTAGAATCATACTTACAGCCAATTCTGCCCCAAATAAATGTATCAAAATGGAATACAAATACAAGCAAAAAATTGCTACCTGATAAAAAACCACGTACAAATAACTGGGATGGAAATGTTTGTCTGGAGAGTGCACTTAAAGTGGCCTGAAGAAAGAGTGGAATCAACAGAACTTGATATCAAGTGTTCAGTTGACTTCTCTGCTCTCAGAGCTGTTGGAGGGGAAGCAGATATATCTAATATCAACCTTAACTGCTGGAGCTGCAATTCCAAAGAATGGCGAGGTGGAAACAGGGGTCGTACCTTGACCTTGTAAACAAAGGAAATAGAGACCGCAATTACAGTGCCCACAAAACAAACATGCAAACACGGAAGGAGAGCAAAAGGACTTCATCCCACGTCCCAGCTGGCATTTCTGAGATTTATTACAGAAATGAAGGTTGATAAGAGGTGTCGCACAGTTAATGACATCAGAGAGGAGCGTGACCTTCACCAACCCAAGTAAAAATGAACTTATATAAAACAGCCAGTTAAAATATGAGGTGAGGAATGAGATGAGACCAGCGGCCATTTCTGCTTCCTCTTGAACCAGAAAGAGAAAAGAAGGGGAAAGAACTGCACTCAAGCCTGTATGGGGGGGCAAAATGTGACCTAAGATCTTCTACCACGACTAATCTCTCCTCTTTCCATAGACAAATACGATTTGATTTAAGATAAAACAAATTGCGACAGTACCAAGGAGTGTTTCATTAATGCCATAAATTTTGCTTTCTGGAAACCAGAGCTGATGTACTGTGGTTTAGTTACATGTAAATAGACAGAAAAACACACCACAAAAAGTTGTACCTTATGTCCATAAATGCCGTGCAAAAGAATCCAGAGCTTTGTCTGCATTTTTAAAAAAAATTTTGCATTTCACCTACAGCAGAATGTCCTTTAAATGGAATGTCATAGCAACCAAATATCATCTTCAAATATAATTTCATCCTTGTTCTCCATCACTTTTTCTTCTTTTCTATTTAATGTTCTAGTTGCTCCCATCTGATACTCCTGTTAATCATCACCACAGCATTCTGCTTGTTTTTGCCCTGAAAGGTTGGATCAAGGTTCTTGAGGTCTCCTTCCAACCTGATATCCTGTGATTCACCTGTCCTATTGCTGCCATTCCCAGATTTATCTGACTTTCTTTCCTGAAAATAAAGCAGGGACTTGAAAGAAGTCCAAGATCTAGAAATATTTTGTGCTCTGAACTGTATATGTTACTAAACACATATGAAGAAGAAAAATTTCCATCTCAACAGTCAAAGTTCTGTCTGTGGTTCCAATGAGTGTTGCCTGCACATGGGTCATAAAATAAAAACATTAATAGTGGTTTAGTCCCTCAGTTCTTCATTTCTTTGCAGTTACATCTGGTACTAAACCAGGAACCCCAAACCAAACAGGAGAAATTGAAGAAAACCTTGGAAAAACTAGAATTCCGAGTCCACTGCCAGATGGTGTACCAGCAACAGCAATGAAAAAAAGATATTTAATGACAGTGAGATCTGAAAGAAAGACACAAAAACTAGAACATAAAGTTTTTTAAGCAATTGCTTAACAAGTTTATAGAGGGATTAATAAGACACATCTGCTGGCTCTAGCTGGAAATTCTGCCAGTGGCCCAGGAGTTTCTCCCAGCCCCAGGTTTATGTTTTTCCATGACAATCTCTTAATTTACTATCAGGGTTCTCCTGTGAGGTAAGGAAACACAAATCTTTCCATTTCAGCAGGAAAGGGGGAGTCTGAGAGCCCCATGTGGGCTCCCAGGGGAGGAGAATTCAGCTGCCCCAGTGAGCAGAGCCCCAGCACCATCACACAATCCCTCATTTCAGGCTTGCTCGTGCTGCTCAAAGTCTCCTTGTTGAAACACTCCCTTCATTGTCTTACCTACAGTGAAGTCTCAAATTCCACACCTTCCCTGGCTGCTGCCGGACACCTGCACACTGTGTGCATCCAGAGCTCCCCCTGCTCTCCCCAGGTGTCAGAAACCCCAATAACAGGGCGTGCTTTCAAGTCCTCCCAGGCCCCACAACCTCCTCTCTATTACTATTTGCTTTAGCAAATACCAGCTGCTTGTTCTTCCCTTCTCCCACTTAGCACATTTTCAACCCCCTGCACCCTCCAGGAGGGATGCTGAGCTCTCCTATAACGTGATCTGTGATCTCACCACACCAACCATTTCCCCCTAAGTGGTTTCATCTTCTCTCTGATGAAATAATTACCAATTCTTCCTTTCCCGAGATCAGTGAATCTCAGTCAGCCCTCATTAGTGTAACTCCCTTATCACAGCACACAATATGACTATCAAATTTGCTTCCTGAATCCTTCCTACTCTTATTAACAAGTTAGAAACAGCTCCTGGATGGAAGAGTTTTAAATACTGATATGGAATTCACAGTTTACTGAGCAAGATTCAGAACAACTTACATGTACTTAAGCACATCAGGCTCTGTGCTCAAATTCTGTTGCTCCTCTCCCACCCCAAAGGAAGACAATGTGTTAAAGGAAACAGCAGAGTGGCTTAAACTAAACTTTAATTCTCCGTTCTTTCTAAGGCAATCAATCATCCACTAAAAAAACCTCAGAAAAATTAGCTGCAAAATTATCTTAGTCCTCCAGCCGCTCCAGATTCATAACCACCTCCCTGTTTTGCAGCCTGATTCCAGAGGTGAGCTTCACAATGCAGGAAATTCATCACCCCAGTGCTGGAGCTCCCACCTCCAGTGCCCTGCAGCTGTGACAGTGCACAAAACAGAGAATTACTAAGATTTGGCCAAATTTCACTGCCAGGTCAAACCAAACTAGCTGGAAAGGTTAAAATCCCCCTTTAGTCCAGTATAAGTTACATTTTTATATACCACTTATATAAATTTATATGATTAAAATATAAAATATAAAATATTTTTTTTTAAATTAAGCAGGTCATGCAAGACAGGATATTTCCATGATCTCCTGACTGCCCGTGTCACAGATCCTGTGCAGGTTAATGACAACCAGGAGCCCAACATTCCTGCACAGCACAGCCCCAGCTGTCTTCATTTGGCTTCTCCAGCCACAGCCAGAGCAGATCCCTAAAAAAGCCACCAAAATTTCAGCTGGAAAATTCAGTTTTGACCAGAAATAAACCTGCGTCCATCCCCCCATTAAAGTTCACTTTAATCCAAGGACTAGATTTCAAGGTGCCTAGGCACACTTTAAACACAACAAATATGATAATGGCTTTTTTTCTCCTGCAGGAAAGATAAGTCTGGTAAGGAGGCAAAAAAATCAATTTTTGTCATGAGGCAACTTCAAGTTAATTTAACAATATTTCAGGATGACTGCACATGGATTCTCAGACTGTCAACTACACAAGTTACAATCCCTTTACACTCCCATGCTGCACCTTGGGATCTGCTCATTGTTTTAGTATCCTAAAATTAGTTTGGAATCTTTGCTTGCACATGGCTTTTTTCTTCTGTTTGTCATAATTTTACTTGAAGAATGATCCCATAAATGCTTCTAAGTATGATCAGTGCTTCTGATAAAATTAGAAGGTGCTTTGTGGTATGATGCTTATGGTTTTAATTTGCTTTTACGACCTCAACTTCCCTTTCCTAGCAATTAATTAATTCAGCAACAGGACTTTATAGTTCTCCTGGAGGAAAGAGGATTCCTGGACGTTTCTCTGCAGAAGACAGAGATGTCTACATCCACCCTTTGTGCTGCCTCAGTGCACCTCCAGCTCAGGCCTGTTTTTTATTCAGAGTGATGAGTAATGCAAACCTCAGTCACCATTTCTGCCTTTCTCTTTTTTAGACTCATGTACAATGCCTTTAGTAGCTGAGGTACCACAAAGAAAAGGAACTTGAAAGAATATGGTCCCATCTATGCAACAAAAAGAGTTTATGTTTGAGGATATTAATTTCTTCTTGCATTAGGGACAAAAGGATAGTAGGAAAAATCTGCCAGGAATCAGCAACAGAGAGCTGGGAGAAGAGTCTAATTTGAATCCTCAAGGGAAATTTAGCCAGACAAATCAAACATCCCAGTTCTTAGCTGGTTAACACATCAGTAAAGGGCAATGAGGAACAAGTTTTGGATTTAAACCTACCACTATCCTTTTACACCCAGGGTTTGGCCTTTGCTCGATACAGAAAGACATAACATCTGCTCACACTACCTTAAAAGCCATTTCTGCCTCATCCTGGCCTTAGAGAAAGACTTCAAGTCCTGGAAACAAGAGGATGGGACAGGACAAGGGGAAAGCCACTAACATGCAGCAGAAACCCCAAAAGACACTCTGCTTAGCAAAGCGTTTTTCCAGTCTTCTTCAACTTCCTACTCCACAGTCCTGAGAACTTCCAGGCACTTGAGAGTCTCTCAGAAAAGATATTTCTGCTGGGACTGTACTTTATCAGGATGATCCTTTCAGACCTATCAACAGCCCCCTCACATACCATTTAAAGGCTAAAATTTCTTTGGAATTTACTCTCAGATTTGTGAAAGAGGTGGCATTCGCTTGGGAATTCGTGGCCCTTCCCTAGGAAATGTCACTTAATTTACTTCAGAACACGTAAACAGGTCTGAAACCTAAGAGGAAGCATGCCCAAAAATGAGTGGTTTAAATTTTGGGGCAGCAAAAACATTAATCTGTATTTTAAAGTTCAACTCCTGAAAGATTTCAGATTTTAAAATCTTTACAGTCTTGTTGAGAGGTTTTCATCTAAATAGCAAGGTGTGAGTGGTTTTACACACCAATAACATCTTAGAGTCTATTTATCACCAAATCCTCCATTTTTTCAGGGGGCAGTTGTCAGAGGTGTTGTTCCCAAACTTTTCCCATTTTTTCTGTCCTGCAGCCCAGGCTCAGTGCACTGGTGTAACACCATCAGGAGCCTGAGGAAATGGAAGCAGAGGCTGGGCAGAAGGATCAGCCTACGGAGCTAATTGAGCATCTTTCACTTCTCCTGGCACTTAAGAGCCAGAGATTCCGAGTGTGCTGGTGAATAAAAGAACATCTGCCTGATAACATCCATTTCACGTGAGTTACAAGTTTCAGAGAGCAATTACACAGCGTTTTTGTTTCTAATCCAAATCAGATGTTTAAACCATTTTGTGATTGCACAATTATCTTGTTTTATGAGGCAACCCAAACATCATTAAACAAGATCTGAATGCCACTGTGTATTTTCTATTTATTAACACAAAAAAAAAAAAAAAAAAAAAAAAAAAAAAAAAAAAAAAAAAAAAAAACCACAAAACAGAAGCCAAGCCCCCAAACACGACAGGGGGAAGCAATGGGAGAAGGATAACAAGGTGAAAACAACTTTGCTGGGAAAACACCACAGCCCACCTCAACAGGAGCAGAGATGTTCCCAGCTCTCCTGCTTTGTTTTTGCAGGATTATTAAGCAGGCAGGAGCTGCTGAGGAAGCAGAGGCAGCTCATTCCTATCTCCTTTCCCACAGCTCTCACCTGGGGAGGACACAGTGAAGAGCAGAAGAGCCTGACCCCACAGCAGGACACAAATCCAAACACCAAGAGAAGCTGCTGCTGGATTAAAACTCTCCTGGATTTTTGGTCCACGCTGAGATTTTGGTTTGCACGTTTGGCCAAGCTAAGGAGCAAATTATAAATACATCAGGTTGGAATCAGTGATTTTTTTTTTTATGTCTTTTCCAACCTTAACGATTCTGTGAATCTGTGAATCTTTTCTCACCAAAAGCCATAGGATTAGAGAGACAAACACATCATCCCTCTATTTGTGTACTCAGAGACCTCCCAGGACCTGTTCCAGCAGAGGGAAGGACTGCAGCAGGACTGGCTTCCCTGAGTTAACTGGGGATCTGCAGAACAGCCCAGAGTTTCCTCATTCGGACTTTATCCAAATGTAAAATTGGGAAGGAGAATAAGCCAGATGCTGCTTTGGAGAGAAGAGAGGCTGAGTAGACAAACATAATTCTGTTACTCAGGAATTAATTCCCACCAAAACATATTTCCGCCACACTGAAATTGTAATATTCAGCTTCCAAATCCACAAAATCCATTCCAAGATTATTCAGTACAAATTATACCCTTAAAAAAAAAAAAAAAAAAAAAAAAAAAGCTTTGATTTATCATCTCATTTATATAACCTCCATTTACAGTCAAAAGCTAATTTAGTGTTTTCTTACAGAAGATTTCCAACGTTACTGTACTGAATTAAGCAGCAACACTGAAAAGTCAAGGCCAACTCTCAATCCTGAGCAGGAACCACAACCAGGACTTTAAAAGCTCACATGCACCTCCCAGTTTTCACTCCAGTAGCACAAACAGGCTCCATGCAGGAATGACAAGTCATCACCTTCACTTGCAGAACGACAGGAACTCCAAACTTCACTTTTTGAGGTGAAGCTCATCATCCCCCTCTAGGCTTTGGCAAGCTGTTTTAAGGCTGGGCTTTTTCTTGAGAGGTCACAGAATGCACCATCCTTGCAGTACAACTCGCACTCTCAGCATCCTTTTGCCCCTGCCTGGACCTGCCTTTCCTTCTCACGATTCCCAAAGGCTGGCAGGACAAAACTCTGAAAAACTCCACCGAACCAGACTCCCTTTGCAGTGAAGGAGAAGCCAGGAGCAGGGACCAGCAGCCAGGCTGAGCAGTGCAGTGCAGAAACCTTGGCAATGCAGAGGGATCACCACAAAATCTGGCCACGCTCTGCCTAATTGCCTGACAGCATAAGGTGGGAGCCAAGCAGGGAAAACTGTGGCAGAAATTGGGGGCTGCAGACATAAGGCACTTAGAGAGCAATGAAAACCACAAACCCCATAGATAATTATAACCAAAAATGGGAGCTTACTGATTTTTTTTTACCACTAACGCTGGTTAGCAAAGAGCCATTACTGTGTTCAGTCTTATGGGGGGAAAAAAAATGTTTATGGAAGCAAAATAATGTAATCATTCCTCTACATTTAGGAGATCTGAGGTCCAAGGAACACAGAAAGCAGTGAAATATGTACTGCTCTTATTTTTGTTTTACCACTGAGTAATTTTCATGAGCAGAGTGCTCAGACATCATTTCCCTTCTGTAATGTTTAAAAGATGTACAGCACAGAAAATAATCCAGCGTCACTACAGGCACGGACTGGAGGACTGAAAGGTCTCCCAGAGCTCTAACTTTTTAACACTCTGATTTTCTGGACTTTCAGTAGAGCTTATATAAGTCTATATAATTTGCAAACACATTTCCTCCTGAGTCATCTTTTATTTACCTTTTTCCTCTCCTCGCTGACTTACAGAACCAGCTTTGTGACTAAACAATTTTGGTAAGCCTTGCAAGCAACAGGATTAAACAGTGTGTGCTGGGTGAACTACAGACAGAATTCATTTGTCAGATCCCCAGTGCCCTGACTTTAATCAGGGGTAATAAAGCCAGCAGTATTGCTAATCCAATCAGCAAGACCAATGAAAAAATAAATTTGTTACTGCAGTTCAAAAACTGCCCTTTCACTGTGCAAAGCAAAAGTGGAATGAAAATCTCTGCCTTTTCCTCTCTCACTCCAAAGGTCCCGAATGAACAGAAGAGGGGGGAGGCAGAGGAGTTGCATATCAAAGCCCAGTTGTCCCTTGAAATCCAACTTTAATTATTAATACATGTGATGTGCTGAGCAAAGACAACACGTCTGAGGTCCTGCAAGCTTACACTGCAGAATGCAGCGGTCGCAAAGCTGCATCACCCAAAGCCAAGGAGACTGACTGCCTTTTCAAGAAATTTCTCCCAATGAATTGTTGACCTGAATATTTTTCTACTGTGTGCTGAAAAAAACAAAAAATAAATTATTTCAACACTTGAGATACTTCTTCTCCCAGGAAATTGTTCTCTGGGAACAGCTGCTTCTTTAGCTCTGCTTGCAGAGGGACAAGGTGCAGCTCAGAGCACTGGAAACCACAGAAGAGCCGCAAGGACAGAGCAGGTCAGGATGATTAATGAGCACTTGCTGACTCTGCTGCCTCGGACTGATGCCAGGAGCTTCTCCAGCTCACCTTCAGCACATCCCGTGGCAGCACTGCTTGGAAGCAAAGCAGAAACTAAGGAGTGGGTGTGTTACAGCTCTGCCTCCCCTGCACTGCTCCAGGAATCATCATGGAATCACAGAATGGCCGGGGTAGGGAGGAATCTTGGGGATCATCTCACTCCAAGCCCCTGCCACAGGCAGGGACACTTTCTTTCCACTGGCTCAGGTTGGTGGCTGTCACTATTTTAGGATGGGATATGATGAATATTTCAGTTGCTCACGATACGTTTGTTCCAATCATTTATGACACACAAATCCATGGGTTGAGGACAGGAGCATTTCCCTCCCGGTGGGAACAGAATTTTACAAGATTCTGTGCTTTTCACACTGAAAGATCCCTTGCCTCCTTAATGGCAAAGTATCAGCTTCCCAGGCAGACCTTAATGAGGGCAAGGACCACAATAATAAACCTTTTCTATGTCACAACTTTATAGCAGGGATTTTCAGAGAGAACCACAGCAGTGAAAGAGCACCACGAAATTAAACTCCCTTCTGTCCTGTGCTCCTCATCCTGAGCTGCCTACACCTGCCACCTCAAAATCTAAACTAAAACATCACTGGGGCTTTTGCATGACCAGAGAAAGAAAATCCAGTTCATGTCAGTCTCTGACAAAGGGGGAAGTTCCCTCAGAGCTGCTCCTGTTTTTGCTGCCACAACAGCCTGAACTTTCTTTGGCTGATTTACTTGAATGGAAAACAGCCCCTCCTAAGTGACACAGTTCTGGTCAAAACTGAGATGCTGGAATATATTCGTAAGGGCATTTGTCACTGTATTACTGAGCTTGGTTTTCTTCCCCATCGGGCCTCATAACTCCAAGCTTTTGAAGCATTGAAGTGAATGTCTGTCTCAGCATCACCTTTACATGTTGTTTGTGAGGGTTCCACAGATATGGGAGCTCTCCTGGTCTCTCCAGAAATTTTTAAAATTATAGACTCTAAGAATGTGGCTGAGAATTGACAACTCTTAAAATAATTATTTATGCCTTAATAAAATTTCTCTCCAAATAACAAGTATTTAATTTTTTTAAAATAGTTTTTTAAAAATACATGCCAAAAGTAACATGGGTGAGAAGCAAATCCCCACCTCCTGACATTAAATGCTCTGCAACTCCGATAAGATCCCTCCTCTGGACCAGATTTTGAAGAGGTCTAGTAATTGTTATAAATCAGTAATGAGTGCATAGTAATGGTAGGATGAGTTGGCATTAATGACAAGATGGCAATACCTTTTGGAGGTTTTTTATTAGAAGCTACATTCTCACCTATATCATTGTTAGTTTAGCTGGAGAGGTTGTTGCAGACAACAAAGCAGCTGCTGTAGAATAACCACTGCTAATACTTTAATTATAGCCACATCATCATTAACTTGTGCTCTCTCAATCTGCTGCCTCCACCTGTTATTGTAAAGTTTGTATTTATCTTATTATTGTATCTGGGAAATAAATTATACTTCCTGTTATGTAGCTTTACACTGCTCAACAAAACAGGAGCCTGAGCACCATCAGGACCTTCATGCACTACCAAAAGAGGAAAAAAAAATATATTTTTGAAGTTCTCTTTCAGTTTTCTCTGAGGCTACTGCCGTGTGATGTAATGAGTGAGGAACTCCAGCCTGCAGGTTAATGCACTTTCAGAAGGAGAGCAGCAAAGAAGTTCATAAACACTTCATAAAGCCCACAGGCACTGATGAAAAGCAGAATATACATCAAATACAAAACGTTGTTCAGGATGCCAACCTCTTAGCAGGTAGGCACTGCCTATTTGAACAGATTTTTTTCTTTTTTTTTTTTTTTTTTGCGCTGATGATGGTTTAATGAAGCAACTTTTGCTAGGTGTTCAAAGAAAAATCACTGTCTCTTCATTCTGCCTTATTATCAGAGCCTGTTGATCACTGAAGTGGAAGCTCTTTTGGTCCTCTGAGTCACAGCAGGAAGCCAACACACAGCCATGAGTTGATTGAAAGTCTGAGATACAGACTTTGGAGCAGCTCCTCAACAAAGGTATAGTTTTAGAAACAGTGACAGACTGTCTAGAGCTGGAGAAAAAATTGTCACACATGACAACCCCAACACAAGTCCCTGACACCTGTGAGCTCACTCGTAAAAACCAGGGAAAAATGGAGAAAACTTTCTGAAACTCTCTCCAGACAACAAAATTACTTCAAAATTTTCCCCAGACAACAAAAAAGATTTCAATTAATCTCTATTCTGATAGACTGTTTCTGGGCATATTTGTAAATGGCCTAGGGAACTATAATTAAGCAGTTAACTTGATGAACAGCTGCACTTTTTTGAAAGCAGTCATTAAAAGTAAGGACAGAGTTACCTGCCTCATTGTTTAACAAGATCTATTAGAATAAAAACATGAAATAGTAACCCTGGAGGACAAATAATTCTTCATAAAATATTAGATGGTTGCGTTTGGTTTCCCCACAGAGTTTCTTTCTGGGCTCCATATTTCTTTGGAAAGAAGGCAGCATCTCATTACTGCTCCTGTTCTTTTCAAAGAACAATGCTTGTGATTTAGCTAAAGGGAAGACATTCCAAGGAAGTGGATGACCTCTAAACCCTCCTTGGATATAAAAATTCAGAAAAGGACACGTATGGGTCCCACCTTCCTGGAATTCTCACTGAAAACAGTATTACCTGAAGTATTAAAATGTCACACAGTCACGACAGAGGTCTGTTATTCATAAAACATTTCATCTTGAGTGGTTTTCTAATGCCAACTTATAATTACTCAAAATTTTATTCATTAGAAAACTATATACTCATTAGCACAAGAGTTTTTCATGCTGTCAGGGTTCAACAAAAAAAAACAACCCAACAATCTAGGATGCTTCAGTTTTGGAAAAAAGTTGGCTGGAATAGACAAAAAATATTTTAGTTTGTTTGTAGCCAACAGTTCTATCAAGCTGCTATAAAACAGATAAAAGAGAAACATCTGAAGATGTAGTTCACCCTTCATGAAAAATTCTCATTTATTTCTAATATACTCTACTGTATTTATTTTTTGTATGACCTTGGTCAGGGGCTAATGGGGAGACTCTACTGATTTCCACTCACAGTGGTGCCAGAATGCTCCTACAGGGGACATCAAAACCCAGTGCAAGAGAAGCATCACCACTGTTATTTTAAAATATCAGTTCGCCTTATTTAACACAAGTCAACTTCAGTGGCAGGAAAAGTCTCTTCTCTGTTCAAACACAAAAAGAAATTAATTCAGTAAAAGAAAAATAATCAGTCAAGAGGTCAACTTTTCATTACAGGGACAATTAGAGCCTGATCTATTCCCAAAGTAGCAGTGGAAAGACTTAAGAGTGTTTGGCTCACACTGAAGACAGAAGGAGTAAAGAAGCCTTGACCTGGGTGCACTTTGCAGGTTTGTTTCAATTTATGGTGTCATTAATCTGGAAGGGGAGGAACTGTATTTCAGCTTTTAGCTTTGGACAGCTTTGGTTTAAGGTCTCATTTCTGCCCCAATGCACTTGACTCCAACCAAAGCAATGAACACTTGATTATTTACCACTGCCACAGCACACCAGGAAATGAAAAACTACTTTTCTGGAACTGAGAAAAAGAGTTTGCCCAGAGAGGGTGTGGAGTGTCCCTTACTGTAGATATCCCAGAGCCATCTGGACACAATCCTGTGCTCTGGGACAGGGAGCTGGGACCAGTGACCCACTGTGGTCCCTTCCAGCCTGACCCACTCTGGGAATTAACTTTGAAGGCTGTGAGCAACATTTCACAACCCAAAAGTCTCGTTTTCAAAGCTGTCAAGCTCACACACCCTAAATGAGTTCCCAGATGATTTCAGTGCCAGCGTTTCTGAAAAGCCAAGCTCCAGAAAAGGCAGCAAGTCCTTCAGAAAAGGGAGCGAGTTACCATCAAAGTAGATACCCCTTGATGGCAAGGGTTAAACCCTGCACAGACCAGCGCCTAGAAGTTACAAAAATAACTTTAAATTGGAGAAATTTGGCTTAATTATTGCTCTTTTCACCAAGTCATACATCCACAAACACCAAACAGCAACGTGCCTCAGTTTCTCTCATTTATGCCCCAGTTTATCCAAAGGATTTGCCACGTGCTTACAGATGGGGTGGTCAGGGTCTGTCATTTAGAAACCATGAGTATATATTGATGCCTGCAGCTCAGCCCTGAGAGAGGAGAGGCAGACAAAACCAATTTGGCACCCAGCCCTGCAGTTCCAGTGCCTCTGCAGCAGTTTGGATTAATTGAGGAGCTGCAGCAGATGAGGCTGCGTTCTGCACCTCCCTCATGCCACAGCTTTTGTGGGAACAGCAAAAAATATCCTCGAAGCCCTGACCTTGTGTGAGCATGAAAGGTTAAGCAGGCAAAAATCAGGCCACATAAGGAGAGACTGAACGAAGGGAAAAGAAACCTTCCTGGCCGAAGTATTCTCTGGTTCTGGAGCAGATAACCAGTCAAAGTTCACACAATCTGCCCCCAGAAGATAAAGTTTCTGGTGCCTGCTCAATGCAAAGGCTTCTGCTGGTTCAGCACAGTATTTTCTCCTGTATTTGTTTCCCTTAGACCTTGGTGATCTTTCCTGCATTCAATTGCTCAGCTCCATTTCTCATCGTGCTGTGTGCTACAAAAGCAACTATTCAGGACTTGGAGGTGCTGAAACTCCTTATCTCGAATTTTAAGGACAGATTACACTAACCTCAGTCACAGTGAGCAGTATTTTGTACAAAGTGCATGTACCACCAAAGTCCCCAAGAACACCAATGCTACAGAATAGGGCACAACAGGAACAGAGATACCACAAGGGATGGAAATGTTTCCTTGGCACCTCACGCTGCCTGATAAATACACCAATGAAATACAAAATTTAATGCGTACTGGAAGTCTCTGACATTTATTACCAAAAAAAAAAAAAATTGCATAATAAAATCCATACTTGCACCAGAAGAACAGGGCAAGCAAGCTGCATTCGTAAAAATCTGCTCAAATTAACTGTTCTTACAATTTTTCTCCCTATCTAGGTTGAAAGATCTTGTAATATTCTGACCAAACCCAAAGGGGAGGGTGGACCTTTCTTGCTTT
Organism: Sylvia atricapilla; assembly: GCF_009819655.1. NCBI lineage: Eukaryota > Metazoa > Chordata > Aves > Passeriformes > Sylviidae > Sylvia > Sylvia atricapilla. Next base: position 3,459,956 of record NC_089149.1, on the reverse strand, counting down.
CTTGGAATAGATTCAGATGCCAAGCCACAGGGGTTGCTTTGGCTCTAGAAAACCACGTCTTCTGAATTTCCGTTCCTGGCACGGAACACAAGAGGTAAACCAGGAGCAAAAAGGAAATACGATGTCATTTTCCAAGAAAACAAAACTGCAGGACCTCATCTGTTAAATGTCAGAAAAGTGGGGATGAGCAGAGTAAGCATTTGTGGGCACAGAGAGACTTCCCAGAGCTTTCTCTCTCACAGATGGAGCCGGGTTGGAGGCTGCCAGTGGTGCCAAGGTCAGGCTGGCAGCAGGGCTGGATGGCAGGGCCACAGCCCAGCCAAGCACACCAGGAACGAGCTGCCAAGCAAAACTCACACCCCGACCTACAAATAGTGCCCATCAGTGGCCTGCAGGTGACAAACAAGCAGGGAAATTCTGCAATTTGAATTTGAAGCTCGCTCCTTCAAGTCCATCTACAAATTGTTCCTCTATGGCTCTGCTCTGAAGCTCTGGCAGAGCAGTTCATGATGCTGAAGGGGAATTTTGAAGTCTGTGCAGGTGCAGAGCACGGTACCTGCCCCAGAAATAATCCCACCAGCTCCCTCACAGATGGTTCTCTGGGCCTTTAGCAGCCCCACACTGCAAACAAAGCAAAGGCTTCGGCTGAGCAGAGAGAGCCAAGAGAGACCCAGGGTTCCTGGCACCCACAACAGTGACGGAAAAGCTCTGGAGGCACCTTTTAACTAAAGCCATCTGTGAAGGTATATACTTTGTCACAGCATTTTCTCCCCTGCACTGCATTTTTTTTTCCAGCTTTACAATTTATCTTAGCCAAAATTAGTGTGTGCATGTGGCCCAACCATAAAGTTGCTTTTTCCCCCTCATTATTTAATCTCATAGATCAGCTACCAGAGATTATCTGCTCCAGAGATGAACCTTTTTTTTTATGAAATCCTTGAGGAGGTTCACATCAGTATTCCTTAAAATAATTTTTCATAAAAAAAGTTATTTCCTTCAAACCTTGGGCTGGGATTAGCTTTATCATTTGTGCTTTTCAGTATACTCTGAGTAGGACTGTACACATTTCCACAATAACAGATTTTCCATTTTCCCTGAAGTATAATTAGTTTAATACCATATTCTCATGGCTTTACACATGCCATTAATTTCAATCACTTTTTATTTCTCTGTATGAAGTAAGTAATGACGAGAGGTAAGCCAAATTAGAGACCAAAGGAAAGTATAAAAAGACACAACCTGACTTTATCTTAATCAGCCTGCATCAAACCAGCAAAAATATGGTATCATTTAGAGGTCTCAGCTGCAAGAACCTGTACAAAAGCAAGCAAGATGCCTACATGGTACAGCAAATTGCCATTTCCAGCACTTCCCACACACTTTGTGTTATGTTAGCTCAGGTACCAGCAGAGTGGCTAAATTAGCTAAAAAAATAATAGCAACAGAGTCTGGGGGAAATTCCAAGTTAACACAGCTGAGAGCACAGAGCAGTGAGAAACTGCCCCCACCCTGAATCAGTTCAAACAAACCAGAAAGGAGTGGTGGGAGGTGAAAATCAACAACACAGCAAAGCCAAAGGAACTGCGCCGCACAGAGCACGCACAAAGCAACCCTGCAGCCACTCCAGGTGATCCTGACTGCCCCAAAGATCTGCCACACAGTGGAACTCTGAAAGACTCCCAGCCAGTTATAAAAATGCCCATGCCTGCAGTGGATGTATTGCTGCACTTGGCAAGGGGCCCTCTGTGCAGGAGCCTTCTGCTGAGCAGCACAGGAGATCCCAACGCTCTGTGCAGCTCCCGAGCGGCACCAGAGTCATCCCGCAGGTGTCAGGTGAAAAACTGCTCCCTCTCTCTTCCAAAACACCAGAGGTTTTGGCTTGCTGGATCAGCAAAGGCTCTTCCAACTGCTTGGATCCACCAGCCAGAAAATCCCCTTCTGGAACTGTCCCTCTCTGTCTCCTCCCTGGCAGTGCCTGGGAGATTTTTAGTGGGCACGGCGCTTCTTTCCTTCCACCCACGGGACAGGAGGTTGTTCTGTTCCCACTGCAAATGTTACCCATGATCTGTCACCAAAGGACAAGGATACCTGGTGCTGTGTAAACACAGACACACTCCACTCTGTTCTCTCCTGAACAGAGAATGTGTATCCACTGGCTCTTTGTGGATAAAGATAAATAGATTTGCAGAATAGAGATGCTGCCCTAAAGAAATCAAGCATTAATACAGTGAAATAAGGACAAAACAATACTGAGCAATGGTCTATACGGTTTTTACCTATCATTAACAAGAAATTAAGGCCTTTAATACACAAGAAACACTCTTATAGATGTGAATCCATTTAAAACGGATTTTGTTTAGAATCGCTTTCAACTCCTACTGCTTTCTTACAAGCCTCAGGATTTCATTTTTAAACAAGGAACCCTTTGTTTTCTGTCACACATCCACAGTAGTAAAAGCCAGATGTGAGCTGCAGAGTCTCATTAAAAGCATCGTTGCAGAGAGGTGATGGAAGCTTAGAGGACTTATGACCAAGCAGGGAGGTCTGAGATTCCAGTAATGGCACAAGAATACATTTCCAGAGAATAAAGCTGTTTAATGTGAAGCAGCCTTTGAACTTTGGAATACGTGCAGTGCTGAGAGCACCACTGTTTGTAACAGAGTGGCAAGAAATAAAGATAACCAGCATTTGTTGGGTTTATTTTACTCTGCAAACGCCGAACATAACGATGGCTCCCAGTCAAATAAATCCTGTACTCCCAATACTGGTTCCAAAATTAAATGGCTTTTACCCAGATTACGGCTAATGCCTCACCAGGCTGAAAATAACCCCAATTTACACAAATTGGAAGCCTGAAGTGGGAGCAAAGGCATCTCCCTGCTTGGAAACATTTCCACCGGGAACAGCACGACTGAGGCACATTTGGTGGTCCAATAACTTGGTAGGCAGTGTCCCTACTCCCATTCTGGGACAAATGGAGGGGTCCAGAGCTGATGTTCCACGTGGTTCTGTTTCTCTTTTCACAACTATCATGCTTACAAGGAATATAAAGTAAAATGTGGAACCAGCAGAGTCAGGGTTTTAAATATCCCTGGGATTTGTGCTGTGGCCATTCTGAATGTTGCTGATGGAGCTCTCTGGGTGGTAATTAGGAGGATTCACTCACTGAAGGATGATGGTGAGGCCCTTGTGAGTACTTTCTTGATTCAAATGCTTAAAATAAACTCCAGACAACACTCAGGACAAAAACATACGCAGGTTAAATTAATATTGTAAATTCAGCATTCAACTAGTTAAGCCTTCAAACTTTGTGCCCTGTAACAGTCAAGATATTTCAGTAAAACAGTCTGCTCCTCTTCACATGAGAACTCCAAGCACCTCTGTTTTCCTAGATAGTCATTTTAGCTCAAATAAAGCCACATCTTTCCCTTTCTCTGGGTGATAAAGAAGACATTGCACCAGAGAGAAACTGGGCAGATTTAGCAGTTCAGACTTATCTCCTCTTTTTGGAAGGATGTAAGTGAATTTAGTCCAGAAAAACTGGATCATTACTATGTGCTTACAGGCATTTCCTTGAGCTTTCAAGTTTGTAGAACAGTGTGAGTTATCATATCAAAACCTTAAGCACCAGACAGGGAAAATGGGAGCCACAACACCTATGATTGAACATTAAGATAAGGTGAGGAAAAAAGTTTCATTTTCACATGTGTAAGTGCATTTTTCTTCAAAAAGTAAGTGCTAAGTTTACCAGCCTTCTCAGCACCACTGACTCTCCTTGTGTTAGTTCTACTAACCGTGATTAAAAGGGGTGAATTCCAATTCTCCTCTTTGTGACTAACAGAAAAAAAAAAGAGATATCAGTGATGATGAAATGTTTCCATCCGGTAAACAAAGTGCCAGGGAAATATCAGAGCCACCGTCAGTGCTGGCGGCAGCAGCAAGGCAGAGATTTCCATCCAACCTTTGCCTTTGCTCCAGCTATCTGAAGTACTTAACATTTTCTTCTACTTCAGAGGAAGCTGCTTGAAAGGAAAAATAATTCAAGCACTGTCTACGCAGGGAAAGAACAAAATTGTATCTTATTATAGCAAAGAACTATTTTTTTTTCATTAAAAAATGGCTTTTTTTCATTTAAAAAATTACTGTTTCCTAAGTTTCAGATATTAAAACTGTCCTGCAACTACCACTATCAGGAGTGGCACAGACAAAAAAAAAAAAAAAAAAAAAAAATTACAGGTATTTAACCAGTGATTCAAATCTAAGGATGATAGGAGCTGCATAATTTTTAAACTGAAAATCCTTGTGGCTTTTTTTGTGAGGAGTTATCTAGATCATCTTTTTTTTCTTAAAAAAAAAAAAAAAGGCAGTTTACTGGCAGCTCTATATCAGACACGGCATCATTATTGTTGTTTGTTATCTACAGCTTGCACAGGCAAAGTATATTAATAAACCTCCCCCTTGTCTCCAGCACGCTCCAGCTTCCAGTTTGCCAGTGTCTGCGTTAATGTTGTGATAGCTGGATTGAAAATCCTGCCCAGGGAAGAGATTCCTGACCCAAATGGCTGGACAAATTCCTCCTGTGAGACTTCCCCCCGCCACACGGGCTAATTCTGGAGCACCTGATAAAACAGAGACACATCCTTGGGTATGCAGAGCCAGGGAATGCTGCTGACAGAGACAAATTTCCCACTGATAGCACATGAAAGGGAAAGCTCCTGGTGCAAGGGGCACGATCACAGGGCAGAATAACAGAACACTGAGCTCCTCATCTCACCTGAGCCAGAGAAAAGGTGCGTTTGCTTCTGAATAAACGGGGTGTTAGACATGCAATCAAAGGCTGTAATTAGCTACTAATTATAGCAGCCAGCATCTAGTCACTCAACAACTCAGATCTCCATTTCAAACAAAAGTTCCCGTAGAAAAAAAAAAAATATTTCTGGGGGAAGAAAAATAGAGAATTGGCACTTTCCAGTGTCAAACATCAGCAATTAAAAGCAATTATAGCCAGAGGATTTTCTTGCCTGCATAATCATATTCACTCCAATCTGTCTGCTGGCTGTACCAGGGGAGGGTCAGGCAGGAGACAAACACAGAGCTGCACAGGTCAACTCAATTTATTTGGAAGTCTCAGTGGACTTCCAAAATAAAGAATCCTTATGGAGAGAGAATGTGTCAGCCACATGGGTCTGAAGCTAAAAATGTTTGCGCTTCAGAGAAGAAGATACAGAAAAAGCCCACGATGAAGCACAGAAGATTTAATAGTTCTGGTCACTGTCAGGCATTTGATTAATTTTCTCAAACTGACAAGATGGGGAAAAAAAATTGTGAGCAATTAAATAATTAAATATTAAAAGGAGAAAAATAAAATGAGGACAGATCCGACTGCAGGTAACGAGAGGGAGCATGCACTTGTCAGGAAAACTAAGACCCATCCAGTCCCCGGGGTAATTTTCCACTTAAATTAACTGCTTGAGAATTGGTTTATCAACTCCAGTCTGTATTTTCCTACTTCTCCCATGGTTCTGCCCAAAACAGCAGCTACTTTACTGCTTGCTCTTACTGAGAGATAAAATTCTAAATCAACTTTTCCACAGAAACTCAAATTCTAGGTATTCCAATTATTTCCTTCCCTGCACTTTTGAATGGACAAACTAATTAACAAATTGTTTTGATGTTTTAATGAGACTCCAACTCCTTTGAGGATTTATTTACCTGCAGTGGGGAGAACAGGGCTGCCATGTTCGCTGTCTAGGTATTATTTGGAGAGAACAAAAGCTACTGCTTCATCTTCTTTTGCCTACCAGGCACCTCCTTTCTATGCTGAGAGGTGACCTCCAACTCCACACATCACTTTTTCTGGACTTTTTGAGTCCAAGTGTTGCAATTTCCCTTGCTCATATACACACAGACTTGGGAAACCCCCAGCCTGGGTAAGTGGCATTTGCAGCCAGATCTCAGCACTCTTTTCTTCTGCTGCTCCTTCATCTCTGTGACATCAAGTATTTATTTTCTCGCCTTTCCTTCCTTCCAAGGTCCCCAACAGCTCTGTCCCATCAATCAAGGTGTCAGGCTACATTACCCATATGATAAAAATAAAAACAAAAAGTTCTCCTTGCATATTGTCTTACATTGTCTCTCACCTTGCAGGACCAGGGACTCAACTCTCCCTGAAAAAAGCTAAACCAAAAACCTCTGTTACAACTTTGTGACTAAGAAGCTCTGCTAAGGTTAGGTTGTGGATATGACAAAAAGCACAACCTAGCCCAATAAATATCTTAAATTCTCATCGGTTTTCTATCTGACTACTGTCTTTTACATTTAGAGGCATAATTCTGAGCAGTAATAAGCAAAATTCTTTTGCATTTTCATCAGTCCCAGGACCTCATCCACAACTGAGCTCCACAGTAATGATGTTTCAGTGAAATATCATTAAAAAATACTTTTTATCCCTACAAGTTAAACAAGAAATAAATCTACAAAATCACATCTTTCAGTAGAGTTTGATGCCTCCTGTATTTTGTCACTTTTTTCCCCAAATCACAAGGAACATCCTTCTCCTTCTGGCCCCTACCCAACCTTTGTGTTTTGCCAGTTTGCATGTTTATACACAAGTATTGCCTCTTCTAGTGAACCACCTCAAACCTTTTCAATAGCACAATGAGGGACAGTGCACTTACTCATGCTAAAATGGTTTTATGACCAATATTTTCTATTCTTGTAATGTTTTTAGCTGTGGAGTACACAGAGTGTGTTGGGCAGGCACTGTGCATTAATCTTACTGCCAGAAAAAGAAAGAATTTCTCGTTGGAAGCATCTGGTAAAAGCACACTAGAGGCCTTGAAATCATGACTGGTACTCTTACTATTTGCAAAAAAATGAGTACAAATACACACTAATTTGATTTCCCTGACCCCGTTTGCCCAATAGGAACCATCTGCTTCTGTTCATCGACTCCTATCCACCCTGATCCAAGATCACAAACCCAGCAGCAATCATCCCTTCTTTGTCTGCAATGTCTTTGCATTAACCCAAAGCAGAAGATGAAACAAGGAATGTTAAAATGAGCTTTAACAATCTATAAAATTCTTCCATTACGCAGTTTATGGCGGGTGATTATCGTTACACTTTGGATTCCCATAATGAGTTACTTTCTTAATAACCTCCTGAGGGCATCATAGAATGGAGTCAATGGCTGAAAATTATAGGGCAAACAAGAGACAGCTCCAAGTCGGTGTTTTATATTCAACAGAGATGCAACTGGACTGAGCTGGGCTCTGCATCCTGAGCTGATTTCAGTAATGAGCCAGAATGAACTCAGAGAAGAATCAGCAGAGTTCCTCTCAACTCCACTCAGCAACGCCTATGGCTGTATTTTTGTCATCTGAAAGCAGAGATTTGAGACATTCAAACAGCAGCAGGCAGAGCTGGTGTGGAACACCAGATTTTCACCAAGAGGAGGAGGAGGAGCTGTGAAAATCCCAGGTTCTGGCCAGCGCACCATTACTCATCCCGGGACAGCTGGAATGGAAACAAGGACCACATGAATCATCCAGGCTGCTCTCTAGGAACACACTGGGCTGCTCTGCACAGGCCATAATAATAACATTTGTTATTCCACAATGGACTTTTAGATTAACTGTCTTATCTGGTTTTACGATGCTGCGCTCGGCGCATTTCAAGGGAAGGTAAATCACTTCACCAGCCCTCCACCAAGAAAGCCACAGTAGATCTTACAGCAAATAAATATTGATCAAGCCTCTGTCATAATTACGGGCTCTTCAGAACATTCCATTTGCACCAAGGAAGTTTTGCCATTACTGGGGAGGCCTGTGCACCTGCAATGAGATCCACTATCTCAAAAAAAATTAAATTGGAAGAATAACTTTAACTGGAAGTCAGGTTCATATGAGCACTGGCCAATATTTATTAGAGCCCTAAATCAGGTCCTTCTGTAAATGATAACCAGTGAACAGATGTAGCATTATGAAGCCTAACCACAAACAAGGAGATGCTGCAATATGCATAAATTCTTTGAGCACTTAGCTTAATGTAATTTTTCTGGGGAGATTACAAGTGGCAATGAAACAAATAAAACCTAGGAAACAGCTTTCTACATGCTGCCTTTTTTCTTTTTTTCCTTTTTTTTTTTTACTTCCAAGGATGGCAGTCACAGAGGTACAACCTTTGAAAAAAAATAATATATTTATATTATGCACGAGGTTAGTAGAGTTCCTAAAGCGCTTTCTGTGACTACACTTTCTCATTCTCGTTAGCTATGTAACAGTTGTCAAACACCTCATTACAAGATAAGCTCCGTTTTATTTCAGAAACCGAGGAACAGACAAATTAACTGACAGCCCCAAGAACAAATTGGTTGTAAGAAATGGGCTCAGAAGCCGCTTTTTATAATCCCATGAAAGACATATCTCAAAAAAGCATCATTAATGACTTTTCTCAGATGAAATCTTTGAAAAAGCCTAAGAGGTGAGCAATGCAAAAATCTAAAAATAAAAATAAGTGGGCATAAACCTGCAAGATCTTCAGTTATTTTTGAATCTCCAGATACAAGAGAAGCAGGAAAATAACACAGGAAGGGAAAACATCACAAGAACAGTTCACCTGATAAATGTGTTCATATCTTAAAGGAGTTAATAATTTACAAAATGTTAGAAATAATTACTTGTTTAAGCAAGCTACCCACTGAACAAGTTTTAGAGCCATCAGGGATTTTTTTAATTCACTGTATCGGCTCAATCCTGATTCAAAAAGAAATATATTTTACTCTGAAAATAAACTGTAGACATGATGCTCTCTTTGAAATCCAGCACGAGCCCCCATCCTGCCGCAAGAAACGCTTTGGGGGAGAAGCTGTGTTTCCAATTTATTAATGAATCCTCAAGTTGTTATAGAAACGCAACTGCAGCAAGGCAATGTCTAGAGACATGAGTCCCTTTCATGTTCACTGTCAGAGGAGCTGGTTGCTGAGGTTACCTAACAATGGAGGAACTTGTACATCCAATTCCCTCTTTACAAAGGCCTCACAAACCCGGGGCTTGCCACACAACAGTGCTGGCTGAAGCAACCACTGGGCTTATTTACAGTGCACAGATTGAGAAAACACAGCTCTCAGGTTTCTGCAAATACCTGGTGGCCATTGTAGCCACAATCAGCTCTTCAAAGAAGGCATCAAAAGGCTTTTGCTAGGGAAGCAGAACAGGCTATTTCTGAAACGGGCTTCAACTCCATCAACTGCTTCAGAACTTCCAGCACGTGCTAAATTCATTTTTAATTTCAGCAAAACAACTGAGTGCTCAGTTAGACATTTAGGGTGAGACCTTAAAGGCTTCCATGTACTCAAATACCTTCAGGCAGGGCTTGCATCTCCTCTCAGGAACAACTCCAGGCATGAACAGGCAACCTACATCCATTTAAAAGAAATTTAGCATGTTCTGTTTGCTGCCAGCAACAAAAACTGTTTTTGAAGGGCTATTTCTCCTCTTCAAAAGGCACGAGAAATAGTGAGGGAAGCTGAACATGCAGGGCTATGAAAACAGTGAAAGGTCTGGAGGAGAAGCCAAAGGAGGAGCAGCTGAGGTCACTTGGATTCTTTAGGAGAAGAGACTTAGGGGAGACCTCACAGGAACCTGCAACTTCCTCAGGAGGGGAAGGGAAAAAGCACTGACCTCTCTGGGGACCCAAGGGAATGGCTGAAGCTGTGTCAGGGCAGATTTGGGTGGGATATCAGGAAAGGTTCTTCCCCCAGAGGGTGCTGGGCACTGCCCAGGCTCCCCAGGGAATGGGCACAGCCCCGAGGCTGCCAGAGCTCCAGGAGGGTTTGGAGAACAGAACATTCCCAGGGATGCACAGGGTGGGATTGTTGGGGTGTCTGTGCAGGGACAGGAGTGGGACTGAATGATCCTTGTGTGTCCCTAAGTTGGTCATTCAAAAGAAATAAAGTTTCTTCTTGTTATGATAAATCTCAACTAAGAGCATTTGAACACCTTGCAAGTGAGCAGGGACAAAACATCCAGTAGAGAGGAGAAGGCAAAGGAAACAACAGAAGGGAAAGGTTTGTTTTCATAATTAAAAACAGATTTCAAAAGGAAATCTCAGTTTAATTACAGTCAATGAGTGCTCTTCCATCAATTTTAAGGGAGCCATGACTTCACCCCCAGACAATTATTACGTGCAACCAACTACTACATCTTCTTTTTCCTTTAAACAAGGAGAGAAATAGTAAAATGAAAAACCTTTGAGTCTGGCAAATCCCGGAACAGCAGCCGAATATAAATGAGGAGATAAATGATGAAAAGTGTGTTAAAGCAATTCTTCAACGGGCTGGAATAAAACAAAAGTTTTCATTCCCACTCCATGTCCCCAAAATGGTTTTTGCATAACTGGAATTAGAAGATCCTGGAGTTCTCACAATAAGATCTCTAGACAGCATTCTCTGGAAAAAAAAAATAAAAGCTGCAACTGCACTCTGTGTTTTCCTTTTGGCCTCCCTGAAATTTAAGTCACGACTACAGGAGTTCTGCATGGGACCGTTTCAGAGATGGGATTTGTGCCAGCCCTTCAGGAGATTACAAAGTGTTTCTGCAGCTACCTGGCCTTTCTGTGAGGCAGGCACAGGCTGTGGGGCCACACTGCCATAGTCAGTGTGCATCCAAAACCCTTCCAGATGTTACAGTTCTGGCTCCTTTTTTTTTTTCCCTTGCCAAGGTCAGGATGAATAACACACGGGAAAAGTAGATTTCAGACTTGGGTGTTTGTTGTTTCTTATCTATTTACAGACTCACCAGCTGTGAGCTCTAACTAGCAAGTTAGAGAAATGAGGTAAAATGGAGTACCCTTGACCCTTTCTAAGGTTGTTTAAGCACTAATTACCCAATAATGAGGTGACACCTATATTATTTATGCTTTTGACTCAATAATGACCACCCAAGGCCTGCAATGCAGACCTTTTTTCGCTCAATTACAGAAAACCACCTAAAGCCATGAAAAAGAAGGAAGAAGGTGGAGAAGAAGGACTTAATGCCTAAAATCCTCCATCTTAACTCACATGTATTGCTATATATTAAAATCCCAAAATCTAAGTTTCCAGAATTCCAACATCCAGACACATCTCCTTGCTGGCAGAGCTTGCACTGGGTCCCACATAAACCTGTACTGGTCCCAGTACAAAGGCAGTGGAAGGACACTGTACCTGTGCAGTCAAAGGAACTGGCCTTTTCTACAATTCATTTATTCCAAGTGTTCAGTTCTGCACAGAATCAGAGAGGCGAGTGAATTTTAAAATTAAGAAAAACACACTCAGTGGAAGATGCTCTTGGTAGATTTGGTTTCACAAAGAAAATGAGTCTTTTCTCTGTCAGCCTTCTCTCTACAGACTTTCTACCCATCACGTGTCCAGTCCTCAACACAACCCTCCTGCTACAAGTCACAGTGCCTAAAAACCTCATTCCAGCACTAAGGAATGCAATTCTCTATTCAGAGCTCCAAAAGATTAAAATAAAAGGCTGTTTTTCACGGAAGTGGCATAAAGAACACTCAGTAATTCCAAGTGTGTGAGTTGTGTATCGTTTCTGTGTATGTATCATTTATATGATTAAAACAGTAATGGCACATATGGCTAGAACTGGCAGGCTTCACTTAATGAAAATACTGAAAAATTGAATGCCTTGTTTTCATTATGCTGTTCAGAGGGGGTTGTTGCCTCTTCTCCTGGCCAAACACAGTCAGAAATCCGGATTCACACACAAATTGTTTCTTGCAAACACCCGAACCTCAGACTAGAAGGGGAATTCATCCTAAGTCCTTCCTACCCATTCTCCAATTCTCCAACTAAAAGATCTTGGGCTCTGAGAACAGCCTTTTATTTTCTTTAATAGTTATAGCTCAATAAAGCTGACATAATCCAGAATGGCTTGAAATGAATAAATTTGCTGGATAAGATTCACAGATCTTTCAGTCTGATCCAATAAGAAAAAAAATTGGTTTCACTCAAATAAAAAAACCTGATTATGAACCTGTCTTGAGAATGATTCCTTAGCAGAGTAGTCCAGAGGCTGGACAGCATGCCTGTAACAACTGCAGTCCCATCCACACAGATGACTGATGATCTGAGAGTCCAGTGTGCCTTACTGAACTTTATTTAAACTCACCACAGCTATAGAATTGCTCTGGAATTCCCATGGAACTCCTCCGGCTCCATGCCCAAATGCTGATCAATAGGTTTTCACCAGGCTGAGGCTCTCAATGCCTTTTGCTGCTTTGTGCTGCAGACAGGCAGGGATTTGGGGAATGCAGGTGTGTGCCAGAGCATCCTTTAAAATGGGTTTAAAGTGATACTGGACCTGCTCGACCTGAGCAGTGGGAGGCATCTCATCCCCAGGAGACTCCGAGGTGTAAATTAACTGGGCACCTGTCCTCATTCCACAACACACAGGCTACTGCTTGACATAGCATCAGTCAATAAATGAAATAAAATAGGAGGAGGAATAAAAGCTCCTTCTCTTAGGAGAATTTCTGCCACAAAACCTTTCGCAGACTTTTCAGACTCTCCACTTTCAATTACGTAAAGAGACTTCAGACTGGGGCCAGTAAAGCTGCTCCTGATTTACAGCGATAGAAACAGAGGAAAATTTAGCAGGAGAGTTCACAGAAAGTTAATTGGCTGAACTTACAGGCAGAGAAACTTTCTGCATTATAGTTATAGAAAATATAGAATTGAGAACAAGATGATCCCCTGAACTTTTGAGCACAACTTAGTCCACAAGACAACAGAAGGGTAGACAACAGCAAGTGTTCAGCTCCAGCACTGGCTGAGTCAATTCCCAATGTTCATCTCCAAAGCTAAAAGCAAAACTGACTGCCAGAGGAAAAAAGAATGATGTATATTTTATAGATTCTCCCCTGCTGCATTCTCCCTCCATCCTTCCAAGGCTTTGTCCTCACTTACAGCCACCAGGGCCAGGTCCTGCAGCTTTCCATGCCTGAGAGGGATCCTGGAGAAGAGAGGAGGGTCTGCAGGGCAGAGTGGGACGTGGCCCAAGGAACCAACCCAGCAAGGAGCCCCAGATGCCACAGCAGAGTATTATGGTGCAATATCCACAATAAAGTGGCAGCAGTGGGGCAGAAGGATAATTTTAAGCATCAGTTTTTCCTGCACCTCTTGCCTCTTTCTGAACAGCCTAAAACCCACTCCCACCCTGCTGCCATTTCCAGTGTTAGGCCTTCAGAAACTGGATAAAATCACACTCTCAAATCTCCACACTGCACATGGAGGCTGAGTGCTTGAAATTCCCACTAAAGGGAAGCAGATGTTGGAGTGCAGCAGAGGAACTGGGAGTTGCATCACGGAGCAGGGAGGATTTTTAAGAATTATTTTAAAGCGTTTGGAAGACACGATATTTCTAGAATTAGGCCAACTTATAATAAGATGAACATTTTTAACATTAATATAGAACAGAGCTCAAGGCTCAGCTCTCATTTCTATCGACTGTAACACATTTCTCCTGAAAAGAGGTGATGAGAGAAGATGTGTTTTCTTTCAGTGCCAGACATGCACATGGACCTGACACTGAAGAAAGTGTTTCGTGGTATTCCCCAGTGGCTGCAGCTATGATCCAGAAACTGATCCTTTAAGAGCATTTAGTCATAACACTGGTACTTTTTGAATAAATCAAATCAAAGTGGCCGCAGCATTAGCTAAGACATTGAATAATTTTGCTTAGGACCATATTTACTAAGGCTGGGAAGAGTCTGCTCCACTCTTACCACAATTTCTTTGACTTTTAATAGGACTGGAGTTTAGAGGGAAGGTGGCTTTTTTTTTTTCTTTTTTTTTTTCATTTTAAAAAATGATGGTGTAATTCAAATCCTGGTAACCTTGGAAACAGCCTCTCTCCTCAAATATGTCTGTGTCAATTAAAGTAATTGGGACACTCCAGCTAATGGTGCTGAGATTTCAATATCCAGGCTAGTGCAGAAGCATTAGTCCTAAAGGACTTTCAGCTGAGACACAGATCCTCAGAAAAAAGCATGTCTTGGACAGGTTCTGCACTTCCTGTGAGCATTTCTAAGGAGGATAGCTGGGAAGAAGCTACCCTTAAAGAATGTCTTTGTGTGCATTCACAATGCCCAGACTACTCAGTGACAGTGAACTTGGAGTTTATTTGTACGTGTGCATCAACAAAATTTCTAAGCAAAGCAGGGCAACATCATTGTTACCTTTAAGATTGACTTAAAAACTCTATAGATTTACAGAATTAACCTTCTTTCCTTACCTTTGATAACATGTTTTTGTAAAAATGCACACACCTCCCTCAAAATTACACATTTATAAAGAGATGACCTCTACCCCCACCAGGTTTATGAACAAACAATGCTGACTTTACTAAAGTGCCTTAGGCTGTCCTGAAAACTGGAAAAAACCAGGATTCCCACCTTGTAACACTGCTGGCTGGGAAAAAGAAAATCAAGAAACTGTTCGGAATCTCTCACAGCATCCAAAAGCAGCTCATTCCTTCTTTATTAAAACCAGAAAGACTTGTTTAAGAAAAGGAATATCCTCTGATGTATTCTGAATACCACAGACATCAATCAATCACTCAGTCCAATGACAGGCATCACCACCTTTCTGCAGATAGACTTTAGTAAAACCCTTTTTTTGAGAGTGTACAAATATATCTTGAGGCCCACCCCCCAAGCCCATGCACAAAAGAAGGCATTAAAAGAAATATTACTTCTACAGAGGATAGTCACTGTGAAAATACTGGCATGCAGCACTGGTAATTAAAATTAACTTTTAAAGTCTTCTGGAGATAGCTTTTCAAGATATTTTAAAGATATTTCTTTTTGTATATTAAATTATTGTATAGCAGAGAGTGATTTTTAGTAAATGTTTTTTTGTTGTTGTTATGCAAATGTTAAAGTGACTAAACCCCATTTAAAATCTGTCCTTTCCATCCCCTATCAACAGCAGAGGAACAGAAAGAATTACACAGCCTTTGGGGAAAATAATCTAAATAATGATGGTTTGAAATGATTATGACAGGGTACTTTAGTTGTCGCACATAATTACATGCAAAGGGGATAAAATAAGAAAGTCCAAGCTCCAAGAAGTCTTTTCCCATATGAAAGATTTACTGTAATTCTTTTTCTAAAGCATAGATGATCCAGGCCTTCCAGGCTGGAAGACCAAAACTGGCCAGCAAATGGGGTGTTCAGACCTAGGCTAAGGTGCCCAACTGATCCTCTGATATTAATAATGGAAAAGAAGGAAACAAAAAATAATAAGCAGGCAGAAGAGTGCAGTAGCTGAGTCAGAACCCACACCACATCATTGCCAGCAAAGGCATAAAAGATCAGAAAAGTCACAGCCCAGAGCTGTTGTTTCAGTCCCTCTGAGATCTGGAGTTATTTATATAAGAAATCTGCAATACAATATGGAATAACTCCATCGACAGGACGTGAAGTCTGCAGCAGAGCAGCTGCCAAACTGGACTTGGACAGCTCAGCTATAGAAGGGCATTTTTCAGTTTAAAGATTACAATAAGCAAAATCCTGAAATATTATGCCTGTAAAACACTTTGGAAACATGCTGTAACAGTCACTAAAACCAGCACAGATAGTAATGCAAGCTTCAACTTGTTACAGTTTGAATATGGAAAAGACATTCCCGTCACTGAACACCCAGACAGGAAGGGGTTTTGTAACAATTCACTTTTATGAAGTAAAAACTTGTAGTTTCACTCTTCAGATGGGTCCAGTTGTCCTCCCACTGCAGGGAGCTGAGTTTGACATTCACATCAGCAGCAGCAGAATTAGACTATAAAGCTACAACTGCATATAAACAGCTGTCAGACAGTCACATTGCAGAATAAACATAAACCCAAAATTAATTCAGAGTAATTATTTATACAGGCTTAAGTGAGATCAGCGTTGTGGATTTTTTTCATTTGGTGAAGATAAAGATTATCTTTGTTTTATTACCTTCTTTTACGTGAGTAGATGCTGAATACTGTATCTTGCTATAAAACATTTCATATTTTAGCCTAAATATTTATACTGAGTTTCATTCTGAGGCAAAGTAGTTTAAACTTAGTGCTTGATTTTACTGAATTTACATTAGAATAGAAGCAGTCAGGTTCTCAGCAGAGGAGATTTTAATGCTATACTAAACCTGTCCTGCTGACCATCCCCGAGAAGAGGCCCAATGCAGTGGATTGTGCCAATCAGATCTTCCAGAAACACCAGCAGAATTAAATTTACAGCAAAGGCTGTTGAGACCTTTCCAAGAAAAACAAGCTTGTTTAGTTTATAGATCATCCAATGAAGTAAGTATCTCACAGAAAACACGAGTTGGAACCCAGCTCTGGTGAGACATGGAGGAGGCATATGCTCGTGCAGAGCAAAGTTGCTCAGAGAGCAGCTGGAGATTCTTGGTCTGCAGCAACCCTGAGAGCCCATCTGGAGGGGTTATGGACCCCCAAAGCCCCAGGGGGGTCCTTCAGTCACAGAACTGGGATGGATTTGGGATGCTGTGCTGGCAGCAGCCAAGCTGCAAGGCTTGCCCGAGCCAGGGACACATCACACTGTCAATGAAGGGCTCTGAGAGGAGTCACAGTGATCACTGCAGATTTATTCAGCACCTGCCAGAGCAGGGCTCTGCTGAAGTTAGAGGTGTTCTCCACAATAAGGGAGAGCTTCAGGTCCATAAACACTTGAGTTTTGTTGCTCTGTTCCAAATCGGGGCGAGATGAAGACAAAACATCTCTCTGATGTCGAGAACAAGCTCAGAACAGAAACCTTGACGCCCAGCCAGGACTACACCACAGCACATCTTCTCTCACACTATTTGCCAAGGCATCTGCAACCTCAGCCTTCGCTGTCTCTAATATTCAGTGTTTTGTTCACTTCAGACTCAGTGCAGGATGATGAAAACTCACGAAGCGTGCTGGTGCCAAAAGAAAAGCTGCACCACCATTAATTGCTACACGAGTACATCAGATCTGTCACCAGCAGTGACACGCCAGGCATAACAAGCATCTCTGAAGTCAAACTCCCCGTTTCTCTCTGCCACAGAGCAGAGGATGCTGATGACAGATGGGCAGAGTTAAGCAAAGCCGACCGGCCAAAATCCTCTAGCAGCATTTCACTGCCAAGACCAGAACCTCAGTTTATAGCAGGAACCACTAACTTTCAAGGCAACAGACAAAGGGGGAAAAATAGATCTATAAAAAATTAATGGTATAAATAATAAGAATTAAAAATGAAACAATCATCCGTTCTTCTGGCACCTATTCCTACATCTCTCCTCTGGCTCCAGGACTATTCCCTTTGCCTGCATAGTCCCAGAGCCACGTAATTGCAGAACTGCCACTGCACATCACTCAGCACTGCTATCCACTGAAGTCAGAACTCCTCTTCTCTCTTCTGACTGTTCTTTATCCTCTCCACCTGAACCAGGATGTGCTTTTATTCTGCCATGCTCACTGGCACCAGCTTGGAGTCCCTGGACACAGAGATTCAGTCACGCCTCGTGTGTGGGAGGTCTCCCACCACTTCTAGCAGGAGGTGATCATTTCTCATTTACTCCACAGTGACAGCACATCTTTTACCAGTAATGAAGCTTCCAAACATGCTCAGGGTGTGTGCAGTCAGGAGGGACCCTGCCAGACAAAGCCACTGTATATAAAGTAGTATTTTAACACTTTGCCCCTGCTCTCTCCCAAACTCTGCTGGGACAGTTTGTTTCAGGTTCACCCATCTTAACCTGAACTTGCATTGTTTCACATTTAAACTTCCCAGAAAGTGATCTCAGCCTGAGCTGCAAGTACCTGAGTCAAGAAGGTTCTCTATTTTAGGGTGGTTAATGGTG
The DNA here is from genome assembly GCF_009819655.1 of Sylvia atricapilla. Classification (NCBI taxonomy): domain Eukaryota; kingdom Metazoa; phylum Chordata; class Aves; order Passeriformes; family Sylviidae; genus Sylvia; species Sylvia atricapilla. The sequence goes on along the minus strand of NC_089149.1, from coordinate 3,442,072 downwards.
CATCCAGTCTTCTGCTGCCTCATATCCCTCCCTCAAGGTCAGCAGGGCTTGAAAGAGTCTAAGTCAGGGTAACTTCAGCCAAAGTCCCTTCAAGTATCTGCAACATTCACATTCTCCTGCCTATGAATTGTAACAGCAAGTCACGAAGTGCTGCCATTTATATAAACTTGCATTTTAAACTTAAATTTATTCTCAAGAAAATGAACACAATGATTTACTTAAGTATGAGAAAGAATGAGATCATTACAAGTGCACTACATCAAAAATGGCAAGAAACTTTTCAAACCTTTTTTTTTTTTTTTTAATATTGGCAACTTGTGTAGACTTACTTCACTATTCATTACTATCTGGTCAAAGTGAAAACAATCAATAGCAAATTTCTACCAAAAGAAAAACCTAACAGCACAATATCATATTGTGTGCATTAAATCAATAGCCCTCCTCAGTTTTAATGTAGTTGCTGCAATACTTTAAAGAGAATTTTGAAATGAGTATTTTTTTAAACCACAGAATCTCACTTCCTTCATTGTGAACTGAACAGGCTTTTAATGAGCGCTTCTCCACACAGATGAAATTCTCTGTAAGGGCTTCAAAGGGCTTTGCAATTATTAACATAAATAAACCATCCACATTTCTAATATGTACTTCACAGATGGGTGAGATGAGAAAGTCTGAAAGCTGCTTGCCCCAGACACAGGACAAGCCAAGGACAGGCCCTTGGTAGAGCAGTGGGGTTAAGAGTTCATTTTCTCTGGGAAGGTAAAATGAGCCTGATGCAGAGGTTAAACCTGGCAAAACACCTTCAGAGAGAGGGTGTGAGAGGCCAAAGCCAACACAAAGAGCTCCTGCTGGGCTGGGCAGGAGCAGGGATGTTCCTGGGGAACACAGACATCTGTACTTGTGTTGCAGGGTACCACTTTAATCCATCCCTTCCATCTCAAGGGCTGGGGATAATCTTTAAAACCTGGAGACCTACAGCAAGGCAACAAGTCTTTCCTGGCTTGGGAAGCAGAAGGACTTCCAACTCTCCTTTACAATGCTCACAGGAGTTCTGCACCAACTCCACTCACACTCCAGTGCAGTAAAACACAAGAAACGCTTCCCAGGAGATTGCAACGTCCTTGTCTAAGGGACCATCACACAGAGCCACCCACCCTGAGCCTCACAGCTCACACTGGCATCCTTCAGCGTTAAACACAGAAGGAAAGTGAGAAAAAACACTGCAAAGTGGATGAAATACCAGTCTGAATTGCATTGGCAGGAAAGGGAATTGAGGAAAGTCCTGGATAAAGCAGGAGCTCTCTGTCCCTCAGGTGGGATGACAACACAGCAGTATGAGAGGAACCTCCAGTCACTCTCCCCTCACACAGATTTATTTATTTTCCCCAGGACTGTGGACACACTGACACAGACACTGATGTGGTTTCTGGACAAGTACAATTCCCATCCTTTGTCCTCCAGCTTCAGTGCAGCAAAGCCATGTAAGTCACCAATTAATTTAGGCCAGAGACATCAGAGTCATTAGGAAGAGACTGGCACATCTGTCAAGATGTAGCAAGAGATCTTCACCATCACTAGTTAAAAAAATCTCACAGGATTGCTGTTAGCACTGAGCATGGTTAATAATGACCACACAGAAAACCTTTGAAATGATGACAGAAATATGGGCCTCCCAACAGAGCAAAAAATATGGCCTGCTCAAAACCCCTAAGTCAGGAAATTTGATATTGGACAGGAACAAGCCCAATAAGATCAATCAGGTGATAGTTACTAAGTACCTGTGTCAGGGTAAAAAGGGCAAACAAAACTCACAGCATGAGATCCAGAGCACTGTACAGACAGAATGAACTGCAGGTGCAAGGTAACACACACTGGCATGAACCACAGGCATCCTCTGCTCCTAAGGCACAGTGCTACCCTGAGAGCATATTTTAAATCTGTTTTGATATTTATGAGATAGAATGTGCCGTTGCTACACACACTTCCATCTTGACGCATTGAAAATATTATTCTATTAAAAATAAAAGAAAGAGATACTGGCACTGAATTTGCATTTTTGAAAGCTTATGTAAATGAACATTTATGAAGAGGTCATGAGAGCAATATATCAATTAATAAGGAGAACTTGCATTTAGAGAATAATCCTAGTTCAATGCTGGTTAACCAAGACCATGTCAGAGCAGATTTAACCTCACTCAGTTCTTCTCCCATGCATTCTCCAGCCTGTGCCTCTCCCTTTTCTAAGTGTTTAGGTGCTCATGAACTTCACAAATATGGGTGTCTGGATATTTTGGGGTAGTTCAATCGTTTTTCTTCACCCAGTCTTCCTTATTTTTAAGACTCAAGGAGTGAAAAGAACCAAAAGAACCATTTCAGGGATGCAATAACAATTCTGAAGTGCTGAGCTCACAAATTACCTGACCAGGCTTTTACAAGAACATAACAACATGACTGTAGCACGCCACCTTTTTGGGCTTTTGGGGGTTCTTTGTTAGGTGGGTTTGGGTTTTTTTTTGGTGTTTTTTTAGGGGTTTTTGTGGGGCTTTGTTTGTTTGTGTTTGTTTTCGTTTTCAATAAAGACAGCATCCTCACATTACAAAGGCTTATAAAATTGCTATTTATTTATAATAGCAATAAATATTGCTATTACAAAGGCAATATTTGTATTGAGAATACAAAAGTGTTCTTATTGCACACTTAAGAATACACAAGAATTTTGAGAAAAATGAGACGAGGCAGGTACCATCCAAACCTCAGTTTGAACTGCTCTGAATGGGTAACTGTAACTTCCTGTGATATTTTAATGAGTTATGGTACTCTTCATATACTTGTCTAATTTGCTAATTAGCTTTATCCTGCACCTCCAGCAAGCTGTCCATAGTTCATGAGAGGAATGATCCATTTCAGGTTTTGGGGAACCTATCTGCCATCCCATTTCCACGTATGATGAGACCAAACCCAGAGAATGTTTTCAGCAGAACTGAATTAGTTGCCCAACCCCAAAATCCTGAAGTATTTATTCACTCACAGATACAGTTGTTCATCAGCTCTGAAACTCCTGGCTTTATTATGTGCTTGTCAGGATGAATGATAATGCCAAGTGGCTGGCAGGATAATGAACAACTGCCAGGATAAATGGATCCTCACACAAAGCTCTCTGCCATACAAAGATGATGACGAGAGCAACACTCAGAGCTGCACCTACAGTTTCTCCCTTTTCCATTTTTCCCCCATGTATTGTGCAATTTTCTTCTGTCTCGAGTTTACTTGGCTGGAACAAAGGTGGAATGTGAAAGAAACTGTGGCAAAATTCTCCAGAGATGTGAAGCACAACTCCGCTGCAATCAATGCATAATTGCATAGTCATGCCACAGACAAATTTGCTCTCCATGCAAAGAATTTAGCAAGCATTGTAATATATTCACTTATTTCACAGTTATTAAGTCTGCCCTCTGATGAACATCTCTCTCTTATCTACTCTGTTAGCACATTCTCCCTCCTGTTGCTTCCCACACGACACAGAACTGAAGAAAGATTATTACAAGAGGAGATTGTGTGTGAAAATAACTCCAAATTCAGTTCCCTGATCTATTCATACAGTACCACCCTCCAGTGCATGAAAGAAGATTTTTAACCACAAAACACAGAAATCTGGGAAGAGAGGATTGGACTGAACTCTCCACTTCCTTGCCTGTACAAGGATCCAGAAAGGGATGCACTGCAGATTCAGCTTGGAAAACATCACTTACACAAACAGCCCCTATTTATAGCAGCAGCACAACAAGCAAACAAGATACCCAGTTAAACAACATTTACACACAATTTCAAGGCTGTGTTCCACAGGACGTCAAGATCCAAAACGAGAATATATCCAGGAAGTTTAACATCGTATTGAGTTGGGTTTTTTTTCTCCCCAACCCCAAAAAAGTCACATTTACAGCTTCTAGATAATTTACAACATAAATGTAGCACACGGATCTGGAGGCCTCAGTAGGAATTGCAAAGGGTCAGTGGGGAAGGACAAAAGTCACACTGCAGGTACATCTCAGATTGGAGCAGGTGCAGGAAGAAGAGATGGATGGACAGGTGAAAATCTATCCATCAAAACTCCCATGGAATAGGCTATTTCTCCCCTCATGTTACATTATGTTAACACTAACAGGATTTCCAGTACTCACAGGTGAAGGAAACGATGTCAGACATCCAGCAGATCAGCACTGCCTCCCCTACCTCCTGTCAGCTCTCTGAGCTCCCAAACAGTGAGATTACAGGGAGAAAAAACAGATTCAGGTCAGCAACCCTGCACACAAAAGCTACCCTTGCAGTATGGATAACAGCGAGAAAAGCAATTGCCTGTGAGTTCTTGGTGAAGCAAAAGCAATCAGATTTTACAAAAAAGGAAACAGTAAGAAATAAGTTTTCTTTAAAAGGATAGCACAGACACCAATTCCCCCACTTCAGTACCACCACGAGAATCTCTCAAACGTCTGAAAAACAGGAGCAGCCACTTTTATTCCAGGTGGTCACAAAATAGATTTGGCCTTTTCAACTTTCAGCGTGTTTAGGTTATTAGAAAGTACCTGAAGAAGCAGAAAACAATTTTGAAATAACTGGATCTGAAGTTTAAGTCACAATTTGAAGTTTGGAAAGTAGCAAGGATGGAAAAAAAAATGAAGAGGGAAAAGGAAAAAAAAAAGAATAATAAAGAAATTCAAAAATAAAAGAAATTATAAGAATCACAGGGCCTGTGCCTCCAGGGACCACTTCATCCACTGCTGCCTCTTCTTACACAAGAGATGAGACAAAGCAGAAATTAAATATCTGCCTAGACAAATAAAAGCTGCACTTCCTTTAGGCAGAGTCAGTCAGTGACTCTTTTTCTCCATTATTATTGGGGGAAAATGGAAGCACCAAAGAGGAGACTTAAGAAAGACTCAATTTTCAGTCAAATCTGAAATTTACCCAACTTTCATCACTTTTTATATGACCAACAAAACCTATCTTAAACAGGACTTATTTTCAGAGGATACCAAATCTTATGGCAGAGAAAACAGGAAAGAGTTTCCAATACCCAAAATCATGATTCACCTCAAAATTTAAGAGAGCATGGAAAGTCATTTTAGGAAGCAATTGACCAATGATGCTAGAAAAAGCATTTAGACCAAGTTCTTGTTCCAGCCTGACTTGGAGAATATTTTAATTTGCCTGTGGAGGTTCTAGTTATTTGTTTTAGTTTTACAAGGCTCAAATTCCGTTTAGAATTTTCAATTTTCCATTTAAAAAATCTGAAATATAGCAACAACAAAATAACGAAGATGTAACTTCAGTAGCCACATACTTTTCCATAGCATTTCAGCTGTGGTAGTCTATTACTGACATATCATTGAATAAAGTGACAAATAATGGGATTTTAAGGTATCTTTGGCACATGTTTAACCTTCTCCCATCCCTTTGCATTGCTACAGAAATGCAAAGAAGTCTAGGAAATATTCCCTTCCAAACTTGTTGAGGTTAATCTCACAACCAGTGCTGAGATTAGATAATCTGAGACTTTTATTTGTGAATAATCTCATATTTTTGGGTGGAAGCAGAGTAAAACCCTGCTCACGCCTGACATATCTGAGCAAGAGCCAGCGAGACAAAAAAACAAACCTCATCCTGCAACCTCCCTGGGGAAATCTTTATTCATTTTAATACTTGTTCACTCAGCTGTCTCGGTGAATGACAAGGTTTTATCTCTAATGTGAATGGCTTCGAAGGCTACTTGCATTATCCATTCTTCAGCAGCTGCTGCTGAAACCACAGGGTTGCAAACTTATAATTAAATCCAGCTGCCACTACTGTGAGCTCAGTTCTATCGAAGTGAGCAGCAGTGCCTTGTGGTTGCTGGCAAGATTCTGCCTCCCTTTCTAGACAATGTAATTAACTCTTCTGGCCCTTTTCGATGAAATAAACATCAGCACTGAAAATGCTGTTAAATGACTGTAAAGCAGCATTTATGCTGAAGAATTCTGCTGCAGTCATTACACCTGAGAAAACAAATTTCTAGGTGGATGATGGCTGACAACAAATAGCTGTTTCCTTAAAAGCACCGAGAGGACACCCAAGGAGACACGAGGCAGAGGATGGAAGGAGTTTGCTGGAGAAAAAGTGACAGGGCACACATTAACACATCTACTCTTAAGCCTTAAAACACAGCCTCTGGCATAAAGCACATACCCAGACCCAGCTTGAGAGAACTGCAGACAAGGGCTGGAAAGGAACCAGGACAGGCACCACAGGCTTTCCTTTGATGCTAAAATAATTTTTAAAGGCCGTTGTTCCTGGCTTAAAATAGATTTAGAGGGACCAGACCAGAGAAGCTGTAGATCCCCCTTCCTGGGAGTGTTCAAGGACAGGGCTTGGAGCAACCTGCTCCAGTGGAAAGTGTCCCTGCCCATGGCAGGGGGCTGAAAAAAGATGTTCTCTCAGGTCCCTTCCAAACCCATGATACAGTCCTGACTGAACATTTCTAGAGGTATCCCTTTTTTTCCTTTCACGGTGCAAATCTGTTCATATCCGTGTGTCAAAGTGTTGAGGTCAGCAAAAAAGAATTAGCTGCCCAAATTTGACTTTGTCAGTCCCAGTCCTCGCAGTGCTGCTCAAGGCAGCTCCACTCCCTCCCTTTTCACAAGAAACATTGCAGTGACAATGCCTCAAGAACATCTCATGGCAGAGGCAGCAATCAGCAGTGACACGCTGCACTAATGCCACTGAAGTAGAAAACAACAGCCAGCCAAGCTTTGTTTGTGAAGGGTTCTGCTGCTATTTGTGCCTCTTTGGAAACTCACATCAGCCCAAAGATTTTTTAAGGAGGGGAGGGAAAGTGCAGCAGAAGAGTTTGACCTCTGGCACAGTGCACAGGAAGGCTGGAAAAGGGGAGAGCTCTCTGCAGGCAGGACAATGAAATGCACAGTGACCATCTTCCAGCTTCACTCTGAAATGCTACCAAAGTGCAACAAAAAGTATTCTTAAAGACATAATAACCTGCTGGATATTCTGCAGTTAAATCAGTTAAAATCCCATGCTGTCTAGCTGCTTTAATACAGGGGTTGCATCCAGAGCACTGCATGAACTGGGTGTTGGCAGAGCTTAGCCATGGTACCTTGGGCTGATTAAATTCATCAGCATTACCTGATCAAATCCATTGTGATCCAGCTCAAATCCCTGAAGCAAGCTGGGAACCCAAATAAACCTGCTCACAGCCACACAGAGGCCATGCAGGTGCCATGAAACAGACTCCAGATGTTTCTAGAGACTCCAAGTCTGCCCGTTCACCTTTTGTTAGAGTGTATGGGGGGAAGAACATACCTGCACAGCACCTCTGCACAGCACTCAGCTTTGCTGTGACTTGCAGCCACATTTCCTCACCCAACAGCAAACAAATGCCAGCAGCCAGCCAGCAGCTCTTCCCCCGTGATTTTTAGTGGTTTTTTTTAACTTTTACCTTTTGCAGCAAGAACAGAGTAAACAGCCTTTCGTGGCAGAGACAACAGGGGTGAATTCTCTCTCGAGTGGTTATTCTGAGGTTCATTTCCTTCTGACATATTTGTTTGCAGCTCCTGCTCTGCCTGTCTGTCTACCTGTCTGCTCCTCCTGATGGCTGTGGAGCCCAGGCAGTGCAGAGATGGGCTGGTGATTATACCCTGTCATACCTGGGAGAGAGCCAGTCATGATTTTTCCATCAGCGTTTTCACCGTTCCCGGTTCAGGACGGCAAAGCTTTTTATTTCTTCACAGCTTTTTTAGTGGCTGCTTTAAAGGGCTTCTCATCTGGAGAGGTTGGTGTCTCAGTGGTGATGAAAGGGGTTTCTGTGGACAGCACTGGCAAAGAGCAGCTGGGTGTGAGGAGGGAAGCAAAGAAGAAAGGATGGAAAGTTTGGAGGAAGCCATGCTTTCAGGTTTTTCTGAATCCTGCCTAGGGCCTTGCTCACAACTGGAAATTAATCTCTGAATCAACTGTGATCTATCACCAGAGCAGATAATGTCATTTTTATCTCGACCATAACCTTTTTTCCATGAGAGATTACAGATAGCTTGGGCCTCCTGCAGTGATCTGTGCACTACAGATCTTCTGCAAATCTCTGCCCAAAAGAACATCCAACTCCTCCTTCTCATGGGTTTCTAATCAGCTCCAGACTTGGGACACTTTATATTGAGGTCCACTGTTAACTTTCGTTTAATTTGTAGCTATTTACATCTATAATTTAAACATACAAATCTCATTACTTTTTAAGTGTCAGGATACCTGTCAGTTGTCACCAGAGCACAGGAGACATTACAGAAACGTGTGTCACCATGAGACAAAACCCTGTTTTGATGGACCTACATGATGGATATGACACTGTAGATTAGAAACAGATTTCTTTTCTTAATACTCAAAATCTTTTTTTTTCCTCTTTAAATGATTTTAAAATCTAATGTGTAACTCGTAGGTTTCATTAAGGTTTAGAGGTTAAAAAAAAAAATTCAAGCAGTGCCTTTTTGTTCCTCAGATTTTCAAGGCAATTAGGTCACTGGAGTGCTGGAGGACTAACTCTCCAGTGGGGCCAGAATCAGCTGAAAGGCTGCAATTGAAGACTTTACCGCATCTAAATTTTGACTAAATTTGATAAACTACCCCAAATCTGAAAGACATCAGGTTCTGTCCCTTGTCCCTGTGCTCCTGGAAGGGCCCAAAATGGCTTTGCTGAGGTTGTGAGGCTTTGCTGCCCCACCTGAGGCAAAAAGAGGCTGTGGCAGCAGCTCCAAGGTCAGCAGGAGGAGAACTGCAGCCAAGTGAAGGCAGCAGTGACAGCAGGACACCAGCCCCGAGCTGACAGAGGCTGATGACACCCTGAGGACTACACAGAGACACAAAGCTGCATTTGCTATAAACTCACCTGATGGCAGCGAGCTCCACACAGCACAGGGAACGTCAGGAGATGCAGACTAAGGGGACTGATACAGTGAAAACAGCAAGGTTTCCATGGGAAATGAGATACTGAGAGGGGAAATTTGAAAAGGTCATCCTTATTTTAGACTGGTTTTAGCAAGAGTTGTCCAGACAACTGAAGTTGGGCTTTAAATCCAAAACCACCTGAAGTTACATAAGGGGTATTTTTCAAATGCGTGCTGGGCAGTAGAACATTCTTAAACACTGAATAAAAAAACACCTGAAACAGTTTTAAATGTCTGAAATCTTCAGTGTAGGAAAGAATTATAGCAAAGAGAGAAATATTTACTGTGCTCTCAGATCACTTCATCAAAATCAAGGGGTTCTGCATTGGCAAAATGGCCAATTCATATTAAGGTTTAAAACCCACACTGCCTCTTCTCTCATGGAATTAAGCCAGTTTGCTTCAGAACTGGCTGAGTTTAGAGCAGTGGCTAAACCTTTAACACAAGACCAAGCCCTGCTTTTCTGGCCACAACCAACCTGCCAGGCACAAGGTGAAGACATTTAAGCAGCATCATCTGGAAGTGCCTCACAACTGCTGGTGTTCCCTGGATGCTCCACACATGACAGACAGAAAGGAAGTGCCACTCTTAACTCCTGATGAGACAAAACACCTCAACACACCTTGTTAGCTCTGCTTGCTGTTCAAAGCACGCTGGTGTTTTCAAATTTTACTCCTTGGAAGGGTTTTGGAGCCTTGAAGTACACAGCACTGTTATTAGCTTGACAAGTGCTAAAGAAAGGGCTCATTACCACAGTTCCTAATGCAGGAACAAGTGATTGCAGCACACTCCCAGCCCACAGGATGCTCTCAAGCTGTCAAAATCTCACTGGGGGTTCCTTCAGTGCTGCAGGAAGGCCCAGGAGCATCCCCACCTTCCTGTGTGCTGCCTGCCAGAGATTCTCCATCACAGCAAGAGCGTGGCAGCCAAAAAACCAGGCGCAGGATTGGTGGGTCATTGCTCCTCGGAGGCAAAAAGGAGCAGAACTGAGGGTCCCACCAGGACAGAGTGATGACAAGGGTTCTTTTATGCCAGAGGACAGGTGCTTTCCTACCCTGAGCAGCCTCATCAGTCATCTCTGCTTCCCTTGCCATGACAGGCTGGCATTTTACTAATGAGACTGAGTCATCTGGAGCAGGAAAATGACTGTGCTAAAACAGAAAAAAAACCCCAAACCTGGTATCTTTAAGATATTATATGCATTAAGCTAGAGCAATCTGAGCATAAATTATCTTTTGTGCCATCCTCTTCCGCTTTCCCTATGGGCTGAGGGCAAATTTTCAAGTTAAAAAAGGTTGTCTTGGGTCAAACTTCAGGGGACTTATAGCCAAAATATGAAAACAAAATGTCAAAAACTCTGGTACCATGAGGACCCAGCTATCAGAACTAATTCACCCCCCATAAATATTTAAGCATTTTATAGTTTCAGTGGGAAACAAAGATCCATGAAAACTGAAGACATGCCTATGGGTAGCAGATCCATGGGAGCTTTCAGCTTGCCATTTGCTGTTTTAAAGAAGGAAAATCTGTAGCACTGGCTCCTGGATTTACACTGCCCTGTGAGGCTTGTGTAGGTCTTCAGTTTTCAGAGAAGAAAAACTTCATCTCTACAAGTGACCAGGATGGCAGACAGGACATTAATCAGAAGTTGTATCAAACAACTCCTTGCAGGAAGAAACATTTCCTAGAGGAAAATGGAAGAAAATTCTTTTTCACAGTGAAAGAAAAGAGTATTTTTATTTGCAAGATGTATCAGAATTCCTGCCGTTTTAATCAATGGTTTAAAAAAAAAAAAAAAAACAACAAAAAAAAAACCCCAAAAAACACACCATTGTTTTAAGCAATTTTATAGTGTAAACTCTGATCCACCTGGCCGAGGAGGTGCTGACATTTTTGTTTACCAGAATCTTTATATAGTTCAATATCTTAATAGTGTGTGACCAGAGTGAAGGCAGAGATTGACAGCAAGTCAATGACCTGATGAATATCTCCCTCATAAGCATTTCATTTAGGCAGCCATGCAGTGTGCATTTTGCCTGTATATACACATTCCAATGCTATTATCTTCCACTTAATTACTCGGGTCTCAAAGCTCCTGACGAGGAACGAGCCACCATTATCAACATTTCATGTACAACAAAGCCCAGGCAGAGTGGGGTGATTTGCTAGAAGTTACTGCACTAAATATCCAAGGTCAGTGGCAGGTGGGAGAGAAAGCTCTCGGCAGGTGAGCACTGCACTCAGCAGAGCAGCTGCCCCTCAAGATGTGTGCTTGGGAAGCACTTACTGTAGTCCCTAATAGTCTGCATCAGCCACTGCAAAAGAACTTAAAATTCCACTTCTTGTGCGACAGCAAACAGTGGTGGAAAATTTGAGTCTATTGACACTTTATCTGTTAAGCACTGGAATATTGTATTTAGTTTTTTTTAAAAGAAGGCAAGCATCTTCTAAGAGGATGAGCACCATGAGATGACTTTCCTGACAAGTCTTCCCTGGTCATTCCTCACCTATCTTTAAACATCCTCCAGTTACACCCATTGTCTCAGATAGACTCAATTGTACTTCTTTTTTAATTATGAGAGCCTCTTGCAAAGCATTAACTATGCTCAGGTTTTGTATCAGTCAAGAATTTATAAAGCCTGTTCAGTTCTCACTCTGGTTTCCTACTTTGTGTTTTAAAACCCATCAGGAGGCACTTGGTAAAACCAGCAACAGCTTGAAATTTGATGACAAAACACTCAAGAGTCAAAACTAAGCCCTCATTTTCCATTGAACAATCCTATGTACACGAGGAGTAAACAAATAGACCCCTGTTTGTAGAGTTTGGAATGTTTTCACTGGCTGCATGTCCAAATAAAAGTCTCAGGGCTGAATTAAACAAGCTAAATGAAATTAATTTACTTCCATGTCCAGCTCAGGTGGCTACCAGGCCTTGAACAAGATTACCAGGACAACAAGTGAATATCAATGACACCAGCATTGCAGCAGAATTTATTCTTGGCACTGGGTTTTGCCTTCTGTCTTTTTTGTTACAGGTTTTCCCTCCCTTTCATTGGGACAAATGGGGATCACAACTTCCAAACAAGTTTTAAAAAAAAAAAAATGGAAAGAAATCCAGCTTGCAAGTTTACATTGTAATTGATATAAGTCTATTATTACAAGACAAATTGCAGCAGACAATGCAAGAGACAGCTCAATCTGTTACCGAGTCCCTGCAATGGCTGTATGAAGAACTCGACCATTTCACTCATAAATCTTTCTCCTAAGTTTTCACTGCTGCTTGTGTGGGTAAAATAATAAAACTATGGAGTGACGTGTACAAGGGATGCAGTAACACAGTCCTAAACACAATTCCATTAAGTTTGTTACAGGAGCCTTGACCCTTTCAGCATCTAATCAGGAATATGTCGTGTCCCAGGCTGCAAAAACACCCCATGATTGCTTTAAAAAGTCATTAGCTGCAATCATGCCAATTGTGAATAATCAGCTCTGCTGAGATCCCTGTGAGGCACTGGGCTGCCATCAGTCATCCTGGAGGATCCATCACAAACTTTCTTCAGGACAAAACTTCATTTCCAGGACACTGACCTACTCCCTAACTCAGTGGCAAATATAAACTCAACAAAAAGAAGAACAATTAGAAGATTCTTGAGATGTATGTTCCCATTTACTTCTCAGAGTAACTGAACTTAGCAATATTTTTATACTAATTTCTCGTCTCTTGCCTGTAGTTCACAGCACCCAGCAAGGAGATCCTGAGAGCTGTGAAACTTTAGAATCAGCTGCCAACACTGATGAGAGAAACAGAGAAGACAAGCAAAAAGGTTGGAGGGGGGAGATATAAAATAGGACACATGAAGCAATTTTGCTCAAACGAGTTCCAGTTCAGCTACGAAATGCCTGTGGTTCCTCCTCTGTCAGGAGACTGACAGGAGGCCACAAGACCAGAAGTGACAGAAGCCAAGATTACAGCAGGAACACCCAAGGGGCAGAATTTCTGCCAGCAGCTCGTGGTCTCACACCCAGTCAGAGCCTCCCTTCCCCTGAGAGCCCCCGAGAGGGACACCTGGATGTGGAAACCTCAGAACCCCTCAGAGGAACCCCCAGAGCTTTGCCCTGGAAGAGTTCATCACAGAGAAACCCCTGGCAGGCTGAAAGAAAAGATTTCCCCCATGGTGCCTGGCAACACTCTGTGATGTACCTTCGTTTTGCTTCCCTGCATGTCCCTAATCCTCATGGTTTCTCCTCTCCCTGTTTCCCCAGGGGCTGTGGTGTCCCTGGTGGCCTGTCCCATGTCCCCTGTAGGTCACTGCCCTTTGCCCTGCCCTTGTACCATCCCTGTGCCCTCAGATCACTCACCCCATACTCTGGTTCAGCAAATGTCTCCCATGGGACTCGAGAGAGACTCCTCTCCCAAAGTGATGCAAGGTTATGTTTAAATGGTTGCAACTGACTGAAAATCATAGTTTTCTCTCTATGTTGTGTGAAAAAGTGAACGGCTTTTGGTAGGAGAAGGGGTTGGTTTAGAAATGTCATTTGGTGGGTTTTTTTCTTTTCTATTTTCTTCTTTTTAGTGTGTATTAATAAATCTGATTACCTTAAGTAGGGCCTGTTTTGCCTCTCTCTCCCAAATGCTATCTCCCAGAAGGAAAAGAGAGTAGACACTCAAACCACTACACTAAATTTGGCAGAACAGAAATTTGGCAAACATGAAACCACTACACATACTCAAACCCTGTGCACACCTTTGATTCTGGATTTTTTGTCCCTGATTCCCTTCAGCATGCTGGAATAAACCTTTGCTGGAATTTCTCATACAAAAGGCCCTTCTTGCCTCTCTTAGCTGAGCTAGCTGTGGTGTGTGCACTCGAGGCTTTGCCTGAGTGCCTCCCCAAGCAGCCTTTCCAAAAGAGATGCTCATTGGGAAAAGTAGTGGCAACCAGCATCCAAATCCCAGGTTGCTGCACTGGGCACTCCTGGCAGGTGAGGGACAGAGTCTCCAGGCACAGGGACACGGCCCCTGCACCCTCAGGCAGCCTCATATCTCTTCACCAGCTTTGACACTGACATTTTATAGCACCAAACCGGCTTCCCTGGCATCCATCCCTCCCAGGGAATCCTCAAAGGAAAAGGTGCTGGCAGAAGAGATCCCCTTTTTCTTTGGGGTTAAGTGTTGGGAGGAAAACAGTCAAATTTACAGTGAGGTCACACACACAAGTAGGGAGGAGGGGACAGACTAGGCTTAATGATCATTTAAGCCCAGAATATATTGATTAATGCAGCCACATTAAATCCAAGCTACTTTAAGAGCAATATTCCAACATCAGCCAGGAAAACTGGAGGCAATGGCTGTTAGTCCCACAGTACATTTCTTCTTCCTTTTGCTTGCACAAATAGGATACAATCCTCAGAAGAATCTGACTGGAGGCACCCACAACAGTTAAGAGGCCTTACACTCTAAATTACCTTGCTTTTGTTAGGCAGGTGAATGGTCCATAACATTCTTCCTGAAAGAAGGTTTTTCCCTTCAGAATTCAATTTATAAACTTACTCCTGCCAGGCTGTGATAGCAGCTGCTGTACAAACCTGAAAATGATGACTACTGGAATTCCATTCAAACCTCAGGAATCAATAGAAAGCAGACAAACGACCAAAGATAAAAGTTCCACCCAAGTGCAAAGAGCAAGGACTGCAGGATACCTCTCATTGTTTTTGCAGGGGCTGCAGTCACCAAGCTGTGAAATAGAGACTGCACAATCTCATTTCAGCTTTAAAATCTGACCTGAGCTGTCCACACGCTGCACCCACACAATCTGCCTGTTGGGAATGCCTCAGTTCCACAGGTATTTTCCAAGAAAAAAGGGGTCTCAAAAGACAATTGATAATGGCAAGGACACTTTATAATTTGCTGAGATGTATTCCATTTGGTAAAAAGCTCATTATAAGGCCTTTTTGGAGACTGTGATCTTGCTTACCTTGGAGCAGCAGCTCTTCTCTAAGTTAATCACAACCAACCTGCCTTGGTGCCACTCTGGTTCATCTCAACTCACCCACATAAACTTGTTTTCTGTGGGCAGCAAAGAAATACCCAATCACAGCTTAACTGAACTGATATTGTCTGCAGGCAGCACCAGTTCCATTGTAAACAGCTTTGTATTTTATTTATTGTTATAAGTCCTGACTCATACTGCCTGACAGACAAGCCAGGTGAGGACACGAACATATTAGAATTTAAAAGGGGAGAAAAATGAAACACTTAAAAAAAATCTGCCTTCCTTTGAACAAAGCACAATATGCTTCAGTTGAAAAGGAAATTATCATTTGCCTAATACAAAAGAAACCCTTTGTCCCAATCACAGCCTACTCTGAAGGAATGACTTTCTTCCCTCCCTTAAGAAGCCAAATGGATGCAGTTCTGTAATTCTGGAGAGCTTTACACAGTGTGTTAAATTACAAGACAACCCATTGTGGGTTTATCAAATTGTGAGCCAGCGTGTGAGACAAAAAAGATTCTCATTGAGAGTGGGTGATAGAGTCTAAGTCACACAAAATTCAGTCTATAGTATGCTAGAACACAGTGAAATGAAAGATTGGTGAATATATTATTCCAGGAACACTATGAAATATTTGGTAGTGAGCTATGAAACCTTCCTACTTTGAGATGCACTAAAAAAAAACTCCCATGAACAAATACAGTGGTTCACTTGCTGCATTCTTCACCTACTGCCCACCTGCTTTGACTCAGAATTTCCTCTCACAAAGGTAAAAGCAAGGCTGAGAAATTTAAGGGCACCACAGGAACATTAAAGTTGAGAAGGAATAGACAGATATTCCACTGGACACCACTGCTGATATTCAGTGACATTATCCACCACAGACACTCACTCATCTGATATCAATCAAATCACCTTTTCATCTTGCTTTGTTAAAATTCAATACCAAAAAAATAAAAATAATAAAAAAAAAAAGATAAAATTCTGGAAAATCAGAGCACGATCAAATAACCACTTAAAAGGGCAGCAAAGGCATCTTTCACTTCAAGCCAATGTTAATAAAACATTCTTGCTTTAACAATTTACTGTTGAAGATGCATTATACCCAAAGAGCAGATGCACTTGAGACAATTCCCACTGGACTCACCATACTGGCAGCGAGGACCCTGGAATCCTGCAGGACACTGGCACATCTGGGCTCCTTCCTCAGAGCATTTCCCTCCATTGAAGCAAGTGCCAGCAGTGCAGAGCACTAGAGCACACAAACAGAACGGGACAGGGGATTTTAGCTGATTTTGTGCCAGGATTGCCTTTCTGACAAAGTCCTGTCGCAACAGATCCCTCCAAATAAGAAGAAACCCAGATTTTTATTTTAAGTGCAAAGGTTGGACTGCAGCAGGATTTGGTATCATAGGTGTAACTACCTTGTTGATATGAGGAGATTTAATAAAAAGAAGAGTTAGATATTGCAGTTTAAATTAAAGGTGCTTCAGAGGCAGAAGAGAGGACTCAAAGCACTGCCTGAATCCAAAATAAAATAAGAAAAACTGCCAGAAAATAATGCAGGAATGGTTAAAAACCACTGATGCACTGGGAGATATTATACACATGGAGGGGAATTACAATTCTTCCCTTCCTCTAACACAGAACAGTTTTATTTACAATAACTTAAATTTCACATGCTTGAGCCAAACTTGCAAAGAGTATCAAATATAAAAGAGCAATTCAAACGCTTTTCTGCCTTAAAGAATTCAAAGCAAGTCTGCACTGCTCTTTCAGGAAGAAAATTTCATTTTGCCACTGGTGCTCACATTCCTTAAACTCCTTTACACTAGAGATTAAAACACAGATTGTAAACATATTTTTGACTTCTAACAACTAAACAGGTGCACACTAAATATGTAGATTGAGGCTGAAGCAAACAGGAATACCTCTCAGGCTCGTTTTAGTTTTTTAACTACAAAGAGGCAGCCATAAAAGCAAGCTCTCTGAATGCAGCCCTGAAGTCGGTATGAAGATTAAAAAATGTCTAAGAACAGATGCTAACTTTCATATAGAAAACACAATTACTGACTAAACAGGAACAAAACCAAACACTGAGTAGGTTGCCATCTTCTACTGATGTCTTGTTAACAGTGGCTGAAGTGCTGCCTTATCATTTCAATTAAATTCCATCTTCTAGGAAAACATCCAACCATGATTAGAAGCTAGTGACAGAAATGGGCTCTCATCAGGTGGAGAACCACAGGGTAGAAATACAACTGCTTCAATGGCAACAGCAGAAGTGAAAATGCCAAAACCAGTCAGACTCCACAGCGAGTGCTACACTGCTACACCCGAGAAACAAGTGCCTCACAGCAGATTTCTCCACATAATTTGGCTAACAGCAATAAATTTGGTTGGCCTGTCAAAGCCAGTCTGGCACAAAAATGCTGCAACAACTCCAGTTAGAGTTTAGACAGTTCATCTCAACTGTCTCACTGCGCGGATTAAAATTAGAGCCACTTGCTACTTTTACACCAGTGCTTTTGTATTTTTAAAGGACCTTTAGTCCCCCACCACTGGGGAAATCCCAGTGATAAAATCACAAGGAACAAAACCCTTGTAGCTAGAAGTGGGGATTCAGCAGGGAGGCAAAGCCTGAGGATGTCACCCCTTGGTTTGTCCCAGTTTTGTCCCAACTCACAGTGCAGGCAGCCAGGTTCATTGTCCCTCTGGGCCCAGCCAGGGCAGCACTTATAGACAGTCTGCTGCTCCATCCTGTACACCTGCTTGTAAACAGTGTAGTAGGCAGACCTGTGGGGAAAGAGAGTTCAAGAGAGCAGTCACAACTCCTGTTCCACTCACTCCCACCTCACCAGCACACTGCACTCATATCTCATATTTATGAGACATTTTTTTCAGCCTCCATCACAAGTTCTCATTAAAAGTGAAGCAAATACAGCAAACTGCTTCCTGATAACATCCAATAGCTCTGATATGCTCTGGCCACATATTATTCTGGAGAAATTGTATTCAGGCTAGTCAAAGGTGAGTAATTTTTGGTTTTTTTCTTCTTTTTTTGCAATCAATTTTGGGTTTAGCTGTTTGGGGCGTCAGATCTCCCATCAGTTCTAAGCATGTGACAGAAATAGAAAGAAGTTCAATTTTTCAAAGTCAATGACTTGACAGCTGGGCTTCACCTGAACAAGAACAAGACAGGAACATTTTCTGATAGTGTAAAATTCCGAATCTTAAGCCAGCCACGAAGCTCATGAGCAACCCAAAACACATTAAAAAGTCACATTTTCTACTCGGTAATAACAGATTTCAAGTCAAATCTCAGGAGGACACTATGCCCATAACCACATATTTCAGATTAAACTGTTCACAACTTCTCTCACAAAAAAAAAAAAAAAAAAGTTAAAGAACTTGCACAAAAATTAGCAACAAAACCCATTTATACAAAGAGATAATGTCTTACCTTCTCTCATAGCTCACGCACCACCTCCTCTTTGTGCAGCCTTGTTTCCACATCTTGACCATCCGACTGAAGGACTGAATACAGGGCTCCTGGTGTCCCACCAGGGCCAGCTCCAACTCTGGGCACACATTTGGCCTGGGGGGGAAAGAGAAATAAAGAAAAAAAAAATCTTTCTAACACCAAATTTAGACATCTAGAGAAATACACATAAAGCTATGCTGGGTGTAACAGTTTGAAACAGAGTTTTTCCTGGTGTTTGAACACTCTGCAGCTCCAAGCCTTGGAAGGCAGCGTGTGAACTAATAAATACAGCCCTAAACCAAGCACATTCCAGAAAATAAACACAGGTGCTCCACTACACTGAGATACTGAAATTCAGGCTGCACACAAGTCAGTGAAAGATTTACCACAGATTCAAGAGCAGATAAGATTTATCTAAACTATTGCTAGGGAAATTGTATATTCTGTAAGAGCCCTCCTCGCTATCAGTCCCCTCAGGGAAACACAAAACTCGTAAGAGGAAGTATCCTTGTTCTCTGCTGATTATTCCTAAAATAACAGGACCAAAATAAAAGCGCTGCTTTGGAGGATGATATGTAATCTTCATCCTGCTACCTAGCCAGAGTTACAAAAATAGCAGGATTGCAGGAACCGTGGAGGGTCAAAAAAAAGTTACATGCTGATGGTTTTGCAGAGATTTTGTCTGCCTTATCCCGATTTTTTTGCCCTGGTATAAATCAGGAAATTCTGCATGACAGAAAACAACAGCATCAAACATTCAGGGTCCAACTAAAACCATAAAGCATGAGGGGTTTGGGCATCTTTGAAGGCAGGAACCTGTTGTGACACGAATGAAATTAACACACTGGTTTTTCTTTTGAGTAGTTTATAGATCGTTAGTGCACTAATTTAATCACCAATTCCCCAAGACAACCCGGTGAGGCTTTGCAAGCACAAGCCTCCAGAACTCAAACACAGGGGGAGAACGGGGACCTTCTACACCCACCCTGGCAACAACACCATTCAGCAGACAAGTCCTTCCCCAAATTTCAGTCTGAGCCCTCTCCAAGCTAGAGGGTGACCGAGTAACACCCTGTCACACCTTTGTCACTTGTCACAGGTAGTAGGAATAAGACCCTGGGCTAGAAAACCTGGGGGTGGCACTAACAAGAGCAGTTGTAGCCCAAGAGTTGCCTGGTCATCATCACTCACACTGGGCACTGTTAATATCTCATTCAGGATTTATGGTGCTTTTTATCTCTGAGCCTCCCTATTAAGCCTGAACACCACAGAAAGCAGCCTCACTAACGAGAGAACATCTTTCATCCACAGGTCTTCAAGTAGTTTACAAATATCATTAAATTAAGCCTGTGCAGAACAAGAAAATACTATAACCATGATCAATTTTACTGCTGAGCTGAGCACTTGGGAGAAGCCCTGCCTGGATCAAACCCACAATAGTCCCAGAGGTGTGCAGAACACTGTCATTGCCCCATGGAGAATGGGACATCCAGCCAGGGCTCCCAAAGGCAGCACAGCTCCCTAGGGACATCACCTCACGGTAAAGAGGACCTTTGCCCAACAAGGACATGTCAGGAGGAGGAACAGAGCAGGTTTAAACACTGTCAAACAACCCTCAGGAATTCAGGTAGCCCATGTCAAAAGGAAGTTGGGAGAAGAAAGCCCACAAGGCTAAGTTCTGGTTGTCCTGTATCACCATGGGAAAAGAAGTAAAGAATCCATTTGTACTGGAACAGCTGACCCTGACAGAAGTTACTTTCCTGAACTAGAACATATCTCTCTCCCAGGCTTTGGAGCAATCATCTCCATCTTCCTAAACCACACTGCCAGTGGACATACCTCCATGTTCCTCCTCCTCCAACACACACTCCATGTTCAATATTGCTCCGTATTTCCCATTCCCCAGGTCTGCCCTGAGTGCCAACACCTCAAAGCACAACAGGAGATGGTCACAGCCCAGTTTCAGATTACCTTAAATTACTCCAGACAGCAGCCTTCTCCCTCATCCCCAACGCCATCCCCATCACCAGCAATCCTTCCCATGGGTCCCAGCTACCCCTTCCCTCCAGAACTACCTCCCCATTCAACATATTTAGCTGAAGTTCACAGCCATTGTTCCCAAGCCATTCTTAGCACAAAGTCTGCCATTTGTTTCCCATCCAAAGAAGATCTTTGTGTGCCCAAAATTTTGTCTGGGTGTTTTTTTGGATTTTATTTTTTTTTCTTTCCATTACGTCAGTTGGTCTAATAAAACCCTTGCCTTACTTAGCAACCATGCCTCACTTAGCAGGCTCTTTAAAATGACTCTCCCTCCAGTGAATAGAACATCATGTTCTGATAATTCATGCATATCTCCTTTTATTAGAATTGCCTAAAACTTTCCAGATAAAGGTACATTCATATGCATCGCTCTTCCATAAATAAAAGAGAGGAGCTGACAATTGTTGTAATGACACACTGAGCCCATCCCACAAGTTCCTCCTCATGTGATATTGCCATGTTTCCAGGAATAGTAGTATTGACTTCTAGGATACAGCTAATGGGAACAGATGACGCTCACAGAACAAAACAAGCCAGCAGCAGAGTCATATGTTTATGAAGATTTATTCAAAGAAAGCCATTCCTCCTTGATGCCCATGGGATAATTTAAAGGCAGGTATCAAAACTGCTGAAACACTATTATTAAATTGCAGCAATTGCATAACATGTAATCCTGTGCTGGCAAAGCTGGGAATCAAACATGCCCTCGCCAACAATTCAGCACCTTCACAGCTCCCCACGCACACAGTCAACGTGGCAATTTCTCAGCCATCTGACTTGACACCTTACCTCGAAACCCCAAAACAGCTCCTGGGACAAGGTTACGACCAGTGAAGGTACAATTTAATTTAGCACGGTGGGACTCTACTAATTAGAGGCCATCCAGGACTAAGTTGAACCCTCAAGTGGATGTAGCAGTGTGATAGAGAGCAGCCCCTATTGTTCTGCCCTGCCCTTTGCATTCAGAAGGTGTTTCTTAACAGGAGTTTAAGTGTTAAAACAAGCAAAAGGCTCAAAGGCATATTCTGGGCTACGATTTGATTGATACACGGGTCCCTTAAAACCTTTTTGCACTGGTGCTCTGCGCTAGCCAAGGCTAACACCAAGGCTATTATTAGCTTGTCAGCCTGACTCAGGCGAGGCAGAAAGCTCTCTTAATATTTGCATTAGGAGACTGCCCTTTAAACAAAGACACCCTACACACTTCCAGCTCAAGACTTGAGATTCTAATGAACAGATAATTAGACCAACACGGAGCAAGAGCAGCCTGGGCTAATCACATGGCTGTGGTGCCTGTGAACCACTGCGCAACGGGAAAAGTTCAGAGAAAATTAAAAGCATCTCCAGGCGGGATCTAATTCATTCCTGCGTTTGGAATTTTAAAAAGAAAAGGAATAGCATCTACCAGAAAAATCACAGAATGGTTTGAGATGGAAAGGACCTTAAAGATCACTCAGTTCCAGCCCCTTGCCATGGGCAGGGGCACCTTCCATGGTCCCAGGTTGCTCCAAGCCCTGTCCAACCTGCCCTTGGACATTTCCATTTGTAAAGGTCCACCATACCTCTGTGATAGGGATATTTTTCTTTATCTGCCCAACACCTGGAATGCTGAAGTAAATCTCTCATTCTACCCATCTACTTTTTTCCCCAGCTCAAAACAAGAAGCTAAAGGTGGGTAGATTTAAACAGTAGCAAGAGAGCAAACACACATCAAGATATCCCTAAAGATTTCTTTCAACAGCACAAACTTTAAATCAAAACATTAATGGACACGAATTTGGCTGTCTGATTTCAGGTCTTTCCACAGAGACCCTGTGAATGACACCATCCTCTACACTAAGTCAGAGATCTGTTAACATCTCCCTAAAAATGAGATGTTGCAGCCTGCATCGCCTCAGCTGACAAATTTGCAGCCTGAACACTATTGATCTTCCCATAAATCAGTCAATAGATGAAACCTGTCATCAGGAGCGACTTGCTGGAATTCTGTATTTTCAAAACACTAATTGGTTGCTGCTCCTTCCCCTTATGCTGTTATAAAAAGTTTAGATAACCACAGCCTGCTTATTCAGTTTTAGTTTGAAAAGATCAAATAAGAGTTTTCTTAAGGGAACCAAGATTACAGTCAGGGCTAAATTCTCCACTGCTGTGATGATGACTGTTTTTGCACTAGAGATACACTGATGTTGATCTGAAAATAGTTGTACACTGCTACAAAGGATTTTGTTAGAAACTTTTCAGGTTAACTTTATGAAACCCCTCACACTTCCAACATCCCTGAAAAATGCCACCATTGTCTTATAAAAAAGGTCTCTAGAAAGACAAGGTGGCACCCTGCAGAAACACGTGGCACTGTAGAGGAGACACAGCCAGCAGCATGATGTTGTATGCAAAAGAGATGTAGATTAAAAGTTTTTAATCTGTATGACCTCAACTGCAAAGGAGAAAAAAAACCCCAAATTTTATTTGCGCTCAGAAAAGTCAAATCAGGAAATGGGCCACAGAAACAAAAGGTCCAAAGAACAAGTTACAAATATTTGTTTGTACACATAAATTTTGTCTGTAGATACATATTGCTTAATAATTCACAAAGGCCAGAATGACAGAAAAGTCTTTTATTTTCTAAACTGCCAAGCTCCCCTTTCTACCCTTAATCTATTTTAAGGCTCATTTCCCTGATAAAATTAATCAGCACTACCAGAGACAATTAGGACATCCTGCTCCCTTGACCACTAATCAATCCCTGCTCTCCTGATCCTGTATCAATATTTGTGATGTTTATAGCCCCTCTGGGACACGGATTGTAAGCACCAAGCTCATTTAGATTAGGTCTCATTATCACTGCTGCTCTCTGGCTCTGTGGATGAAGGTCCACCACACCAGGCTCCCCTCAGCCCACAGGTTCCTAATGCACTGCTGTGTCTTGCTCACATCCTCTCTCTGATTAGATGGAGCAGCTAAACAACATGAGAGTTCCTTCAGCCTTTGTGCCCTGCATCTAGATGAAGAGTAAATCAATAGGAGATGATTAATTACACACTCAGCTATTATAACAACAATAAGATTTTTAGTTCTTGCCGCTATCAAAGTGCAGCGCCTGTCGTTTACCTTCTACTTAACCATCCTCCTCCCTCCCCCAGGACAGAATAATCTATTTTGGTTGGCAAGAAAAGCAGAAGACAAACATGCACATCCAGATCATTTAACCACGATTGGCCGAGCCACCATTTTTTTTTTTTTTGTGTTTTAAAATCAGGGAGTGATTTTTTTTTTTTTTTTTAAATAGTGTCACATAGATTCAATCCCCAGCAACATCCAGTTTTATAGTTTTGGCTGCTACATCCAGGAGAGCACCAGCACCACTGCCAGTGACCAGGCTTGCAAAGAAGCACACTCAGCTTTACAAACTTAAGGACCAGTGCCCCAAGGAACTCTCTCTTCATTAGAAAACCATGTGGGATATCACATAAAGGAGGCTTAGAAAGAGTTGGCATGCCCTCGTTAAGAGAAAGCAGATAAAGGCCCAAAATGCAGACTGAATTGAGGATGTAAAAATGTGAAATGAGAGAGGAAAGCCCTGAGTAGCAGCAGTCACCTGTAGGTGTAATTTCAATTAACTACACCCATTGCCATTTTGTAACACAGGAGCCTCAGTAAATCTGCCAGGTGCACACACCTGAGCCTCCTTTGGCAGGAAGGCACAGAGGGACCCGATGTTAAAATATTAACATAAAAATCATTCAAAGTGTCACACCACTTTGTCATTCACTCTGGTTTACAGCAAGTGCCACACTGTTTGACAATTAAATGAGTTACAAGGTACTGAAATCCTCAGTTCTATTTCAGCAACCATATCTAGGAATCATGAACTGCTTTTTTTGGTGGTTGCCAGATTTTAACAGTTTCAAAGCAAAACTTCTTTTTTAAAGCTTACTTTTAAAATAACATGTAATATATAGCTTCCTGTCACACTGAAACAAACATGATTCCATCTAATGTATGCAAGTTATGTAAAAAATCCCTACACACCAACATTTTAGGTGTTCAAATATTCCAAGCCTTTTACACCCCTATAAACCATTAGCTTGATACCAGTGATGTGTTTTGTGGGGTTCTGTGTGGTTTGGGGTTTTTTGTTTGCTTGCTTTAACACCAAGAAAACCTGGTTAAGCTAAATATTTAATTGATTTTAACCACAGAAAGACTAACATGCATGCATTAGTGGATTAGTGTTCAGCAGTGGCAAACAAGAAGGGGGAAAAACAAATCTCAGTTTGTGTCTTTTGTTTTAGAAACTTATACCAAAGTTCTAAATAACCCACAGTTCCTAATGTTACTCTACAGAGAGAGATGGACAGGCTTTGACCCCCAATTAGAAGATATAAACAATATAATGAAGAAGGAAGTTTACACTGGTGTATTTTTCACCAGTCATGGTGCACTGGTCAGCCAGGGAGAGTACCAG
Source organism: Sylvia atricapilla (assembly GCF_009819655.1). Classification (NCBI taxonomy): domain Eukaryota; kingdom Metazoa; phylum Chordata; class Aves; order Passeriformes; family Sylviidae; genus Sylvia; species Sylvia atricapilla. The sequence continues at coordinate 3,417,112 of NC_089149.1, read as the reverse complement.
CAATTACAAACAGAAGGGCAACCACTGAAGAGTCTCCTGAGGGTTGAGGTGGATAAAAACTCATTTCCTATAGAGGAATAATTCCTACCTGAGAAGATCAGGGCAAAAATACCCAATTGTTTCGTAATTTCTGGGGATTTCTTCCTTAAAAAAAACCAGTACAGAGAAGCTTATAAAGCCTCTTCTCAGGCACATCCTGAGATATTGTGCTAAATTTTCCATATTGAATTAGGTTGTGTACATAAAACCATGGTCTGGGCATGGCATTCTCTCCTAAACAGGATTCTCTGCCAAGTTCTGCTCTAACTTACAAAGGGAAGACAGCAAGGTGTTTCTACTGAAGAACACAAAAAAATAGTGTCAGCACTCTGAGTTAAACAACATTCCCCTTTCCACACACCAATATTCATCCATGGGTCAAAGGCACTGGAAGGGAGCTCAGGGTACACATTAAAGCCCTCATCATCTCACACCAAAGGCAGAAATATCAAGTCCCCCTCCAGAACAACTAATGATTAGTTTTAAACCAAGGCTAGCCCAGAATCCAAAGCACAAACTACATATGTTCAGTACATCATTTTCAAATGCTTTGATTTCGCAGTAATGAAAGGAAATTTCTTCCTCCTCAGAAATAAATTAAAAGCAATAGATTTGAGAGGGAACGTAAGCAATAACAGGCTTGAATTTCAGAGGAAGGAAATCTATTAACTGTGTTCAAAGAGAGAAGGTATTTAATTGGTGAATAACACAAGTCTGCAATATGGGCTGTTAACCCTCTGGGAGCCAAAGCATCACTTCTGTCAAAGTTCTGCTAAAAAGTCACCTCGAGACCAGGTCTGCCATCACAGATCATCTCATCCCTCCTCACCACGGGGTTCCTTCAGATTTATTGAAAATATTCCACGGCCTAGATATACCTAGAACTTACCTAGGTCATACCTAGATCCTACCTAGAACTAGGAAAAACAGGCAGTGCTGGATATACACAACGCAGAACAAAAGTCAAAACAAAAACCAGGCAATTTTCCCAAGAAATACTGCAAAAGCACATATCGAGCACATTAAACTAATTGCATAAGTAACTAAACTACAGCAACATTCCATAACAATTACACCTAAAGAAACCTGACAATTTTTTTTCCTCTTGCAGTGTATTTTTGGAAAGAAACGTGAGCCATCAAATCCCATTAAAAGTGAAGAGGTGTTCCCCTCCACTTTCTTACCTTAAATGTACAGATTTAAGAATCTTACATACAGTATGTGTAAGCTACTGTGATTAAGAGCAGGAAATTTCTAAACTTCTGGTGAGATTTAGAACCATTTTATGATGTCTCCGATACAAACCCAGAAATTTCTAAAACCTGAAAATATTTACAGTTCGAGCCCATCTTTGACAAATATAACAACTTCAGGCTATAAGATTTTATTGTCCTGTCTTACAGCTATTTCAGAGTTTAGGAGAAAGTCTTGATCTCATTTTTATCCTGAAGAGCAGGAAAACATCATAAATCAGGAAAAGTACAGTACCACCATGACACTCATTCATTATCTTTAAGTCTCCTGACAGTGAATATACCGGGGCAGAAAAAGAGGAAAAGAGCACTTTGCCATCTGCTAAAAGACTAAATTCAAAATTAATATTCCTCTAGGAACTGTGAAACAGAAGGCTTTAAGTGCAAAGGCTTGAGAAATGGGATTCTGTGCTGTAATGCTGACCAGCGTGAGCTCTATCTGGTGGCAACATCCTGTAGTGCACAGGCTAAAAAAGACACTTTTTGTTCAGTGTGATGTTCACCTTGACAAAGATGAGAAACATCACAGCCTTCAACTGCAAATTAAAGGATTGGGGGGGCAGGGATGGGGAAATGAGGGGATGGAACCACCATTAACTTTGATGCCAAAGCATTTAAAACATGCTTCCTAAAATCACATTATCCAAGCCTCAAAGGCTGGAGTAGCTGCTGTTCAGGAGTAGTGAGGGTTTACTGCAACCTTATGGATTCTGAGCAGACAGGAATTGGAAGAAAGGCTTGAGGTTTTAGCTGAAAACAAAAGTTAGGTAAAATTTAGGAGCCTAAATCAAAATTTGACAATGACTCTCTCAGCTGCCAGCATCACTTCAACCAAGGTTTAAAGAGAAATGAAATACTTCATCTCACTTGATATACAAACTTAATACAAAATTAAACTATGGCACAAATTTAAATGCACCACTAGCAAACCAGGTCCTTATTTTCTCCAGCAAAACCTGCAATTGTTTTTTTAACGACAAAATATCCCAAGTGTAAGATAACCCACCCAAAGAAATGGAAGGACATTCCACTACATTACTCAGCTCAGCTCAAAAAAGTAAATGTACTTTAAGACCTTATTTAATGCTAGGAAGACAAGCTTTCCTCACACCTGCAAATTGACATCACTGGAGGTGAAAATAAAATATATTGGCTAAACAGCCAATACACTGAGACAATTTCTCACCAAGAAATGATTACACAATCTACTTTTCGCATCATTTGGACAGTATTATAACAAAATTCCAGGCTTCAAGTTGAAGTTGGATCTCCATATACTTTACAGGAGCATTTCTCATTTTGTTTTCTGCATTGCATTCCAAATGCTCAAATTGACATGCAATTTGTTCCGCTGTAACAATCACAACACAGAGGCATCTCCTCATATGGAAATGCTTTGCAAAACAGCAGTTAATTCTTGAAATGCACTCCATCAAAAAAAAAAAAAAAAAAAAAAAAAAAAAAAAAGTGGACTTTGCCTTTTTTAATTACACCTGAAAAGGAATTTTTATTTATGTCACTTGAAAAGAGCATCCACAGCCACGTCTGTTTGCAGTGGGGCAAAACCAGTCTTGTGTCACTGCACCCAACAGCTGGCGCAGCTGAAGGGCCAAGTTTACTCGAGGTTTGCAAATGCAGATAACATGTGGATGCTGGATTTTGCTTTTGGAAACGTGATTTATCAGGAGGAGCACAAGAAGTGCCCCAAAGAATTGAAGAAGCTGGAAAAACTCAGCCAGGAATCCAGCTCGACTTCCAGGTGTTCCTTGGAATGTGACCAGATCGCTCATGGATAAAGTGAAAATATGCAGATACAACATGTGAGGAGTAAAGAAAAACCCTAAGCAAAACAGTTTTATTGCAAGACTGGCTCCTCTAAAAGCAAACCAGTCCCTTTAGCTGTCATCCTGGACCTGCAAACCCACAGAGCGAGTCAAGGGGCTTAATGCTGACAGGAAAAAAATTTATCTCCTGACTGGTTCAAAGAAGTCCTCACTCATCTCACCTGGGAACAGAAGAATCCATTCTTGAGCCCTGTCCCAGTCCTAACCCTGAAAGGTGATATTTATTGCACAAAGGGGGTTCCCAGCACGTGCTCATAACCACTCCTGCCTCTGCTCTGTCCTACATCCCTAACTACAGCAGGCATCTGGACTGCTCAACTCCCAGGGGAATGTTTCTCTAGGAGAGGATTTACCACTTCTGACAGAAAATAAGTCCTCTTCTCTTAGTTCCCATTTCTGCACTGTCCCATGATTTCTGAGAAGCCCAGTGCTGAATGTGAACCCAATGCTAGATAACCACACATCACACATTGTCCTACACAGCCCAGTTTTGGGCTAGAGAGCTCACTACAAAAGTGTTAAAAATGTGCTTTTTATCATGAGACATGGTTAATTCCTCATTTAAAGGCCCAAATATGCTTTACAATGAAAATGGCATATCTGCTCTCTGGTCATCCCAGAGTTCTCTGAAGTTCTATTAGAGGATCGTCAAGGGCTAATTGTATGGAAAAGCAGTTGATAGAAATATCTCATCATTCTGTAATCTGTTCTACATTAAATCTCCTCAGGGGGCTCCAACATCCACACAGATCCCTCTCATTTCTAGCTAGGAGCAAACGCTCAAGTTAGCAACAGAACAAAAACAATTCTGAAGAATATCCTGTGTAGCCTCAGCCACATAAGATCTCAATCAAAACAACAGCAAAGAACACACTCAGCATGGTCTCTTCCAAGGGATACATTGGCTGCTCTGATTTCATTGACTGCAGATGACCAACAGCAAAAGAACAAACCAGAATTGTTAGAAAAAGGTGATTCGTGAGAAGAATCCTCCTGGACATTTCACTGTTTCTTGGTGAGGGCTGGCAGACTCACCCCTGAAGGGTGGTGACATCTTGCACCAAAGGTAAAGTCCCTAAATAGCAAGGAAGTTTGGAGTAATACTTATACTTGCACCAGCTCGGGAAAAGCAGGAAGAATGGCAGTAATTTCAGGAATATGACTCTTGGGGAAAGCACTCAAGGCTCTGACACAGGTCTGGGGGTTTGGGTGGCTGATCATCCACTGCTGCTGCCAGTGACTCCAGCCCAGCAGCAGCATCCTCACACAGCATCACTCCCAGAAGGGAATGTTCCCTCTGCTCCTTTACAAAGGTAAAAGCAAACAAAAATTGCTTGGAGGCAATTCACAGTTAACAGCACCTCCAGCTTCAAAAGTGCAGAATCATAGTTATTACTGATGTCAAATGCAAACAGATTAATGTAGGCCAATGCTATTCCTCCTCCTGATAGAGTAATTGCTCAGAAAGAGAGCACGAAGCGTGCCTGAAAGAAACACAGAGCACTTTTAACAAAGGAGAATGTTTTACCACAGAATGAGCTTAACTTCTCTAAGCACTGTGATGGATACTTCGTGCTCCAGCAAAATGGAGTAATATAAACCACCTTAAAAGCACTTCTGGTAAATACCGTGTAAAATATGTATTGCACAGAAAGCCAGTGAGCAATAGGCTTGGAAATCTCAATTTTCAGCCAGAAAAAACTGAAAGCAAATACAAGAAATTAATTATGAAAGAGTGGGATGAAGTTGATGAAGATAAAACCCAGGAAGATAAGAGAGGTTAGAAATTAGGGCATACAGAGACATTTGAAAAGGCTATTGTCAGGTTGCTTTGAGAGAGGGGGATCAGGGGGGCACAACATTCCTTAAAACACAAGGCGAGAAAGGTACACAAGGCAGGGAACAGTTACCACCAACATTCAATTTCAACACGCAAAAACCCAACTTTACCCGCGGATTTTGTGCATGCGGCCAGCTACTCTCTCTTAGAATCCGACCAGAAAACTACCTCGGGACACAAAACGTTCCACTGCATTTACAACAAAAGGCATTTGTTGCTCGTGCCGTGCGGAGCCCCTCAGAGAAAGTTCCCCGGCGCCGCAGCAGCCGCACACACGTGCGGCCCCGAGTTCTTTGTGCGCGCTCCCGGCGCCGGAGGATGCTCCAGCTCCCCGCACGGATTCCCGGCTGGTCCCCCCATCCTCGTCCCGCTGCTCGCCCCACGCTCCGCCGATTGAAGGAAGGCAGCAGCAGCAGCAGCATCCCGGGGGATGCCTTCATCTCCCCGGCAAAGCCAAGCCAAGCGCAGCGCTCCCTGCTCCCCGGGAGCCTCATCCAGGACAACCCCGCGGCTCCGGGACCTGCGTGGAGTTACCCACCCAAACTTTCCCTGCCGCCGCGGGGAACCCGGGAGGGGCAGGAGCATCCCCGCAGGAGTGTCCCGGCCGTGCTGTCCCCGCCGAGCCCCGCACAGTCACTCGCTCACTCACTCACATGCCCCGCTGCAGCCGCGGCTCGGCGGCCAGAGCGCAGCCCAGCAGCACGGAGAGCAGCGCCGGCCCGGCTCCCATGGCGCTGCCCGGGGACGGAGGACGGAGAACCGGCTGAAGCAGCAGCAACACCCGCAGCAGCATCAGCGGCAGCCCCCCAAATCATTTAAAGCGGCGGCAGAGCCGCGCCACGGGCGGGGCGGCCCCGGCCCTGCCCCAAACCCGCCCCATCCCCGCCCCGCCGTGTCCCGAGAGCTCCCCTCGGGGGTATCGCTGCCTTCCCGGCCGCAAAGGGGCTTGTCCTGCTCCTCAGCCCCGCTGGGAGCCGCTCCCAGAGGAGACCAGCGGAGGAGCCAGGCGGGGAGGTGTTTTCAGTGTCCGTCCGCGGGGATGCGCAGCCTGCAGCCGCCCTGCGCTGCCCGGGGTGCCGAGCGCGTTGTGCTGCGCTGACACAGATGTATCTCGGCTGCTCTTTATTTCCTCTGGTCCTTCTTTGTTCTGTACAGGATGCCCGCTGCGATCGTGTCTGAGCGCTTCCGAGAGGTAAAGGAAAATAAACGCGTTTAACGTCTTGAGGGAGGGATAACACCGCTGCTGCTGAGAGTTAGTGACAGCAAGAAGATAAAACTGGGAACTGAGGAGTGATTTTTAAATCCCAGAGCTGCCTGCCGTCCTCTAGACCATCCTCTAATCTTTATGATCTGCCCAGACCTTTACTGCTGTCAAAACACAACTCTTTCCCCTTTACTGCTGAGAGGAGGGAGACCAACTGACCTGGAAGGGGAACTGTGCATAGTAGCAAATAAAAAAATGAGAGAAACACACCTTAAGCGTTTTATGATCTAATGCAGGTCTCCGGGTCCATTACAGCACGGTTTCCCTCTCTCCAGAGAGCTGTGACTAACCAGGCACTGGGCTGTGAACAGCAGATGGGCCCTGAGCCAAGCAGTGCTAAAAACTGTGATTCCTTTTCCACTCCGATGGAATGGGCTTGGGCTCCCCTTGCTCTGAAGGCTTCTCCTGCACAGATTTGTGACAGGCACCACTGGATGGGTACAGCAGCATCCTCACCAGCCAGCCTCCGGCCTTACAGAGCATTAATTTATCTCCCTTTCAGCCCTGTAACGTGATACACCCACTTCTCATTTTACACACACGTTACAAGTGGTTTCCTGTATGGTTTTATTTTCCACGGCCCTTTGCTGAAGTAGGTAAACATTTACCATTCATAGCAAGAAAACTGGTTTTATATTGTTCATTGCTTTGAAGCCTGCGTGGACATGATCCCTTTGAGATTTTATCAACTGATTTCTTTTTCATGGGGAAGAAAACACACAGCCCTTATCTGGCCTTAGAGCAGGATAATTGTACCCTGAAATTTCCAATGAAAGGCTGAGTCTTTCTTATGTCTGGAGTAGTTTTAACTCCACAGGACCTTGTATTGAGCTAATCTCATTACCTCCCACCGAGCACATAGTTTTTAATAATTTTATTTCTTAAATCCTAGAAAATCTTTCTTTGTAAAATAATCAACATTCATTATGTCAAGGCAGAGTGTTCATTATGTCCTGTGATGTCATCCCAACCTGGATTATTTTCAGGATCACAGCATGGCAAAAGAGCAAAGATCTCATTCCTCTCAGTTGTTGGGGTTTTTTTCCAGGAGAGGTAAATTAGTCCTAAAAAAAAATTTTAATTTTTTCCATCTTAAGGAACTTAAAAATAAACTATTCAACGTTGTTGTTCAAAGCTGCATGTGATCATTACAAATTATACACAACATTTATTATACCCAGTTAAGAATAATAGACCAGCAACATGCAAATTGGGAGGTACTGAAATGCAGAGTGGAGGCCACTTAATAGGTGAGACCTTTGCCTGGGGGCCACAGAGAAAAATGCAGCTGCAGCCAAACCCTGGAGTAAAAAATCCCTGCTTTGGAGTAAAAAAAAATCCTGCTTTGGAGTAAAAAAATACCTGTTTTCTGGGCAGGAGGCTTTAGCTGCTGTGACCTTGACATTGTCCTGAGCTCCAAAGCCAACCCAGCCAGTGCCATGTGTTCTCCTTACAAATATTACCCAATGTTTTCTCCTCTGCTGTGTTTTAGTTGAGAATATCCTGCAGAGCAGTTGACTTTAACGGGACAATTCCCATGGGTAGAGTTTGCAGGGTTGGTGGAAGGAGTTTCAAAGCCTCCTGAGATAATTGATCTGCTGGGATCCCAAGTCAGTTAAACCTTCAGACCTGACACAGAGGTAGCAGCTGACTCATTTATTCCAGTTCTTACACTGGGCTCTGGTTAAAAAGGGCACTGGGAACAGCATCAGTGACTTCTTTCTATTCCACATCCTTGCTGTGACCAACCAGACACGTTCCTGCTGTCCTGAAATTCATGTGGTACTATGATTCTGCATCTTTGACCTTGGCATCCACAAACAACACCCTGGCCACTACCAAAGCAGTCACTGGACACATTGACCAGAACTCCCCTCCTGACTGGGGAAAGGAGCAAATTAAATTGCATCTTGCTCAGCTAAACCAGCTTTTGAACTGAGCAGGTAAAGTGCCAATTCCCCTTGGTGGCTTTGTGCAGTTATAATGGGATGCAATTGCCTAGAGTACAAGTGGTTAGGGAAGAGAAAAACCAGCTTGTGTCCTCCATATAGTACTGAAGGACTTTCCAAGGGATGGGAATTGCATTATACTCCTCTCTTGTTGATCAGAAAATTGTTCTGTCAGATTCCAGTGCAATCCAAATTCAGCACATTATTTGCAACACTGTCCAGATCGTGAATTCTGTAAGAGATTTGGTATCTCTCACAATGTTCCATCTCATCCTTTCCTCTTTAAAGCATATTTCCCCCCTCATTAGCATTTTAATTTTGATGTATAATTTCCTGCAAACAGGCTGTGACAGTTGTTGTGTATCCCCAAGCATGAACGAGTGTTGCCCAAAACTTTGAGTCAGTGTCACACCATCCTGTTCTATTTTCATTTTTCTAATTCTCAGTATCTCCATTGCCAGCCTTTTTAAATTGTAGCTAGTTACAGGATTTAACAGTCCCTTCTGACATAAAGAAATTTTCGTGCAGAGATTGTAATTAGGAAGGCTGAGCTCTGTTCTGTTATTAGCAGAATTGTGATTTTTGGAGTGGTGGGTTAATTGCTAATAACCATATGCAATGCTTCTGTCAAGATGTTTCCCATTACAGTAATTAACTTAGCAGCTGGGGTAACAGACATTTACCATTTGTCTTCACAGTATCCCTGATTTAGGATTGCTCCAACCCCCTTTTTGGCCTCTGTTTGCTCAATTCCCAGGTGTAAGATGAAAGAGAGGGGAAGCTGAGGAGGGGAGAGCTGGGAAGAAGAAGTTGCAGGGATAGTACCTGTTTCAGATGTAAAGTGTCTATCAGTGTATCCTCAGGAATTCTGGATTTTTCTTCACTAATCTTAGCCTTGGACCATCATTTCCATCAGCACTGACTGAATGGAGAGCATGGCAGAGCAGCCTAAAACAGAATGTTTTCAGAAATGATTACTCAGATGCTCAAATTAATCTGATCACTATTGAGGATTTATTAAATGAAAAGTGCAGAATTTTTCATTGCCTATTCATATCCTTAAACCTCAAAATCCCTATGGTAAGGGATTTTTTCTTCATGTTTTGTAGTCAACTATATAGATATAAACATCTTTTGTTAATTACTTCCTTTCTGTGCTGTCTCACTGGAGTGCCTTCCTTCACAGAGCTGTGCCAGAATTGCAGTAATATTATTAAGTATATGGCAAACCTGAAAATTGAGAAGAAAATAAAGTTGTTCTCTGAAGCCAGATCATATGACAGAGCAATAGCAGTTTCATTGATTTAATTCATCAACAGAATATGTTGAAAGGATTCATTTTGTTTACGAGATAATTTTAAAGATGTTTAGGACCATGATGCCAGATTTGTGCGGTTGTTTTTTATTTTTTTTTTAATTATTTTTAAGTTTGTTCTGGCCAGAGCAAATTCTGTACAACAATGCCACATTAAAGAAGGTTTGTTAATACCCTTAAAGATGTAAAGCAGCATGCCAAGGGCACGGGAAGCTTTCTCTGTTCCAAGGAATTGGCTTTGCTCCACTGCAAGGAATGGGGGAATGCTAATTTACAGCAACTGAGGCTCCAGCCCGAGTTGTTAATCATAATTATGGCCTTATTTTGGGAGGTGCATTTTCTAAAGTAGTTGGGGGAGACAAGAAAATTAAGTTAAAATTATTTTCTTCCACAGGAGGTAAAAGTAGTACATAAATAAATACTTGGTGTTGCACTAGATCTTTAAAACCTACAATAGTTCTCTGGCACTGCAGCATCCTGTGATTTTTTTTTTTTTTTCCTCCAGCACATAATAGTAAGTTTCTGATAATAGTGCTCACAGACAGCTTTGATTATAACCACTTGTCAGGGAATGGATAACTGGGAAAATAACACCATATTCAACTGTAAAAAATGCTGCCTGGAGTACATTAACACAGTGATAATTTCTGCTAATAGCAGCCTCCGAACCCCATCCATTAGCTTTGAATTGAAATTCCTGCTTCATTTCTATCTTTCCCAGCATTTCTGCCCTCTGACCCTCTCTGCCATCACTTGGGAGCAGCAGAGCCATCCACGGACACCAAGAGGAAGGACGAACTCAGAGCAAACTGCTGGGGACTGGGACACTGCTGGTGGCCCTGGCTTGGGCAGTGCCAGCACAGGGGACAGTGAGGGGCAGGGAATGTTTGTTCCATAGGTTTGTATCCTGTGGGAATTTTCTGTCAGCATCCTACTCCTTCCCTGCCAGGCCAAGTCACACTGGCTGCACTCTCCCAGTGTAACAGGAGTTTAGGGTTTTGTTCATGTTCCTTGGGAGGAGAGGGCAAGAGGGGTGGGAAGGGAGGGAAAATAAAAAAGGGTCTGAAGAATTTGACCTCAAGGCAGTAGAGTCATAGAATCACAGAGTTGTTAAGGCTGGAAAAGACCTTCGAGATCATCAAAATGAACTGCCACCCACCACTCTGTTCACCACTAAACCATGTCCTCAAGTGCCACATCCTCAGGCTTTTTGAACCTTTCCAGGGACAATGACTCCACCACTGCCCTGGGAAGTTTGTTCCAATGCTTACAGCCCTTTCCATGAAGGAATTTTCCCAATTATCAACTCTAAACCTTCCCTGGAAAAAACTTAAGACCTTTTCCTCTTGTCCTGTCACTGGGGCACACCTGACCCTCACCTCAGCACACACTCCCTTCAGGTGGGTCTAGAGGGCAATAAGGTGTCCCCTCACTCCACTCAGTCTTTCCAAACAGCAAAAAATGTTCAATCAAAGTCCTTCTTTTTGACATAATTAGGAGAAGCCCATTGATATTCAAGTCAGGAGGATATTTCTGTAGGGACCTATTACATCTGATTGGGAAAATAAAATGTTACCCACATCCACAATTACTTCTATAAAGACCACTGATCTCATTCCTGAGCTTTTCTCTTTAGCATTAGTTCACCAAAACTCTGGTAAGAGCAGGCTCTTGACAATATAATCCGAAAATAAGTTTTATGTTGGCAGGCAATAGCAACTGGGAGCACTTTCATCTATTTCTGGATTCGGGATAACGACACTCCAATGAGTGGCTAATCTGGTGTGCTTGTGTACATTCAAATTAAAATCACACATTAGGGGGCAAGTCACATCTTCTCTGACCTACACAGGTGAGAGCCAGATGTAACTCTAAATTTAATGCAGCTATTCCAGCCTCATCTCCACACAAAGGAAAGAATTAGGGTTTAGAAACTTTGGAGTAATCCATTTTTTGGCAGAGCAGTGTATTACTAAATATTTTCTAGGAGGAACTATTTATTTGGTTTTTAACAAGTCGTTTTTTTTCTTTTTTCTACAGAGATCTTCTTTTGGCCATGCTGATACCCACCTGAAAAAGCTGCAAGCAGCTGAACAAGCAACTCATTCAAAAATTCAGCAGAATATCTTCATGCTTGTGCATTCAAAGAAATCAAAATTGGGGTATTTGTGCTAGGAGTGTTTAAAGGCTCATCAAATCAGGAGATACCAAGAGCCCTTCGAGACTTGGCCAACCAGAGGTGGACAGCACAATCTGGTTATCAAATATTCCTGATCCATCCCATCCAGAGGACAGGAAATTTCAAAGAGTTATCCTCTAAGAAAATTGAAACAAATAAATGGAAAATGTCCCCCCATCCAAAAAAAAAAAAAAAAAAAAAAAAAAAAAAAAAAAAAAAAGTGATAAAAGAAGGTTGCTGCCCCTGGTGAATTTTTCAGTTGGTTCATAGCACAGTTCAGTGGATGCTGGGGCAACACTAAAGGGATGAAGTCAATCACACAAATCAGGCAGTAACAACACTCCAGCAACTTCAGCCTCAACCAGCACTGATACTTCAATCATTCTAATTTATCCTCCGGGGTAGGCAGCCCCCTCAAAATTCGGGTTTTAGATGTTGGAGCTGGTAACTCTCATCTACATCACTGAAAATGCAGTTGCAAAATAAATCAAAGAAAAAAAGCGCTCAGAAGTCGGATTCTCCTCAGGGTTTCCCCGTCCCTTTGGAATTGCTGGTGGATCTCAGATGTGAGCTGCCTGAGCTTCCTCCTTTGTCTAATACACTGCTGAGCACATCACTGCCACTTAAAATACTAAAATTCAAAGGAATAAATGCTTTGTTTGTTTGCTCTCAATTAAGAGCTAATGAAACCCCAGGAATACACTTCCAGGTGATTTGTCACAGAGCTGAAACTCAATAGTGGGTTCCTGAGTAACTTCCCTCCCTGTCTGTTCTGCTGACACAACTAGACCACTCTTCATTCTCCCAAAGACATTGGAGCATTACTTTACTGGTTTTCCCTCCAAATTACCTGCCTGGCTACTGTCACCATTGATCTTTTAAGTCCTTGACTGAGTAATCAGTCAGAGAGCTAATTAATGTAGTGGGTTGGAGGGAAGGATGAAATGAAAAAGGAGAATCTTTTTTCCCTTTATTCTTGATGTTTTTATTGCCTTTGAAAGGTGCTTTATCCATAGCACAAAGGAGCATTTGTCTGTGCTTTTTCCTCCTGTCAGTTCACCTACTATAAATCTATTTCTCAACAATTAACAGAAACTAGGAGAATTTCATGGGAATGGTGATACTGAAATCTAAGAAAAGAAATCTTAGATTTCGTGTTTGTTTTCCCCCTACTGACACTCACAGACTGCAGCGTGTATTTGGAGTGAGCAGCAACTTCAAGACCTGACTCAGATTTTCAGATGGTTTCAGAACAAAACAGATGTTTTAATATTAAGATAACTTTGTTATATTTTATAGAAAAAGAAGAGGGTTTTTCCTGAATCACCTGTGTGATCTGCAAACTTATCCAGGTTCATTTCTAACCAAAATGGGTCAAGCCCAGTGCCTGAACATACGGTTTAAACACCACCACTCAGTTTTGAGTTCAGTTTGAAACCAAGGATGTGAAAAAAGGGAATCACAGAACAGTCTGGGTTGGAAGGGACCTTAAAGTTCATCCAGTTCCACACATTCCACTCTCCCAGGTTGCTCCAAGCTCCATCCAAGCTGGCCTTGAGCACTCCCAGGGATGGGGCAGCCACAGCTTCTCTGCAGTGCCCCATGCTAAAACATATATTTCAAAAGTAATCATCAGGGTACATCCATGATTTGAAAGGAAAATATTCAAATGTTAATGACCACGTTCTCCTAAAAGAAGAAATGAACTATTTTAAAAGTTAGCAGTACACAAATCCTGTTTTCCTCATCCTGGATACCCAAAACGCATAGAGCATTTTGCAACTGTAATAACTCTGATAATGTGAAAAGGTATTTAGTTTCCTTTATTCTCAAGGAATTCTACATGCCCTGGCACAGCTCTTTTAATCCACAGAGTTAACCCCATACTGCCATGCGCACGGAGATGGATATTTACATATTCTGCAGCAGGATTTAAACACTGCTGTCCACAGGGAGCTGATGAACCGAAAACGGTTTAATAAGCTTTCTCTTAAAATTCTTAGGGGAAGCAGATATTAGCATCAGCAGTATTTGTTGCTAAATGCAAATAAAATCATGGTGCATGTGGGAATTGCGCTGCCCATGCTCCAGGAAACAGCGAGCACAAGGCTGCAGCAAGCAAGTGGCAATTAAATATTTCACACATGCCTGCGTGGCTCTTTATCTACAGCGCCATGGCCACATCCAGCAACAATTAATGGTGTTGGGATGGAATCCCCAACTCATAATTCTGTGATTAACTCGTGGAGAAACCCATTTCCTACAAAGGCTTACACAGGAAGAGTCTGAGAAACCCACGTTGCTATAAAGAATTACACAAAATGAAATACAGCAGTCCAAAAAGCAGCCTGCCCTCCATGAAAATCTGCATTGCCTGGGCTGAGCACTGCAAACTGAGCATGTTTTATTAATTCAAGTATCTAGACAATAATAAATTGAGCACCTCGATATAGAGGGGGAAAAGGCAATGTCAGCAGTTACAGGCTTTTTAGACTTGACCTCCTAATTTGTGCAAAAATCAAAAATATTTCTGAAGTTTACTATTATTAAAGATTAATGGAAATTCTGAAAAGTTTATGAAGCTAAACCTTGCCAAACTAACTCAACTTTTTTCTTCTATTATTGACTTTTTAGATGCAAACTCTGATCTATACAGACTTCAGTGCAGCATTTCTTAGATGTGGAAAATTACTTGTTTAACCTGGAGCAGTTCTCTGTGCAGGTAAACCCAAGGAGGATATAATGGTGAGTTGTGTCAAAAGGGGAATTGTTCAGTTATGGGCAAGCTCGTTAATGAACTTCCAGTGATGAGTCTCAAAGAAAAAAATAGCAATATCTTTGCCCCTGCACAAGAGAAAGGCCCAGCCTTGTGGAGTTTGCTGTGGAAAAGGCTGATGAGGACGAGAATTTCCTGCTGGAAAAACAAGATTACTTCGAGGCTGGAGTCTATGGACAGTGTGGATGGAATCTAAAGCCATGAAAAGCTGGATGACACGCTTGGGGACTAAGAAGAATTTCTCCTACTGAGGGGTCTTCTGAGCTACCTCGTCCAATTTTGACTGTTGAGGAGCTGGAGAGGAGAATTCAACACGATGCAGGCATGGAACAGGACGATGAGGACGAACCAAACCAGAAAAAGGAAAGGAATTGGATCTGTTTAGAGTAAAACTAAAGCTTGTTTAAACGAGCAGGATGAAGGTGAGGGAGGAAGGAGGAATTGTTACATGAGTGCTCTCCTAAAGCACACTGTGGAAAGAGGGGTGGGATGGGGCAAATTTCAGGGACACCCAGGAATGTTGGCACAGTCAGAGACCAGTCTGGCTCGAGAACAAGCCAGCCCAGAGCAGGCACACAGATGTTTGAGCAGTGAGTGTCTGGGATAGCCTCTTGCAAGCAATAGCAGCAAAATAAAGAACTAGCGTGGAGGAAATTTGTAAATTCATTAAAAGAATTCTCAAATATGTCTTTATGTGATAACAGGGAACTGGATTTGGTCACCAGGCAGTGCCTTTCAAGCCCTCGCTCCTTGCTGGGTTTCAGCTGTTTCATTTTGAATCCTATCACCACAACCAAAGTGTGCTGCAGCCTCAGGTACGAGAACAACACTGATCTTCTTCTGGTAATTCCTGTGCTCAAAACAGGGCTATGCCTCTAGTAACTGCAGGAAATAGCTTTGGAAGAGGCCAATTTAAGTGACTTTCAGTGACTACCAACAATTAAGCCTTTTGTTCTACGAAATGAGAATAATCCTTTTGGTTTGTGTCTGGGTGCGGTGCGAGAGAATCCTGCACCTTGCTTGGGGATGGTCAGCCTTGTGCTGATCTAAACAATAACCAAAAATTAGACAACTAACCCCAACATTAGAGCATGCCATGATGATTTCTCTAAGCAGAGAAATGTGTTTGTCTTTTAGATGACAGAAGAACACCCAGAGGCTGAATAAATGCAAAGACCAGCTGCAATTCACAAAGGCAAATTTGCCTGCACCCGTATCATGGTAGCACGGGTGACTACAGCAGTGGTGCCAAGGCATCCAAACCTGCTGGCTGAGCTTGTTTGCAGTGTTCCTGACATTGGGAAGTTAGCAGGTTTTATAATTTAGTTAGAATTAGAAAATAATACATGCCAACTTTCTTATCACTGTCGCAGCACCTTCTTTTTTAACCATATATTTACTGCACAAGGTTATCACTGCAGGGTTGTCAGAGGCTTCTGTCACATCTTCATCACATCAGCAAGTTGCCTCCTAAATTTTTTTATCCCCAGCAATGATGCATACAGGGGAAAAAAAAAAAAGGCTGTGGATTGATCAGCAATTACAAAGTTGATTTTATGGAGCTAAACAACTGCGGAACATTTTGTGCCACAGCACCTCCCACTCTATCTGAACTCACGAGGGGAAAATTGGACAGAAACATTTAATTTCATAAAGCTGGTGTGGTAGACAACATTCACTTAACACCAATTAGTGTTGTAGCTGATAATTTGGGCCAGGGCGACGTGAATTGACATAAAATTGACAGGCAGAGCTTGGCGTGGGCATGATCTGGATATAGGGAATGCCCTAAGGATAAAGGGGGATGCCTCTGCAGCTGAGGTGCTCCTCCCCTGTCACTTCACTCTGTGTGTGCTGAACTAAGCAGCAGTCCCACAGGACACTGCTCCTGTTATTAGGAATTGCATCAATGTACTAAAAGCCAGTTTGCAAGCCCTTTCTCTTTGTGTACATTATATCCAGTGAAAATGGGATTTGCTTCCCAGCTGCTGGGATGTATTTTGGCTGTTGCAGCCAAAATCTCTAAACTTAAGGTGGGGTTTTCTTTGTATTTTGTCTAAGTGTTGAGCACAGCAGTGATTTTGTTCAGATATACATTATTTACTGATAAACCATTCTGCCCCTCTCAAGGCTTGGTTTGACTCACTGAAAGGTCAGCAAATGCAGCGTGGGAACCAGATTTGATAGCTTAGGAATTAAAAGTTTATGGGAATTGGGTGTGTTTCTCTTGCTCCCAAAGTTCATAGGTGACCTGAAACGAATCATGAGAAGAGTTGTAAAGTTGTAAAAAAATGATAACTTCAGGCTCTTTAGCCCCTAAAGTAGAACTGCAGTATCTAAACTTGGAGCAGAGGAGAAATGGATCCACAGCATCACCACAAGGAAGCCATGAAATTATCCCATAGGAAAACATAAGGGACAGAGATGTGTCCTAAATCTCACTTTCCTCTAGCTTTAAATACTGGACAATGGACAAATTCCTGTCTGTTTGGGCTCTGCAGTCGGGGATTATGTTGAGTGATCAGTGATAATTCAGCAATCATGAGATGAGGGGTCAAGGCCAAGTTACCACTTTTTCATCTCAGTGCCTTCTCCTCCTCCTGCTCTGAGCACCTCCACCCATCTCCATCCCTGTCTTGGCTCCTTCTTCCTCTCAGCATTTTTCCAGAAATCAGCAATTCCTCATCCCAGTCTCTCCTTTGCCAGGTGCCGCCAAAGGTGAAGGCTGGCAGAAGTACAGGAAACACTGAAAGAAGATAGTTCCTTTTGAACCGTTGGGCAAGAATAGAGACCTGTGTCCTCCAGCATCATTCCTGCTGAGGATAAATCTCGGCTCCATGGCTTCTGGAGAGGTTATCTCGGGCAGCACAGAGGGGTGTCAGCAAGGGGCAGGCAAAGCCCTGCTCTGACAGAGGCAGTTCTGAACACAAGCTGGAACAGATTGTTAAAAGCATCAGGGAAACATCACGATCAAAATCATGGCCATTGTGAGCTTTGGGCTGGCAATTCTCACTGCACTGCCAGGATTAAAGCACTTGTATTTCACCTCCGTGCCTTAAGGCACTGGGGGGTTGTGCTTTAATTTCAAATTTCCCTTTAAGTTCTCCCTGCCTTGCCAAGGTGGCCTAAGGACAAATCCATTAATCCGTGTGATGTGCAGGTCTGTTTACATTATGGGAGTTATGTAAGCAGGTAGAGCTCATCAATAATTAAAGGCTCTGTGGGTAAAGCAGAGACGTGACCATTTTCTTCTGCCCTCTCAGGGTTTCTGTGCAAGCCCCACAGTCCTGATGCTTTTCTTCTGAATAATGTTAAGGGACAGTGTTTTATGGGATGGCAGCTCCAAGCCTTCCATCTGCAGGGGTTGTGTGAGCCTCTCCCATTCCTCGCAGAAACGAGCTGGAGGAATCACCAATGTAAAACAGGGATTAGGAAGGGAAGGATCAAGCTCCCTGCTTCTGTTTTGATGGCAGTCTGTACAAGGTGTAATAAAATCAATAGTTTCTCTCACTGAAAGGGCTCTTTCTATCTCCAGCAATGACAAGAGGATAGTGGGCAACGAGCTCTATTAGCCGTTCTTTAAGAATCAATCACACTTAAAAGCAATAGTCAAAATGACAGCAACTGCACAATAGATGAATAATTTTTCACACAAATAGCCCGAATTTCAGAGAAGTGACACACTTTTAAAGAGGTAGTAGATAAAGTATCTGCCTCTCTGAAAACCAAGGAAATATTAAGCATTTATTACTGAAGACACTGAAACAAAAATGCTCAGATCCTTAAGGGGTAAAACCCAAAATATCAATTCAGACCACCTTAGCAAGAACACAAGAAAATTATCAAGATTCACTTCATTCAATTTTAAATGTCACATCAGGAAGTACAAAGTTCCTGAAGCTGCACTCAGGATGAAAATCCTCGTGGCTCTGCCACTTCTGCTGTCAAACAAGTCACCCACAGGGTAACAACCACTGAGCTCAGGATCTGGCATGAGGCTGTGCCAGGACACGTTTAGGCTGGGTATTAGGAAAGGTTCTTCCCCCAGAGGGTGCTGGACACTGCCCAGGCTCCCCAGGGAATGAGCATGGACCCTGGGAGCTCCAGGAGTTTTTGGATAACTCTCTCAGGGATGCACAGGCTGGAATTGTTGGGGTGTCTGTGCAAGGCCAGGAGTTGGACTGGATGAGCCTTGGGAGTCCCTTCCAACTCAGGATATTCTGTGATTTTATGATCTGGTGAGGATGTGAGCTGATCCAGCAGAGAGCCTTTGTCTCACACCAGATGAGAACCAGCTGTGTTAAATCTCTGTATTATATCTACATCCAGCATCAAGATGTAATTGGCAATTACAAAGTCACATTAAACATTATGTAATGAGCTATTTAAATACATCAGAACTGCATAAAACACAAGGAAACAAAATTATATCCGGTAAGAGCCATATTCATGCATAAATAATGAGGGGGAAATACAGCAGTCAGCTTGTTCTCTTGTCTCACACTGAAATTTCCATGTGGGCCCAGCAGTGTGGAAGAGCAAATGGAAGCCAGAGCAAAGGAGGGAGCTGTGCCTGGAGAATTATTCCTCGCTGACACAGGGTGAGCTGCTTGTGGCTCGACAGCAAGCATGAAAGCACCATCAAGGCCAAAAAACTCTGGTTAACATCTCCCCCCTCCTGTCTGGGGCACAGGCTTTGAGATGCTGGAGTGGAGGGACTCTGTCACTTAGTTTGAGGCAAAACCAGGCAAAAGCTGCAGGCAGGATGGCTTTGTAAATGTGGACAGCAGACTGTACTCTGTCTTTTCACGCTGTCGTGTTTCTTTGTTGATGTCTCTGTTTTAAGATCTTTTTTGCTCCATGCATCACCAATTGCCTTTTGTTTTCTCCCAGCAGGAAAGGCTCAGTTAATCCATATGTCATGACAAAAAATCCAGCCTTCTCTTTGATAGGAACAGAGCATGACAGCAATCTATTGAAAAGGTGTTTTGGACTATCATTTCTTCCAAGCTAATTTATTGACTGGATGGCTTTCAAAAATAATAGGTCTATTTCCCAAGATAATGAGCTGAGATGTGACTCACGAAGTCCATGTGAGCACACAGACAGCCTAATTATGAGAAATAAACTAATAATAAACCATCAGTCTCCAGAAATCACTAGCTGTTGCGATACACAAGTCTATAAACATCAGAGAACATGAATGTTTCCACCTGTTCCCTTCTGCAGTGATTTTGTTTTACTAGCCCTAGATATGTAAAATAAATTTCTTACCATTAAGCTCTAGACAGATCAGGATGCTGAGAAAGATCTGATCTTTGGAGCTGGGGTGACAGTTTTGCTGAGCAAGCTCCAGCTCTTCCATGTGGTTATGAGGGGAAAATCCTATTCAAATGAATATTTAGTCGGAATCCACAGATTTATAAATCGGAGCTGGCAAAGTGAATCATCCATGCAAATAAAAGCCCTTTAACACACCTCATTGACCACGTTTTTTTTCCCCCAGTACATTTCACTTTAAGTACAGATCACAGTGTAACTGCATAAAGAATGTTTCTTTCCCGTAGCACTTGTGGAACAATTTAAAGCATTTTTAACAAATAGTTTCTGTCACTCACTTTCCCATTTCTTGGACAGATGATGGACAGGACACAGCCACATTTTGCCTGCAGAAAAGGCATATTAAAGAAATGTGGCATGCTTAGGAAACATGAATTATCCTCATTCAGTGAATCTCCTACTTCTAACAAACAAAATGCCCACAATCTTATCTTCCAGAATAAGGGACTGTGTCCAACTCGTGCTGAAGCTCTAGGAAGCTGCCACTATTTAGTCCAGACAGTTTTGAACCCATGGAGCCCAGAGGGGAAAATCTCACCCTGCAAAGAGCTTTTCTGACATGTTTACAACATACCAAAAAAATGGGTATTCAAAGAAACTTTCCTCACGTTCTCCTCTCCTCAGGTGTAAAAACAGCTGTGTTTTTTATGATTTCTGACTACCTGTGCTCACTGTGGAGTAATCAGCTGTAAAACCAGTTGAACAGTGGAAAATTCTGTGTTTATCACTCTTTCAAGGCTGCCACTTTTAAGTCTGACCCTGAATCATCCTGACCTCCACTTTGCTGGTGAAACATCTCTCCCTCATGCTACCAAGGAAAGAAATTGCTGCCTTGAAATGCTTTTACCTCGTCCAGCGTATTCCTCGTGCCACAACTGAGTCACTTTTCATTGCCAATCAAGCAGAGCCCACGTGCTCAGAGATGACAAACCAAAGCTGCAGAAGCTGCATTCCAAGAGTATTTATATTTTCTCCTCTAAGAAATTGGAGCTCTCTTGTAGCAGGGTGAACTCCAGGCTGCTGGAGATGCTCTGCCTTTGGCTCACATTTCCCTGAGCTGGGATGGGATTTCTCCAGGAACACTTCAGAGTGTTGTACTTACATCAACACTTAACTAATGCTCAGCAAGGCTTCTGACAAATCTGGTTTGTCCTGGGAATGGACAAACAGTGAAGATAATCTGGAGCCACAGAGTCATCATTTTCTAACCCTGTTTTGGTTTTAGCACAACAGATGTCCGTTGAAAAGAAAAACATGTTTCCAATGCTTTTGAGAGTGCCAGGATTTTCCCTCCACAAGCATCTCCTATAAAAGCTGTTTCTGGGAATAGTGAGTGACCCAAAACCCCATTTGGAGCTGCCCTGAAGAATCCCATTTACACAGAATTCCACTTTCCTTTTAGGGCCCTGACTGAGGCCCCCAGTTTGAGCAGTTCCCAGTGACTGTGGGGCTGTGCACTGGTAAAAAAGCCTATTTAGCAGAGATGAACAGATGCATTTTTAGTTGTGAAACAAAACCTGGACCTTAAGGGGCGAAGCTCTGAGACATAAACAATCCTACGATGCCACAGCAACCCTATTTTAATAAGTTTGAAACCAATTTACCATCAATATTTTTATACAAGCCCAAGTACACAAACTCAGTACCAGGTAGGCATTTCTAACGAGTGCAAGAGACAGGTACCTGTTGGTTTCAATTAAGCTTTGCAAAACCCCCCTTGTGCCAGGAGAAAAATAATGAGGCTACATGAGCCGGAGTGCATCACTTCCAGTGCAGACTCTGGGCTGTGTGAATGAAATTTGCACTGAAAATAAGCAACTCACCAGCACTCTGAGAACAGCAGGTCAAGGAAAAGCAGGACGAGTGCTGCAGAGGGGGGAAGAAGGGAATTAAAATGTTTGGTAAGCCCCCAGTTTCCATCAGCTGGCTACAAACACTTTATTCTTGTTTCCAATGAAACTCTGTGGATTGTTTCAAGGTAATAAACATTCACTGGTAATCATCTCACTTGGCACTTTTGAGTGTTCATCCTGCAGATCTCAAAACATTTTACAAACCTCTGGCAAAGGCTGCCTAAAAGTTCTGGAAAAGTTTTCCTGGATGTTATCTGCAATTCATAGACAGAAAGAAAAAAAAATACAAAAAATACAGCAATATTTTTTCCATTATATTAATGTCGAGGGATGTCCACTGAAACAAAATCAGTTTTAAAAAATACACAGTGGGAGATTACATTTTTATAGTTCAAATAAAGCCCACACTGGAAGAAGAAAATTACCATCCCTCATTCCCAAGGGAGTAAAAGGCAGCTTGTGACATGTCCAAAGTGAAGCAGAGGTGGGATGCTCAGAGCATTATCAAATATTATCAAACACAATTTTATGTTTTGTGACATAATGAACATCTCTGAACTCAGTGAAGAAATCGCCACATACTGGGCAAGGATTTTTTTTTCCTATTTTCTATTTTTCATTTCTTTTTTGGCTCTGAGATAAAACTGGTGAATAAAAAGACCCCTTTGAAATAAAACATGACAGGTGTTCCCAACTAACTTTTCCTTGGACAGATTCTACACTTCAGTGAAGAGAGCAGAAGGGTGGAAGAAGAGTGTGAATGTAAATTTTACTACTTTGTGCAGGAGGAAACACTGCCTCTTTCAGTAACCACGTTCTGTAGGCCTTGTAAAATTCCAGATGTTACTCAAATACCTGAGGAGCAGAATCCATCCAGCTGCAGATCTGAAGGAATTCTGTGGCACGGAAAACCAAGGAAGGCAGGGACAGGAGGATGAGAGCAAAAGGCTTTCCACAAAGGTGTCCTGGAAGGTGAAGGGCAGATTGATGCTGTTGTGCACTACGACACAAAGACTTTGACTTCAGAAGGCTGAAAATGACTCTTTTATTTTGGAGATGTGTTTCTTTTATATACTCTTCTACTTCTTCAGTTTGATTGGCAAACCAAAGACTGACTTCTTCAATGACATTGGTCTGACCAGAGGGACATCAAGAAGAAATCCCTCCTGGGGAAAGAATGTAAACAAAGTACAGTCACAAAAACGCTTTTCTTGCTTACAGAAGATTTCTTGGGAAAAGGATTTTAGAAAACCAGAACATCTCCAGCACGAGCCAGGGCTACAGCAGATGGGTTGAAAGAGCCTCTCACAAAGATTCTTTGGATCAGGAGACTTCTTCAGGAGCCAGCACTTCCATGGACCTCCCAAAACAAATGTGCTGGATTAGGGAATTCTGTAACCACGATTTGAGTTGGTTTTTGGGGGTTTTTAATCAAGTTTAATATTTGGAATTTAGTTCAATCTCCGTAGTCACCTTCTGGGGAATCTTCATTTTATTAAGTCTGAACTCTAAACCAAAGTGGTTTTACCTTCCCAGGGCTTCGTTTGGCCAGGCAAAAAGGAGACAAAGATGGAGCCAAAGCTCCTCGTGCTCAGCCCAGAATTCCATGTCCGGGGCAGACCCAGCTCTCCCAGCCTGCCTTGCCTGGGATGTGCGGGAATGCTTGGAAAAGGGGGAATGGCCGGGAGATGCGGGAATATCCAGGAGATGTGGGAATGGTCGGGAGATGAGGGAATGTCCAGGAGATGCGGGAATGCCCAGGGATATGCGGGAATTCCCGGGATATGCAGGAATGTCCAGAAGATGCGGGAATGTCCAGGAGAAGCAGGACTGCCCGGGAGATGCGGGAATGCCCAGGGATGTGCGGGAATCGCAGGAAAAGCGCGAACGCCCGGGAGAAGCAGGAATTCCCGGGATGTCCCCCAGCATCAGGGATCTGGTGTCACCTGCTGGTCGCATCCCGAAAAGGCACCGGGAGATCCCAGGAAAGCGCCTGGTCCCACCTTCCCACCTCCTCTGGAAGTGGAATTTGTGGCTGAAGGGCGACTGGGAGACTCCTGTTCCCCGCAGGAACAACATCCAAGGTCCTGGCCCTGCACTGAGTCCGAAATGTCATTGACTGAAGAGCCACATAAACCAAAGTTCTCAGGGATACCCAACACGGGCTGAGGAATATTAGAGCGTAAATATAAGAGAAATTTAATTAATTCAGGGCTAAAGATCATCAAACAGGGAGAGAAGGAAGAAGAGGAAGGGAAAAAAATCTCAAACTGTGTAAAATCTTTTATGTGTCAGAGAGAAGCACCAGACGGACTGGAGAAGTTTCTCCCAGCCAGGGATCATAAAGCCATGGAATGTTTAAGGGTGGAAAAGATCTCTGAGGTCATTAAGCCCAGTGCTAACCCAGCCCCACCACCATGCTCACCATTAAACCCTGTCCTCAGCACCACATCCACACAGCCTTTGAACATTTCCAGGGATGGTGACTCCACTCTGGGCATCCTGCTCCACTGCTTGAAATCCCTTTCCATGAAGAATTTTTCCCCAATGTCGAGTTTAAACCTCCTCTTGTGCAACTTGAGGCTGTCTCCTCTCATCCTGTCACTTGTTGGGAGGGAGATCAACTCCCACTTGGCTCCAGACTCTGTGTTTGTTGAGAAGTTCATGTGCCAGTGCCATCCCTAGACTGTAATGGATAAAAATAATGTAAAATCAACATTGGGACCACACCTGAATTGTTTTAGGAGCAACCACCCCACCCTGACTGTGCCCATACTCACAGAAAGGAGAATTGTGCTGTGCAGACTGAGAGCCAGAACACCTCAGCATTTTCCCACCAGGCTGCACTTGCAAGAAATATTTCTGTCAGTGGATGTTCTTGTTACAAGGTGTTAAATTTGGCTAACAAATATACTGCTCCTTTTTAATGTAGAACACGGCTGCACTTCAGTCAGCGTTTCTCCCCTCATTAAAAAGTAAAACAAAAGCTCATCAGCACAAGGTGATTTGCATACAGAGGCTTCCCTGCCACGTCTAAAACATGAAGTCACATTTTGTTAAAAAAAAAACCCGAAAAGGATTATGTACTCACTTCAAAGGGCTTGTTTATTATTCAGCATTCGAGAGGTTACCAAGAACCCCAGAAGGATTTGCTGGATTTGTTTCTGCAAATACTGTCACAAATGTACTCCAGTCGTTTACTTCTGTGGTGCTTATTGCCATGGAAAGATGAAGTTAAAGGTCACACAGCCCTCAATCCACATGGAGGGTCCTAAAAGAGCTTGGATAACCTTCTTGCTGAAGGATGAATAGGAGTCAGAAACCTAAAATGTGGCAAAATATAGGCGGCCTTTGTCCAGAAAGCAGCTGCATTCTAGGAGGAACCTAAAAAATAGGACACTCCAGGGAGCTTGGAGTGAGGAATTTTTGGTGTGCTTCCCTCCTTTTAAAAAGGTTACTAATGAGCTGGGGATCATCAATCGGCCTCTTTGCTTCTTCCTTTTGTTTCTCCCTTTGTTTCCCTCATCACCCTCTTCAGTGGTGTCAGCATTGTTGGCCACTTTTGGAGAGGCTCTAAGGATGGAGAGACACCAGCTAAAAGCTCTTTACTGCACATTTTACACGTGTGCTCATACCCTGTATTTTCTAATCCCTTTTCCAAATTCCATTCCACTACAGAGTCCTGATCTCAGGGGTAAATATGGTCTCAAAGTAAAGTCCACATAAACTTCAAGGCAAAAGGAATTTATAAGATATTGGACAGAGAAGCAGCATGATCAAAGTAAAACATAAACTCACTTTTTTCAAGACTCAATCTTTAGGTGCAAAGCAAAATAACTTAAATTGGCAGGAGCACGTTCCTGGTTGGTTGTTTCAGTAAAAGCAGCTCATTATTTGAAGGAAGAAACTCTTCCCCCAACCTAGAAGAAATGGAGATTTACAGTTCAGTCCCTACCTGGACTGGGATGACAAGAAGGCTTTTCAACAAGGTATCCAAAACTGTCAGAAGCCCAGGGTCTGGAATTATGTTAGTCTTAGAACCATAGAAAAGAATCACAGAATGGTTTGAGTTGGAGGGGCTTAAAGATCTTGTTCCACCCCCTGCCATGGGCAGGGACACCTTCCACCACCCCAGGTTGCTCCAAACCCCATCCAACCTGGCCTTGGACATTTCCAGGGATGGGGCAGCTTGTGCCCAGAAAGTGTGGAGAATCCATGGCTGAACCCTCCCTTCTCCTGATTCCAAGAGGTCTGTAGCTTCCATGTGTCACCTCTGAGGAAGGTGTTACCCATCACTTTTCCTGTAGGAGATGTTGGATCTCAGATCACAGAGGCCTGACTGGCTGGGGTTGAGCACAGAGCCTCCTCTGCTTGCCTGTTTTTTTAAGGCAGGATCCCAGTCAATGTTTCTTGTAGTTAAGGAGAATTTGAGTTGAAAGGAATTTAAATTGTGTCCCAACAAAGCACTGTGGCATGGAAACAGGATAGAAAGCTTGGATTCACATTCTGGATCTGGTTTATAATGGAAGGGTTTGGGGCCCAGGCAGTACTAAAAAGATTTCCAGGGATTTCAAGACCTATGGCCAGATCTCTTGGGCAGAGTTTCCTGTTATATGGGACTGCTCTACCCAGCTGAACTGCACAGTTTGGTGAGTGAAAAAAAAACCTCAAGGATGATCATTAGTCTGTGGCTTTGCACTCTGCAGTTTTTATGTCCACATGCAGGAGTTGTGACCAGTGGTAACAGCTTTGGCACCTTGAAGAGTGTTTGTTATTGCCAGAGGAAATCCTGCACTAACTGAAAGTGTTGGAAATCTGCCACTTACAGGTTTGTCACAGAATTACAGAATGGTTTGGGTTGGAAGAGACCTTAAAGCCCATCCAGCTCCAGCCCTGCCATGGGCAGGGACACCTTCCACTATCCCAGGTGGTCCAAGCCCTGTCCAACCTGGCCTTGAACACTTCCAGGGATCCAGGAGAGCCCTCAACCCAAATGAGGCTGATGTGGAGCATCCTGTGAGGTTAAGATGCCAAACATCAAGAGTAAACTAACTCTCGCTCTTCTAAATCAACTGTTTTCCTAAGAAGGGACATCAGGAGTGTCACTCAGACTCTGAATGCTGAAGTTTTCAGCTGTGTGTTGCACTCACATGCATATATCAAATATCATGTTGTATCTGCAGGGCTTTGGAGTGAGCTCTAAGCACATTGCTAACAGTGTGAGGCTTGTTAAAGTCAGAGGATTAGCTCTCCCCTTCAAATAAGGGAAACGACCTGTTTCAAGAAAAATGTCATCAATACTGTAATTCCTACAGGAAAAACATGGAAATTTATCTTTCATTTAAAAAAACTTTACTTCAGATGAGGCCATGTGCCTTTGGTATTTATAGAGAAATACTGGCAAATTTAGTTATAAGTGACAAAGAGGATGGGTAATCCTGACTGATCCTGAGGCTTCATGTCTTGAGAAAATCATATAAAACCTAATTCTTGAACGAGTTTCAAAATTTGCACTGAAACACGTGAACAGAGCTCTAAAAAGACAGTGGACACTGAGCTGAGGGGGAAAAAAAAAAGACATCAAGCCCACTTTTAGACCTGATATATCACCAAATACCATTGTGATAAATGCAGTTAAAAATCAGGGATTTAGGATGGACACATCAAAGTGGAATAAGAAGTTTACAAGCTCATCTACCCTATGCTGACTCTCATCTATTAACTGAGCTCCATTTATGTGTCCCAGAGCAGAGACAACCTTCTTTTCTCAAAATACCCTGCGAAAGTGGAAAAGGGAGAGTCTGACTTCAAAAGCTCTCGAACACTGTAACAGTAGATCAAGTGTATTTTAATTAGAAAAAGGTTCAGGCTGCAGAATACAGGTCTGGCTCTGGACCTAAACTGCTCTAACATGCAGCCTGGCTGTCAGCTTTCAGCTGGGGCCTCTTACTTTTACTGTGGAAATAAAAATGAAAAAAAAAAAAAAATCCTCCACTGTAGCATTGGTAGGAGTCCAAATTGACAATAAAGTTGCTCGAGTTTCTAGGGATTTACCCTAACAGGAAGTTTTATCGCTGCACATCAGCGTTAGTCATGCCTCAGGCTATGAGTCAAGTCAAAACAAAGCAATCACCTCTTAAATTGTGAAGGGAAAAGAAAGTAAAAGTGAAATTTGGAGCATGCTGTAGTCAATAACCTGATGTTGGCTTTAACAGAAGGAGGGTGTCACCCAGGAAAGTGTCTGTAGGAATTCCAGTCCTTGTTTTATGCACATAATACACATAAAATAGCAATTCTGAGAAGTGCAGCCCTTAGGTAAACATAGTTCTTACTTTATTTGATTATTAATTGCACTTTCAATCAATTATTCTCAAGGGTAAGAGGTCAGCAATTGTTTTATCTTTAGATTTAGAGATTTCTGCCATCTGAAACTGGAGAAAAATCATCAGCTCTTCCTAAGAGTCGGTTTCTTCTACATGTGCTACATGAACTCAAAAGCTCTATTGCTTTGCTGCAGCAGCTTTCTCCACTCTTTCAGTCTCCTTAGAGATAAAACAAGTTCATTTTAAGCAACCAGGAAGTTACTTGAGCCACTGCACAAAGCTCACCATAATAAAATATTATTTCATTGAAAATTGGCAAACTCCCTCCCCTCATTGCTGGCATTTGAATGTTAAAATATCCAATAATGCATTTTGATTTCCAATTGTTTTGGTTATTTCACCCCTTGGAATACCACAGCTCTAGTCCAGATGTATTTTAATCTTCCTTACTGCCCCTGCCAAATTTCTGTTTCCCATTTGCTGAGTGCTCTCATCATGAGCAATATGTCTATGTCACTTCCTCCCTGTATGTTCAGGCTTTTCCTTGACTCATGCAATCTGGAAGAAGCTAAGCCCAAAGGAAAATTCAAGCCCTTTAGGGCTGCTATTTTTAAATACAGGAACTTCCGTGAGGGGTGTTTGTAAAGGAGATTCCTTTTGATGATAATAAACAACATGCAAGAAATAACATTTACAGCTCCTCTCCAAAGTCTCATGTCCCAGCCCTGGAGCAGGTCAGCAAAAGCGACACTCCAAAAAGCATAAAATATCCAAAGAGAAGCCACAGACAATCAGGTTTCCACAGCCTGATGCTGTGGGGTTTTGAATTATTTGCTGAAACATGTGGATTGTCTCCACTGATCATGGATGACCAATCCCTGTAAGTGTTCCAGGCTGGACAGGGCTTGGAGCAACCTGGGATAGTGGAAGGTTTCCCTGCCCATGGCAGGGGTGGGACTGGATGGGCTTTAAGGTCCTTTCCATCCCAAACCATTCTGGGATTCTGTGATCTGCATCACCAGGCTTCTGGGATCTCTTCCCTCTGCTCCTCAAGGATTGGCCTGACCTCCTGCAAACACGTCTTTGATCCCTACAGATTCAAGGCCAACTGCCCATTAAACAAATCCTCCTCTTTCCACATTAAATGGGGTGGAAGGGAGAGCCCCTCTGAGCCCAGAGACAAGAGAGGCAAAGGTGTCCCAGGGGCAGCACAGAGATCAGGAGTTCATTTCATTCCTTTTTGGTTTTCCTGGGACTCTGTGAATTGCCATCCCCTTTTAAATCAAAGGGCCATCAGCCCCTTCTGGCAGTCACACATCGCAGTCCTGAGCCCCACCTGGAGACAAGGGGATCTCACATTTAATAATGTGTTCAGAGTGCACCGGGCTTCTCTGTTATGAAACAGCAAGAGGCATCCAGGGAAGGCAAACACTTTGGGTTTCTGCCAGGATCGAAATGCATTCCAGCTGAGAATCCTGGTGGCATTCAGTGGTGCCAGGGTGCCAGGCACAGTGCTGGGATCCCACTGAGGTGTGGCAGTAGGAGTGAAAACCCTGGTGCTGCTCAATGTCCCCATCCCACTCACATTCCTGGTTTACTGCCACTTCTGTTGCTTTTGCCTAAACAAATACTTGCAGCAGAAGCTTATCTTTGAAAATCTTGTGGTTTATAGTTTACTATGAAAAGTAATGGTAGGGTTTTTTTCTGTGCTAGCAGTATGTATTAAGTATTTTTCCATGTTATTAGGGGCCACTTGATGGCACTTTCCCCCCTGGCTGATTCTCCTCTACCTGAACACTTATTTTCATGAAACTTTCAGGAATGTCATATCTGAGATTGCTGCCCTCTGGCAAATGTTCTTGAGTTAGACAATGAATTGCAAGGTTTGAAAGTGAACAACACACAAACACAACACCCTTGTCTGATTGCAACATCAGTTCCTAAGGAAATTAATTTTTTTTCCAATCAAACAAGGAAAGGCATGCACTGAGCTGGACTTCTTGCCTTTCAGGAACTGTTCATCATCATGGCCAGAGCACAAGAATGTCTGATACTGTAGGTGAGTAGATTTTGCTCTCAAGGCTCATTATTTACAAGGCAGTAACTCCGTGCAGAGGTTCTTACCAGCAGCTGTAGCACTTCTTTATTCACAATGTAAATGTGCTGTGTAAATGCTTGTAAAACTTTATGAGCTCCATTGCCTCCAAGCACTTCCAGCCCAGGTATGGTTAATAAATCCTACATGTGCACTGTCTCGAGCCCCTCCCCAAGCTTCCAGGGCAAAATTCCACAGGCAAAGAGCTCTCCTGCACCCACTGAGCACTGTTAGGGGTTTTGTGTTACCTAACTCTAAAAGACACGGTTCCCTTGTAAGGAGCTGTACCAGAGATTTAATTAACTTTACTTTTTCCATCCACCACCTGTAGCCTTCATCTCACACACTCCCAGCCTTACTTATTGACGCTGCTGAGCGCCCACACCGTCATCAATGATTTCTTTATTTCTCAAAGAGATTTTTTTAATTTTTTTATTTTATTTTATTTTATTTTTAGGGTGAAAAGCAGCAGCCAGCCTGGCTCGCCTCGATCTTCTGGAGAATTCCCACTAGGTGGCACCGATATCCAACATTCCCTCTCCTCCCTGCGTGTGAATTCCCCTTGCTTTGCTCCAGGTCTTCTCTCGCCCATTTTTAAACCCCAGCATTTCCAAACTCTGAGCTCATCGGTTTTAATAACTACAAAAACAAACAGCTCGCAGGATCTTTTTTCCTGTCCTTACAGTGCTGGATGGATCCAAGCCAAAAGCCAAGTTATGTTTTTTCAGAGACAAAACCGATCAATTTTCAGTGTGGTTCCTACAGCTGGTTCAGGAGCCTGACTGGTACAGCCATTAGTTATTTCTTTTAGGGCCTTCATCTTTCGCATCCTTAGAGGTTCTTTACTTTGTCATCCTCACTTATGTGCATAATAAACCTGACCTCTACAGAACACCCCAATCCCAGACAGACCAGGCAGCTGGGAAACAGGGAAAGCTGTGAGGAAAACTGATGTTGCAGTGACTGAGAGCTGCCAGCAGCCATTCATCTTCCAGGAAATAAGAAAATGCCTCAAATGAGGCTTTGGCAGCAAATAAAATACAATAAGTTTTCCAACAGGAAGTAGTCGAGTAATTCTCACTGATAGGACTGAAGTAATTCTGGATATCTTTCAGAAGAGATTGAGATTTTGCAGCAGATCTTTCTCAAATTCAGCCCTTTTCTCCACTCCTCCATACTCTTATACATTCCCAAATATGTAGAATTCCTTTGGACTGGAACTAATTTTAGTTTGTAATGTAACAGCAAAGCCTTTCCAAGACTAACAATTAGGAAAGATAGCTATGTTTTGGGAAAAAAGCCTGCACACACTTTCCTGGTGGATAGGAAGAAGCTAGAATTCAATAACTCAAATTAAATTAAAACTACTATTTGGGGATAACTCTGTAACTGACTGGAAAAACAGCTTCTGTTTCTGAGTCTGCCAGGCCATGATAATATCATTAGCAGAGACAACAGTCCCATGAAAATGAATATGGATATGGCTGTTGAAGTCCTGAGTTCATTTGAAGCTCATTTAAAATTCCTTATCTACATTTCTTCAGATTTTAGACATAAATTCCTGAGTGGTTGTTTTTCTTTACTCAAATAAACTCTACAAAGTAAGAGTTTCCAAACTCCAGTTGAAAGTCTCCATTTCAGATCCTTTAAAAATCACACGGATAACCCAGACATAAACATCCAGGAATGTACATTAGTTCATCACTCACTATCTTACAGCGCAATGACAACGTAAACAATTATGAAGATGGGATTTCTGGAAGGCCAAGCAGCTTTACAGCTGTGAGATATCAGACTCTGGCTTTTATTCAGGTGCTGGAAAAACAAAGACTGTGGAAAAAAAGTGGGTAAATGTGACAAGAGTGGAAAAAGCAGGGGATGGAATAATTCAAAATTCACTGACCTATTTACTCCTGCATCTGCCACGGTCTCCAGTCTGGACAGCCCAACGGGAAATGCACCAGGAAAAAGTAATCACTGGAGATTATCCTATGTATGAGAGAGAAACCAATGTCTGCAGTCAGCCTTCCCAAGCTCAACAATTTCCTCTAACTCATGAAAAGCGGAATGCAACTGCTGTCCTTTGAAACAGCAACGTAGGGAAGGTCCCTTCCCTTGCAGATAGGACAGAGAATTCCCCAACACTCCAGGCACTGAGAACCCACCAGGCTCCCGGGTCCTCACACCTTCGTGCTGCTCCCCCAGGAGTCAGGGATTTTCCTCCCATTTAGGATTTTTCCCCTCCCATTCCCACCCGGCTGCAGGCACTGCCCCAGGGTTTGGATGTGCAGTTGTTCATCCTCGGGGCAGCCCGAGTTGTTGTTTGAATTTCACCCCCTGGTTCAGAGGGATCTGCAGCATCGAAAAACCACACAGAAGCAAAATACAAACAGATTTAGATGAAAACGGACAAAACGTGCTGTTAGATCAGTGTCCAAAGGCTCAAATACCCTTCTCCTTAATCGTAGGAATATCCAGATTATCATTAGCACTGAATCATTATTATTTTTCTTTTTCATTCCTCAGGAACAGACGTTTCCAATTACGAATTTCTCATCAGGTGGATCACCTGACCACCGTTTAAAGTCAATTCACTGTTTAAAAGATATGGGATCCTACTCTTTACTTTAGGTGTTTACTACTGTTTTTATGGAAGCTGTCATGTTAAGAACAATGCAACATGTAATGGCATGAGGAGGGCTTTTTTTTTTTTTTTTTTTTTTTTTTTTTTTTTTTTTTTTTTTTTTCCCTCTGGGGATTACAGCAAAAGGCTGATCAAATTTCAATGTTTCTTAGAAGTTGTTCTGCCTTGACAGGCAACTAATGGCTCCAGCACAGCACACACTGAAATTCAGCTGTGGTGACTGCATGGCAATGACACACAGTCACGTAGGGCCGTTCCAAGAGCATCCTGCACGTGTCACATGTAAAGTGAATTTGTAGCTCTGTGGCAAATACAGCTCCACTGCCTCCAAATCCTGCTACAAGAGCTGTACATTTGAATGCATCTGTTTTACCTGCATGAATTATTGACAAAGGATAATGATTTTGAGCCAGTAAAATGACAAGATTGGTTTAAGTCAGGAAGCGCCAGAAACGAGATAAAGTCGCAATGTAGCCTCCTTAGTCATCTCTGTCAGGAACTACATTTCTGACCTCAGCAGGGAATTGTTTAAATTACTCTTCGTACCCCAACAGAATTTTCTCACCAGTGTTTCATCCCCATTCCTACCATCAATGCTGAAAGCTTTACAAAAAGGTGTTTTTATGTGCATCCATGAAGTAAAAGTCAATCATCATCTCCTATTCTGCACCCACAACTGAGGGCACCAGAACATAAATGTCAAAGCTCTGATAACTTGGAGTGTCCAGTTTGGGATGCCTTACGTTTATTTTTTCCCCCAGAATATTAAATAGCATAAAACTTTCTGTATTAAAACACAGCCCTCCTGTTCTCACCTCCAGTCTGGACATCAGCAAACAGAGTTCAAGTGATTACTCAAGCTGGACACTCAGACATAGCTCAGATATAAAAATCCTGACTTCCCCCAATGTCACAAACTGTGACCTCAAGCAGGGGTAAATTCAATTTTCCCAGAAGCATTCACCTCTTCAAGTCCAATCTTATTTTCCTGCAGTTCCTGATCACCAATAGATGACATGGCATTTTAAAACAATCTTTGTATGTCTCAGTAAGCTTTAGCCACTGGACAAAAAGGTTAAACATCTGCAGCTGGAATGTACTTTGGAGCTGGACAGGTAATAACAGACGCTTTGCCAGGACATTCCTTAACTTCTGGCAACCAAAGGAATGGGCTGTGACTTGTGTGGGATGACCTTCACTGTGCATTTCCATCGCTTGGGATCCATTGATTGGGAAGATTAAAATAAAATAAAAATAAAGAAAAGACCTGCTGCTTGATCTGTTTAGCTGCTGTGATCATTACATCATTCTGGAAAAACTCAAAGCTGTTCAGTGATCATTTTAAATTAGAGACATAATAATTGTGTCATCGAGTTTAGTGAAGCTGACAGTGGGGAACAAAAATGACAGAAATAACAAGAAAATTATTTTATGAGGAGAAAAATAAACAAAAGAAACAAGCAAACCAAAAAATGTAGTTCTCTGGTGTCCAAATTACAAAGGGGTGCACCTCTCACACCTTGTGGCTGATGATGAGAACCTGTGCCAGAAGGAAATTGTATTTTTCTGACATCTCTCCCCTGATCAGGGTCTCAGTTATTCAGTCTGAATACATGGAGAGGAACTTACAGGGTTATAATTTATATATTTCTCAAAACTTAGAGGAACTTCAATGTGCTCAACATTTCTTGGTTAAATCCAATGGAATTGGCCAAAGCTTTGGCCGATGGCTGGAGCTGAGCAGCACAAACTCACGAAGTGCAGAAGCAGAAGCAGAAGCTTCCTTTGCCCGGGAAATTAAACCAGAACTGATAAATGGCTCTGGGTAAATTCCTGCCACAAATTCCCTCTGCAGCCTCCCAGCTCCCCATGGCTCAGAAACCACTCATCCCTCATCTCTCCTGATTAGATCAGTAACGGATCCAGAGATTGGGCCAAGTAACATTTCTCTCCTAGCAACTAATTTAATGCTTTTTAATATATTACAGCCTCTTTTAGGTCCAAACCTTTCTATTTTGGGACTTCCAATTCAAATTTGCCTAATAGCTTTGCATAATAGTCTCTTGCTCCCAATAAATTCCTCATTTCAACTTTAATTGGTTTGTTCATGGAGAATCACAATTTACACGAGCTGAGGAGATCTATCACTAGCAGCTACTGAATATAAGTAATATTTGATTAAACAAAATGAGATCATCATTTGCTCATTTTTCCCCCCAGTATTTGTTAATGATATTGCCAATTTCTACAAGCAGTTAAAGTATATTTACACCATAATCAATTAAATGTATATGGAATGGATATTAAATAACAGAGTGGGTTCAGTGTCCTTTTAAATTTACATTTTATCACTTTAAACATTTTAAAATGTCAGCCAATTGTTCACCACTGCAAAGTAATCAAAATTAAAGACTCAGACTGGTTTTATGAAAGGTGATGTAAGCAACAAGCGGCAACACAAAAAATTAAATCATTTGAAGAGCTGCAATATGAAGTATAAATCACCTCAAGTGATTTGGACGTCTCAGTCCAAAAATCAAGAATTATCTCATTTAACTCAGCAGAGCTCAGCCTGAAGAGTCTGGAAGTGGAAAAAGCATGGACAGCTCTGAAGGACTTTGGTAGAGTGAGGGGAGATGGAGCTTGGGTGATACCAAGAAACTTCCTGGAAGTATTTTTTGTGAGAGAAACGGATACTCTACACCAGCATGAAAATACCTCAACTTGAAACACTCATGGTTTGAACAAAAGATTTTAAATGTAACTTTGAGTATCTCAGGAAGCTTCCTAAATACAAGGGGAAAAGTAATGATTTTTTTTTTTTTTTTTTTTAGTCATCACTGTTTCAAAGCGATTACATTTCCTTCCTGAGTGTCTAACTCATCATTTCAAACACTTTGGTCCTCAAACTGAGAGCAAGGGATTCCATTAAATGAAAATCTATCAAACAGATATTTTGAAATACATGTAGAAATAGTATTAGCTTGTGGTACTGACTGCTCTTAATTACTGGAATATGCAGAATATTTGATTAAGAATTTCTTAAGCTTCTTTGATGTTGTTTTTCTATTAAGGCCAGAATAATGCCTATGCAAAACACAGATTTATGAGTTAAATGTATTCAGGGGAAAAAAAAACAACTTTGGCATATTAATTTGATCTTTTTGCTTATTCTTCTAGTTTAGCTTGAGAGTTGGTTAGGTTTTGTTTGTCCTGTAATAAAATACACGAGGAGAGGGAGCTGTATTTAGGCTAAGTCTCAATTCATGCCGATGAAGTATACGTGACCTGTCTCACGTTTTTTGGCACCACAGAGGGATTTGGGATCACTGAATGAGGATGGCACATTTTCATTTTTGGGAGGCTGACCTGAGATGCATCAGTGGCCTGGGCTGGGCTCTGGGGGAAGAAAAGACCAAGGACAGTGAAGGCTGTGACAATCAACACACAACACAAAGCGCAGCCAACAAGCTATGAAAAACCAGATTAATGTGATGAGTAGGTTTAGATGGGATATTGGGGAAGGAATTCTTCCTTGTGAGGGTGGGGAGAGGCTGGGCTGGAATTCCCGGAGAAGCTGTGGCTGCCCCTGGATCCGTGGCAGTGTCCAAGGCCAGGCTGGACAGGGCTTGGAGCACCTGGGACAGTGGAAGGTGCCCCCGCCATGGCTGCGGTGGCACCGGGTGATCTTTAATGTCCCTTCCAACCCAAACCATCCTGACACTCCATGAACACTTCAGGCGCTTGGCAACAAGAGGCTCTTTGGGGCTTTGCCTTCCCGGTGCCCCTGAGCCCCAGACGGTCCCGGCGGTGCCACTGGCGGTGTGTCACAGCCCGAGTGTCACAGCCCGAGTGTCACAGCCCGAGTGTCACAGCCCGGGTGTCACCCCCGCTGTCACAGCCCGGGTGTCACAGCCCCCAGTGTCACAGCCCAGGTGTCACCCCCGCTGTCACAGCCCGGGTGTCACAGCCTGGGTGTCACAGCCCGAGTGTCACAGCCCGAGTGTCACAGCCTGAGTGTCACAGCCCGGGTGTCACAGCCCGAGTGTCACAGCCCGGGTGTCACAGCCCGGGTGTCACAGCCCGAGTGTCACAGCCTGAGTGTCACAGCCGGGGTGTCACGGCCCGAGTGTCACAGCCCCCAGTGTCACAGCCCGAGTGTCACAGCCCGGGTGTCACAGCTCGAGTGTCACAGCCCAAGTGTCACAGCCCGGGTGTCACAGCCCGGGTGTCACAGCTCGAGTGTCACAGCCCGAGTGTCACAGCCCGAGTGTCACAGCCGGGGTGTCACGGCCCGAGTGTCACAGCCCCCAGTGTCACAGCCCGAGTGTCACAGCCCGAGTGTCACAGCCCCCAGTGTCACAGCCCGGGTGTCACAGCCCCCAGTGTCACAGCCCCCAGTGTCACAGCCCGGGTGTCACAGCCCGGGTGTCACAGCCCGAGTGTCACAGCCCAAGTGTCACAGCCCGAGTGTCACAGCCCGAGTGTCACAGCCCAAGTGTCACAGCCCCCAGTGTCACAGCCCCCAGTGTCACAGCCCGGGTGTCACAGCCCGAGTGTCACAGCCCGAGTGTCACAGCCCAAGTGTCACAGCCCGGGTGTCACAGCCCGAGTGTCACAGCCCGAGTGTCACAGCCCCCAGTGTCACAGCCCGGGTGTCACAGCCCGAGTGTCACAGCCCGGGTGTCACAGTCCGAGTGTCACAGCCCGGGTGTCACCCCCGCTGTCACAGCCCCCTCCATCACCACGAGCCCCGTTCCCGAGGCGTCTCCGCACCGAGGGATGCAGGGATGCGGGAATGCGGGGATGGAGGAGTGAGGGGATGTGGAGCTGAGGGGCTGAGGGGATGTCGGGATGAGGGGCTGAGGGGATGCAGGGCTGAGGGGATGCAGGGATGAGGGGATGCAGGGCTGAGGGGCTATGGGGATGCAGGGCTGAGGGGCTATGGGGATGCAGGGATGAGGGGCTATGGGGATGCAGGGCTGAGGGGCTGAGGGGATGCAGGGCTGAGGGGCTGAGGGGATGCAGGGCTGAGGGGCTGAGGGGATGCGGGGTTCAGGGGCTGAGGGGATGCAGGGATGAGGGGCTGGGGGGATGCAGGGCTGAGGGGCTATGGGGATGCAGGGCTGAGGGGCTATGGGGATGCAGGGATGAGGGGCTGAGGGGATGCAGGGATGAGGGGCTATGGGGATGCAGGGCTGAGGGGCTATGGGGATGCAGGGATGAGGGGATGCAGGGCTGAGGGGATGCAAGGCTGAGGGGCTGAGGGGCCGAAGCCGGAGCCGAGGGGCGGGCAGCGAAGCGCGGCCCGCTGCGGACGGACGCGGCGGGCACCCAATGCGCTCCGGAGGGAGGGCAGAGCCCCGCGGCCCGACCCAATGAGGCCGCGCCCGGAGCGGGACTTCCTTCGGGGATCCCGCGGCGGGGGAGCCGCGGCCGAGCGGGGACACGTCAGTGCGGGGCCGGCGTCTGCCTTTGTTCCCCGCAGCCCCGGCCCGCGGCTCTCCCCGGCCGCAGGGACCGGCGCACGGCCGCGGGGACGCGGAGCATCCCCGGCATGAGCCCCGCCGCTGCCCGCGCCGGAGAGACCGCCCCGGGCGCCGCGGCCGTGCCCAGGGGCTGAAACGCTGGGCCGGCCCCGCCTCCGCCGTCCCTCCTTCCCTTCCTCCTTCTCCTCCTCCTCCTCCTGCTGCTGCCGCTCCTCCCGGGGCCTCCGATGCCGCCGCCTCCCGCCCGCCGCTGAGCCGTGACGGGCGGGGGCCCGCGGGACCCCGCCGGGGACATGGGCAACGGGATGTGCTCCCGGAAACAGAAGCGGATTTTCCAGACGCTGCTGCTGCTGACCGTGGTGTTCGGGTTCCTCTACGGGGCGATGCTCTACTACGAGCTGCAGGGCCAGCTGAGGAAGGCTGAGGCCACGGCGCTCAAGTACCAGCAGCATCAGGAGTCGCTCTCGGCTCAGTTACAAGGTACTGCCTCGGCAGGAGCTTCTGCTGCCCTTCCCCAAGGCTTGCAGTACACTCTCTTCCTCCTCCTCCGGCTGTCCGACCTCTCTCAAAAGTTTTTTGCTCCTTCTCTCCCTCTTTCTCCTCCAGCCTGTGTGGTTGTGGGGTCTCCCCGCGTTGGGATCCAGCCCCGCCGAGGTCAGGGTGAGGTTTTGTCCTGGGTTCCTAGAGAGCTTTCTGTGCCCTCTGCTCCCGCACATCCCGTGGTGACTCTTATTCCCAAAGGACTGCACATCACTTGGCAATTCCTGGCGTAAATGGGGAAGGCAGGCGTGCAGTGCAGACCGTGGCCAGTCTGCGATTTTTGTGGGCTTCTGTGTTGTTTTCCAGAGTTTTATGTTGAGCATCCATCTGCAGCTCCTGGGCAGCATAAACCTTAGATAGCTCCAGGATGGAGGAGAGGAGTGTTTTAATAAAGTGTCTTTAAAGGGTGATATAAAGGTAAAGTTCAAGTAAGTTACTTGGGTAAGTTATTCTATTACTTTTGGAATAACTTTGAATATCTTGGCTTGAAGGTGCCACATAAATACAGATCCCGGTGTGTCTTGGTTTAAGGATGCAGCAAATGTGAGTGTCCTGTAGTTGAAGATGAAAAGTTGGCCATGCCTGACATCTGCATGCCAAGAAATCAGAAGCAAAGCAGCAGGGATGCACCTGAAACATCAATGGTTTGGGAAGAGAAAGACCTCAGCACCTCTCTAATTGTCCAAGTGCAAGGTTATCAGGTCAGCACAAAGCCCAGAGCCAACTTTCAAGTTTTCTTCCTCAAAGTAGCATGAAAGAAGAATCAGAGGGATCTGTTATAGCAGCACTAAACTTCAGGGTGATCCTCATCCATCCTTTTCCCTGTGGAAGCATCCATCAAAGCATGCCTGGCAGCACAGTTTATGTGCAGAGAGCACGGAGTTGGGGTTATGCTGTTACATTCTTAGAGTGGTTTGTTCCTTCGCTGTGTTTAGTCCACCAGCTGACACCATCCTTACTTAATATTTCAATTTTAGGCCATTTCCAGGTAATAGCAGGGAGCTCTTTGCCAGAAACCTTCCTTTTAGTCACAGAAAAGGTATAAATGTTTGGCTGGCAGGGGGGTGTGTGGCAGATGGCTAAAGGGCTACTCTTGCTAGGCTGTGCATTTGCCAACAGAGGACACAGGAACATCTTGTTCTCAAGCTAAAATATGACAAGTTGGCTTTTTTCTGTTGCTCCAGCTTTGCCAAAGAGGAGCGTGCAACAAACTTGATCCTGACACAGAGGAGAGATTCTCTGGATCAGAGATGGGAGGTCTGGGCTGTAGGTTTGAACCTTTCATGCTTGAAACATGATTTTGAGTAGCCATCCAACCATGTTGATGGAGCAGCAGGCAATTGTGGGAGCTGCGTTTTTTATAATTCTCTTGCTTGTTTCAGTGTACCAATGGGAAATGTGAAAAATGGACTAGGATCTGATAACATTAATAGATTTGATGATCCATGCAATAAACTCACATGGTTCTGGGATCCATGCCAGTCTATCAAGCCCATTAAGCTGGAGAATTTATCTATGCCAAGTATGGGAGCAGTAAACCCTGTTTAAAAAAAATAATCGCTGGCAATTAAGTCACAGAATAGAAGCAAAAATAAAATGTAACAATAAAAAGGGGTTCTTTAAATTTAATTTGTGTTCTGGAAGTAGCTGTTACACCTCAGAGAGGGTGAGAGCCCAGAGAAATACTAAATGCAGCAGCAGCCTGTAGGTGCCTAATGTCCCACTAAAATAAAGGGAAGTTATATTCCTAAGGACTCCAGGGGATCTGGGAAATAAACTTTCCTTCCCTGTCTTTCTGCAGTGACCTCCCCTGCACAATCACCTGGATTTTTGCAGTAGGAGTTAGTAAGGAGAACACAGGGAATTCAGAGTCTGTGCCTACCTCAGCTCACCTGGAGAGACAGGAGCTGACTGGTGATATCCACCACCAAACCCCTTCCTGAACCTGCCCTGTTTAACTCTTTGGTATGGAACAAAGGAATTTCCTTTAAGGAGAGGCTTGGAAACAATATAAAATGCTCGCAGCAAATCCAGGCTGCAGGTGCAGTACCTGACTGCACTT
The DNA here is from genome assembly GCF_009819655.1 of Sylvia atricapilla. Classification (NCBI taxonomy): domain Eukaryota; kingdom Metazoa; phylum Chordata; class Aves; order Passeriformes; family Sylviidae; genus Sylvia; species Sylvia atricapilla. The sequence goes on along the minus strand of NC_089149.1, from coordinate 3,376,307 downwards.
TGAACTTTTGATTTTAAATGACCTGGATTTTAAATCAACAATGTTCCTGTTTCCAAGTTTAAAAACAAAACGGCTATGAATATCTGAGCTACATCTCTTGCCTGTCCAAAGATTATTCTTTGACTTTATTGCTTTATGAGAACAATGAAATTAAAGTATTGCATTGGTTAAAGTAATACAACTTATCTTTTCCATGCAGCATAACCAGTTTTTCTATAGATCCTGTACTAGAGATAACTTTTGGGCCTGAAATATGATGGAAACACTCTGAAATATTTTAAAAATAAACCAGTTAAAGGGCAAAGTTAGAGGAATGGAAGATGCTGCAAACCAGGGGTTGGTTTGTTGGTGTTCACAACTCTCTAGGGTGATTGAATAAGACTTTAAAGCTGGGCAGAAAAGAATACCTTGGACTTCTATTTCCTGCACAACCATTTCATCAAGAGGCTTTTCTAGGTTTAAATGTAAACTGCAAAAATAAAAGGCAACTTCTGAAGGTGATGTTTTTGAGAATGCTGAGGCTGTGTTGTGGCAGGCCGGCTGTGCCCCTGGAAGTCTGACTGGAGTGAATCTCTTGGAGGACAGTGAAGTATCACCTGCTGTCTGATTTTTGTAGGGTTTTGTTGTGACTGCTGGAGCCCACAAAGGCAGTTGCTTTCCTGATTGCACACAGAGGAGCTTGGGAGTGCCCGTGTTAGGGCTTGTGGGTGAAACTTGAGTCCATTTGTGAAATGCCTGAGGTTCATGGACACTCCTGAGTTTGTGGACATAGTGACAGTTTAGGACCTTTGGTCTGCCCCAAAATCTGAATCAAGATCCTCAGCTGTAGCTCAGAATGCAGTTCCCTTCACTTCCTGCTGTCCCCTCTATTTTTCATGTTTTGATGGGGTTTTTTTCATCTATGTAGGCAGTAACAACCTTCTTTTTGGTTCTTGCCAATTCTTCGTGCCCGAATGAGCTGTTCTTTCTGTTTTTCCATGAAAAGCCAGCTGTCTTAGATTTTTATCTTTTTCATTGCCTTGTTTTGCTCAAACACAGCAACACATGAAGGAGGCTCAGTCTCCTGGGAATATGTGGGAAAATACCGAGGCAGAATGCACAGATCACTGGGGAATGGTTGCAGGAAGAGTCTCAGAATCATTTAACACACACACCTGATCTGAAGAGAGCTGCACATGGCCGTGGTTTTGGGGGGTTTCTGCTCTCCGTGGTGTTCACAGCTTCAGCCACTCTGCTGAGAAGTGTTTGTGCCCCTTGGAATAAGCCCAGGGTACAAAGGGAAGGATGGCAGACCTGGAAAACACAATAACTGGGTTAGAAAGGCTGGGATCTTAAACTGACCCCATTTAGAGGCTCAAATTGCAAAAGGTTTTGTGGAAGACTGTAAAACTTGGGCATTTTTTTCTCTAACAAGGTTCTGCTGGGCGTGGAGAAAGTAGAGCTGCTGTTGTAGCCCACCAAGGGAATACCAGGGGCAGAATTTAGAGATGACACAAAATTTTTTCACTGCTGAGAAAACCTAAAGTCCTTGTTATCTCTCAGGTCTTTCACAGAGAAGCTGATCTTCCCAGTAAGCCGATTATTTTAAAGTCTCATTCTCTGAACACTATATACATTTGAAACATGGAGATAATCTTACTTAGTATTTCTTAAAGTGACAAATGCAGAACTTGATGCTCTCTGCTTCCTTTAAAACTGTGTCAAACTAAGTCTTGAGCTATTGGCCATACAGGAACAGGCTTCAGCTGCTAGAACAGAACCACACTGAGAGCTGCAGGTGAGCCTGATTGTACCTGTGACTGCTGCAGGATTGAAAGTGTCTACAGACATCTTTTTAGCCCTTACAGCTTCTGTCTTCTCATCCTGTGGGTGTTAAGTAACCCCTCGTGTACTATTTTAATCTGTTTAATCTTTTTTAATCCCTAATCCTAATAACAGCCTACAGTTAGTGCCTCTTACTACCTTAATTTTTTCTGCTCTTCCTGTGAGAGTCTTAACATGTCTGATGGCTTTGTGCAATCCTGAGACTGTCCTGTGATCTTGGCAGCCAGCCCAGCAAGGACTCTGCACTTGAGAATTTTCCCTACTGTGGACAAGGTGTGGATTTCCTCAAAGGTTTCTGATCCAGTGCTAGAAATGACCAGCTGTAAAGCAAATGTAGATTCTGTTGTGCCTGTCGTGCCAGTTGTCCTAAATCAAGGCTCCCTGAGGGGGTCAGGTCTGTGGTAGCTTTATGTCTGTGGAATTGCACAATGCTCTGCAGTACTAGATCACAGTCCTGTGTCACTTCAGTGGTTAATATTTATCACCTCTGCATGCAAACTGCACAATGCCAGAGCTGCTCTGACATCACACAGTCCTGGGTGTGCTTCACTATTACATTCCCTCAGCTGGGAAGAGCCAGCACAGCTTTTAATGGCTTATTTTTCACATGCAACAGACAAGTAGAGCTGCATCTACTGCAGCTCCTGAGTGTTTGGTTGTTCTTCCTGATTAACAGAGTCCTGAATTCCTGATGTTCCTGTGACTTTCAGGTTGCACTGCAGCACTTTGATAGTGTTTTGTTGCTGCCTGAGAGATCCATGGTTACACTGTTAGAGGAGAGGTTGGTTTTGTGTGTACTTCCCCTGAAATGGCAAGTGCAGCATCCCAAATTCTGCTGCCTGGCTTCCTGAGATGGAAAGCTTTGGTTTGTAACCTCCTCTGAGCACCTGGCTCTTGGACCTCCATTCACATTTTGAATAGATATTTAATGTTCTAAATACTTAAAACACATGAAATGCTTTGAATTGTGCAGAATTTCAGTATGGAAGAGGTATATGGTGTAATGTATATTTATATAGGTATGCATAGAAGTATCTACAAACCAGATAGATATGTGTCTGTTTTGCAGCTCAGCCTCAAGATTTTGGGTTATCTGGAATGTAATGAGCTTTTAGTGGAAAAGTACAGAAAAGGTGCTGGAACTCTGTTCAGATCAGTTAATTCAAGGAAGTTTGTTTCCAGGTCCATAGCAGAATTTCCATGTCCAGCAGCTGAATTCTGACTTGAAAGATAAATTGAGCCTGTGCCCACATTTATATTTTTTCATTGCTGTAATCCATGCCCGAGTTCCCTTTCCTTGTGGACATAACAGCTCCAGGATGGATTTCTCCCAGTGCTGCAGCATTCCCTCTGCACCCCAGCTGGAGCCTGGCTGAGGATCCCAGGGCAGTCTGAAGGGATGTTGAGCAGAATGGGATAATGGGCTGGGTTTGTTCCCTGGGCTTTGGTGTTCCCCCTCCCCGGTTTGGCACAAGACTTGGTAGCCAACACGATGCAAAAAATAGATCCAAAATCTTTGTTAGTGACAATGATTTAAGCCTCCTAAAGCTCGTCAGTGATGGAGCTGAGACAGCAGGAGGGAGGCAGGATGAGTTGATGGTGGTGAGTTTGCATTCTGGCTTCTTGGACAGTCATCTGCTGCCACACATTCCTGCCTGACTGAATTCCTAAGCCTTAAAAATGATGTTCCAAGCACATTGTCTCACTGGGCTGGCTGCTTGCTTGTCAGCCTGTGAGTTTGGGTGGGGCAATTTATGAGTAAGGTTTCCACCCTCTGGGAGATTTGAGTGCCCCATTACAGCTTCTCTGATGTGCTGGTGAGGATATTGCCAGCAATTCGTGGCTGACAGAGTTCACTTTGCTCCTTTTGGAATGGGATCCTCGAGGGAAAAAGTCATTTAATCTGCCCTGCTGAAAGTCAGGTGCTGCTTTGAGGTTTGATGGTAATAAAAGCTAAATAAATCAGATTACTGGAAAAAATGAGCTCTACAGAGCAAGTAATTAAATCTTGAATCTTTCGTTGGGTGATTTTTCTTTGGATTTTTGGGATTCAGGGGCGTGAATTTCTGGTCATGTCAGAGCCTGAGGTGAGCACTTGAGGAATTCAACCGGTTTGGATACTGTCCTTGTTTAAGGAAGGAAGGGTCTTGTGAGCTGAATGCACTTCTGATCTTTTTGTGCTCATGTAGCACAACCCAAACCTCTCGAGATTTTCTACTATGTATTTTTTAATTAGGCAATAAAAGACACTACAATTGCTCCACCTCATCCTCTGCATTTTTCCCCTTCCCTAAGGTACCTGAAATTATCCTGCTGTCTTCTTTTCCCTGAGGTGACTCAGATCCCAGAGTTTGACAGTCCTTTCCAGGGCTTCATTACAGAGATGATGAGAGAAGTGTGGCCTGCCTGAGCTCCCAGAGGGCAGAGTGAGGAGCCTGCTGCTATCCACACCACCACACTCAACTAAGCCATTTTCAGTCAAAAAAATGAATCACTAACTCAGACTCTTGATTTCTGGATGCAGGTGGTGCATCTGTAGATTGGGGTTTTCTTTTTCAAGCTGTATTTTTTCCTAATTTCTGAATATAGATATTTCTGTACATCCTGACACCATGTAGATACAGTCATTATAGACCTTCATAAAAGTGGGAAAAGTGTAAAACACTTTTTGAGAGGAAGAACAGGTCCTTGTTTGCTGGAGCTGATGGCTGAGCAGACCCAGAGATTCAGAGGTGATGTGAGAAGGTAACATTTGTCTCTGCAGCTTTTATCGATGTTTATGTGTTTTGCTGCTAATTTTAGTCCAAAATCACTACACAGGTTTTGTTTGAACTATTTGCATTTATCATCACTAAAAAAAAAAATTAAAAAAAAAAATCTTTATCACCTACTGTTGTATAGAAAACAGCAATGCAAGGTGGGATGCTGATCCCACCTGAGGTACCAAGGGTTGGAAGAAACCTTTTGTGGAATGCACTGGAAATCATTTCTGGAAAACATGATCTCCTTCCTGATAAAAGTCAGGTCTGAAGCCTATCTGTGAGGGATTATATATTTAATCACATTTAATACCCCTTCTCCAACTTATTTTTAGCAGCAGCTATTACAGTTTACTCTTTGAACATGATAAATCCTTCCTTCTGTCCCAATTTATCTTAAATCTGTTGTTTCCTAGAGGTGTTATTGACTTCTAAGAAAGGCAGTACGTGAGGCAGGGTGCTGTAAAAGGATTCTGTTAAATGTAGATGTTTGCTCCAGTTTAGAAATTAATGTTCCTGTCATCCTTACAATTGAACAGAGGCCACAATGATGTTTTAGAAATACAAGTGTGTGTTTCTGGGGTAAAGTGCATTAATGTGCCAAATTCTCCAGCATTCCCCATTTTTCAGAACTGCAGTAAAGGCAAAACTAGAACTTGTGCTTGCTGGAACTTTTTTGTTCAAACTTCTTCCTGAAGCATTAAGTCAGAGAAACAGGTTTGTTTTAATTGATAGCTGAATATTGGTACAGGATCTCTGAAAGCACATTATGCTTTCTCTTAAAAAAAATCCCTTGAATGTAAAGATCCAGATATTAAATACAAACTTTTGAGAATATTACTGTTCTCAGGAAAATAAATTATTAGGGAATTCAGTCAAAGCAGGGGTCATTTTTAAGCACAACTGCCAATGCATGGTGTGGTTTTCCAGGAGGAATTTGACATGACCGGCTGTAATTAGACAAAACCATTGCTTGACCATGTGAGTAAATTGCAAAGTGTAGGAGTTTGTTTGGAAGTAAAGGTAATTCTCATAGTCCACACAGTGGCAGCTGTGGTTTGCAGAGGGCAGAATGAGAGCAGCCCATCTCTGGATGTTCCACAATGAAGCCTCACACACCATCACTTTCCACGTTACCTTGATTTCTGTTTCTTTTTGTGGAAATTCAAACCAGAAAACTTCAAGGCCATGAATTATTAAATGCCTTCAATATTTTGTTCATTATATTGTCAATATTGTGGCTTGGAGCAACCTGGTCTAGTGGAAGTGAAGGTGTCCCTGCCCATGGCAGGGGGGTGGAACAAGCTGAGCTTTAAGGTCCCTTCCAAGCCGAACCATTCTATGATAAATAGATGGTTTTAGTAATGTTTTCTTGCTCCGTACTTAAAACAGAGATTCCTACTCTTTATTGTGGGAATACTTCCATTTTTTCCAAGATACTTGCAGTGTCACTGGAATATCCATTTATTGCTAAACCCTCAGTTGAGCTGTGAAGTAGGTGGAGCTCAGAGTGTGATACTGAGCCCAGCATGGCTCATACCATGCTGGGGAATCCTGCTGCTGCAGTTTGATAATCTGTTTCTGATAAGATTATCAGTAGTGAAATCAGTGGATCTTGTTTGAAAGCAGATTCACTGATTTAAATACAGGGCTGGAAGCTTGGGGAGCAGGTCTTGTTGGGTTAATATCTCCTCCCAGCGTGAAATGTGTCAGAGGAGTCGTGAAATGTCATCTGAGGTCAAAATTTTAATGATTGTCATTGGATTAGAGAATTTATCCTACGCCCCATATTGAAGGGATCCCTCTTTGACTCATGGGAATACTTTACTCTCAGCAGAAAAGCTTTTTCCATGGGTTCACATTTTAAGTGGTTCCATTTGCAGGCACAAGAATGAGGAATTAACTATTTTTATAGCAAGTCTGTGTTCTCAGTGTCACTAGAGAGGTGCCAGTGTGGTTTACTCCACGCTGCTGGTTCAGTTCAACTCTGCCACAGTGCGAGGGAAAACAACACTGAGTGTTGCCAAGACTACTGAAATCTGCTGGTTTTAAGTGAAAGGTATTACTCTGAGCTCAGAGAAAGATTTCAGAATTGTGTAACAAGCAGTCACGTTGAAATTAGTAAAATTCCTTGTATCATATATATTTAAATCCCAGTGTAAGCTTAATTTTCCAGGGAGCTGGGGGATTATAAACTCTGGATCATCCTTGTGACAGACCAGATGACTCAAGATCACAAAATCACTGAAAATATAAACTAGAAGGTGCTCTCTTTTAAATATATAATAATGGCTTATTTTGCTTAATAATAGCTTTATTGCTTAGAGGTGCAGAGCGAAGAGAAGGAACCTTGACTGTTAAGTAAAGTGAATTTCATCACCTCTCTGACCCCTGTGTTGTAATAAACGTTCAGCACTGGTGGAAGTGGTGTAATCTGGGAACACACAGGGCATTTCACACCTCCCTTCTCCCTCACTTTTCTTCACGGGGAAAAGCTTGAGGACTCCCATTTTATTGGGATGAATTCCAGGAGCGTTCAGTGTTTCCCTGTTGAAGGTGAAAGGTCTTTTATTGATGTGTGAGGTTACCAGTTGAGTTTTTTCTGGCCTCTCTGATTTTGTGGGTCTTTGTTCAATTGTGTAGGTTACATTCTATAGGTGATTTCAAGAATTAAGCTGACACCTGCAGTAATTCCAGCTTTAGAATAATGCCTATTAGCCATTAAATGACAACATTCCCCCCACACACCTTTTTTACCATTCTATTAAATATAATGTAGAAATAAAGTTCAATTACTTGTGCAAAGATCAGTGCAAAATTTAAAGCTTACCTTAGGAAAAATGATTTGTGCATCCCAGCAATGGGATTTTGTCAGATTCCTTATATATGTTCCACCCCCTACTGGGGTGGACTTTTATAGAAAACCTGTTTTTCAGTGTATTTATTTCTTTCAGAGTCTTGCTCAGGTATTTTATATCCAGACTGGCTGTGAAGAAGAAGAAATTCCTGCTGTAGTAACAAGCCCTTTGTATGGGCTCTTCCCAAAGTTCCTAACTGGTGGAAATAATTCAAATTTATGGGAGATTAACTCCAGTGTGTACTTACAAAATCTGACCTGCAACCTGCTCCCCAAAGGAGCAAGTGAGAAAACATGGGAGCTGTGCTTTGTTAATAATTATTTTCAATCAACACCTTCAGTACGTTGCACTTCATGGAGTTTTATCAGAGAGAAATGTGCTAGGCCAACCAGTGAGTGAGCTCAAAGGGCAGAGGTGAGGCAGGAGGTTTTTCCTTGCCCTTTGTAGTCACCTGAGAGGCTGTTTTAGGACTTCTCCAGCTTTGTCCCAGTATTTCAAGGATTAGCACTCAGCGGGTAGAGGAGAGGATGCACTGCCTGTGTTCAGACCCTGCAAGTGCAGGGTGAAACTTCCAACTCTGCAGGGATTCCTTGAGCTCTGAGAGGTCCCTAAACCCCAAATCCTGCCTTCTGCTGCCCCTTCCCTGCTGCTCCTGTGGTGGGTTTGCTGTGCAGGGCTCCCCCATCCCCCCCAACACTTGTTAAAGCACCGGGAGGAGCTGTGGAAGGTGCACTTGCAGACGGAGAAGTGGAATGGAAAATGTTCCCTCCAAATCCATTTGTGGTTTCGTGTGTTTGCCAAAACCCTTGTTCCACCCTGATTGCATGGGAGGGGAAGCCCGTTATGGATTTTCATTGCTCTCCTGAGCTGCTGTTCTGCCACTGTTCCTTTTGCACAATAATTCAGCATTCACCACCTTCGGGGCCTAAATAAAACCATCACTGTAGTGCTGTGTAGTGCTGCCTTTTTTGTTTTTTCCCTCCCTTCTCTGAGCCTGCTGGTGACTTTTTGAATATTCATTGCCTGCTTGTTTTCTTCCAGAGGGTGTTGATACATTGGCTCGTCTTGACTGATGCCCTTGACTTTAGAAGATAACTAGCAAAGTGGAGATAGGTGCCAGGGATTGATTAGCAATCCAGCTTCGGAGCTAAAACATAAACACTTGTAGATAAGGCTGCAGAATGCACCTTGGTGGAATTAAGCACATGTTTTGAGGTACAAGAGGAGTTTTCTGTGGCTGCCAGGATACAAATCTTTATTTGGTGCTTCTTGTTGAAGGCTTGCATTCACCGATTTATTCTCAGAAACTGAGTTTTGTGGTTTTGATGGAAAAATCACTCACTGTTTTAATACAAATTGATAACTCATTAAAAGAATGCAAACTGTAATTTGGGCAGTAAAAGATACTTGTGTTAAACTGAGCTTAAACACATATAATTGTACATTTCCGTGAGTTTTAATTGATATCTTTGCTGCAAACTTGGTGTTTGGGATAATGAGAGGTGAGAAAAGTGTAAACAGGGACTGATGTGCCACATCCCAAACTCGGTGTCCAAAGTACAGGCTGAATGAAATCCTGCTTTGCTGGCAGCCAGATGGGGAACTTTGTGCCAGAGGATGTTGGATATCCTAAACACACCTGAATGCAACAAACAACGTCATAAATGGGATGGAGTCTGCAAAGGAATCACGGGCAGCTTGGACAGTCTTTGGGAGTCCCTTTTTCTGGGAGACCATGCAGGGGAATTCGGTATTCCCAGTTTCTGGAAGAATTTGGGGTGGCTCCCAGGTTCCCCATGCCTCAGCCTGGGCAGCAGTACCCTGCAGCAGCTCCTGGAGCTGTCCTACCCTTGGGCATTTCCCTTCCCTCCTTGTGACCCTTCGTGTGCTGCCAGGAATTCCTCTGGCAGAGCAGCTGTCCTGTCTCATTTCCTTGTCTCTGTGCAAACAAGGCAGGGCAGGACGGAAACATGGAAAATGTCCCTGCATTCCTGAGAGGCAGAGAGGGTTTGGGAGCTCCACCACAGCTGGCTGCCTCCACCAGCAGATCCCTCACCTGGTTATCACCATCATTCCGTGTTTAGCCATGCAGATAAGCCAGGATTTGGGATCGATAAAGGGCGCAGAAAGGGAAAAAGGGACTGACACAAGGCTTACAAACAGCCCTTTATCCCATGACCTCATTCCACTTGTATTTTCCTGGTGCATCCTGTGCCAGCACTCCCTGGGTGTGTTGGGGGTGGATGGTGAGGTTTGTGTATGTTACTTTTTAAATGAGTTGCGTGCAAAATTTCTCCTTGCAGTTGTGTATGAGCACCGGTCAAGATTAGAAAAGTCATTGCAAAAGGAAAGGCTGGAACATAAGAAAGCAAAAGAAGGTAAAAATGCACTTTTTGCTTTGACATTTAACTTGATTACAGTAGAAAGTAATTTCAAATGGTTTTCCTGCAGTTTTAAATCAGTTGGGTAATATATAAGCAATATATTAGGATCCACTTGGCAGAGCTCTGCTGCTCTTTCTAGTAGTTCTTTTTTATTTAATCTTTTTTTAACCGGATCTTTTTACAAGCAATCATCTTTTTAATGCTATTTACAGATGACTGCCATATGAAGTAGTATGCACAGAGAATATGTTTGTATCCATGTACCTAAAAAACCCAGCACATATGTGGGGTATGGGCATGTGTAAATCCTGTCCTGGCATGCCAGAAATTCAAAACTTGTGCCAAAACCATGGGATCTTCTCCTGCATTCCATCAACTGCAAATTAAACTTAGAATCAGTAATTTTACTTTAGGGTGAGCACATCCTTACACACCTTTTGCTGATTAAAATTAAATTCTAGGTGTGTGTGAGACAGACACAAATGGTATTTCTTACACCTCTGTGGAAGTTCGGCAGGATTCAATCCTCTGAGTTTCCTCAGCCTCTAAGTTCACTGCCATTTTCAGAGTAAAGCCTCTGTTCTTCCTAAAACTGAAGACTCAGCTGGTGCATTAAAAATACGACTTTAGCAAAGCTGACAAGGAGTAAGAAATGATTCTTCTCACCGTGCAGGTCTCGGTGGGTTTCTGGTGCCATCTAGTGTAGAATGGTCCTGCTGCTACCCGAGGGGGAGATGATGCCTTTTCTAACCCTGGAAAGAGAGAGGTGGAGAACTAAACGAGGAAATGGTTTATTATTTCCAAGAATACACCATTTATAAATGCTCTTTTCCTTTTGACTGATGCTTTTGGGCCTCTGCTGAGAGAGTTCATGTATCAAATTTAATTACCTGTCTGTAGATTTGAGCCTGAACTCTGCATCTCTCACTATGGTATGAAATCTTTTAAGTGAAAATATTTTATGGAACTTTATAAAGTTCGTGCATTTTAAAATTTGCACATTTTGTCAAATTCTCCTTAGGTATTTTTCTATTTTTTTCTTTTTTTTTTTAAGATCCTTTGAAAATCGTTTCAGCATGAATATTCATCTCTTAAAGAAAATTTATGTACTCAACAGTCAAGTTATTCAAGCACAGATTCTTATCTTCCTGGTGCTTTTTTTTCATCAGTACTTTCCCTTTTATGTTGCAGATTTTCTTGTTTATAAACTAGAAGCACAGGAAACACTAAATAAAGGAAGGGTAAGTCATCATTCCTAGTACAAGTTTTTAATAGCTGGTGCTATTTGAGTTGCAAGGAAAAGGAAATACTTGGCAATTATGGCTGTTCAAAGGAAGAGATCTTGCAAAATATTAATTGAAAGAGCTCTCACTTATCCCAGTTCTACTCTGCATTCATAAGTGCTCTCCAATCCCTAATTATTTGAGCTATAGTGGGAGATACTAATACCTCTCCAGAAAATTAATTTAGAAAATAATCCCCTGTTTATGTTATGATAGTTCAAATGTAATGTTGTTTTATTTAAGGGGAAAGGAGGAATAAGAAGGTGTTAGAAATCTTTTTGTAGCTTAACCCCCAGGGAAAAGAACAGTGGCAGTTTTCTAACACATGGGCTTTGAACTGGAAAGTATAAAAACATCAAGAAACTTTGTTTTATATACCAAGTGCCAGAAGGAAAGCTCTGTCTGGCAGAGGACCCAGAGACCTGTAGAGAACTCTTTATAAAGCAAGTAAATTAGGATTTTATGGCTATTTCGTGTTGAAACTGGGGAGCAGTTTGGGAGCTGAGGAACAGGAGTTAAAATAGGCTGTTGCTGCAGTAGGTGCAGAGTTGGGAGCTTGCTCTGCTCCAAAGCCAGGGGAGAGGTGGATTTGTGTCCTGGGGACACCATCCCTCGGCTGGTGACTCCCAGAAGCTGCATGTGCAGAGCTCAGGGCAGTGTCAGGGGGTTTCACACGAGTGTTTTTGTTTTCCAGCAAGACTCCAACAGCAGATACAGTGCCCTGAGCGTGCAGCACCAGATGCTGAAGGTGGGTGACTTCAGAGAGCACCTGTGGAACTGCTTTTGTGGGGACACACGGCCTGCCTGGCTTCTGGCATCACTGCAGAGTGGGCAGTGCCTTCCTCTGACTTTTCAAAGATGATTTCCTGCAGTTTTTCCTAGTCAGGCTTTCCAGTGGGTGATTTCATCTTATCAGATGCAATTAGTTGTAGGGAAATGCTGACTTATCAGCCCTCATGTAGTTTGGCACGTAGGGATTTTCTGAGACACATTCAGCAGCTCCCAGGGGGACAGTGCAGCTCTGGGGTGAGGTGACACAGCCCTGGAACAGGAGCCTGCTCATCACAGAGATCATTTTGTGTTGGGAAGGAGCTGCAATGTGCATGCTTTGAATAATAACCTTCCTGTTATGAATGCTTCCTATTCATCTGCACTTACTAAACAAATTGCCAAAGACAATATTAGCCAGATCTGCAGATACAGAGCTGTTCCAGTGTCCCAACTTGGTATTTGCAGAGTCAACACGAAGAACTGAAGAAGCAGCACGCTGACCTTGAGGAGGATCACAGAAAACAAGGAGAAGAGTTTAGCAGGACGTTCAGTGATCACAAGGAGAGATACCTACAGCTGCAGCAGGAAAAGGAGCAGGAGATCTCCAAGCTGAAGGGTAAATTTAACCTGTGTCTGGCTGCCCACATGCAACTGGGTGTTGGGCATTGTGTTTTGTGTGGTGTGAGAGAGGCATTTTCTCTGTTCTCACTCACAGGTCATTCATACACCTTCTCCCTCCTGACAAGTTACATTTTATTGATGATTTGCTGAGGCCTCTCTCTGAATTCTGTTCATAGGTGCTCTGTGTTTCTGTCTGGGTTACAGAAATAGCAAAAACCCAGCACTTAAAAGCCTGTCGAGTGTCAGAGGTTGTTCAGTCAGTCTTTAATTTTTAATTCTAAGGCTGGTATAAACCTGGAGAAAAAAAAGGTTTCCCTGTTCTTTTTTGTAAGAATATTTGCCACTGCTAGCAGAGATGTAATTGTGACTTTATTTACATTTTATACCTCCTTTTTCCCTGTATGGACCAGCTCCTCTGGAACACGTTGCACCTGTACACTTGGGTGATGAATTCAGTTTTTACTTTTGGCATCCCAGTCTCCTGTTGGAGATTCTGGGCAGTTTTCAGGCCTCTTCCCATCCTCATTACACAGTTCCACAGAACAAAAGGATGGGGCTGTGTCCATCAGAGCCTTCTCTGCCACCTGTCCCTAACACAGGGCTTGGTTCTGGAGCTGTTTGCAGCTTTGTCTGCACTGCAGGAAGAGGTTGTTTGTTGGCTCCACATCAACATCATGTAAAAAATGGGAATAAAAGCCTCTGTCCCTGATCCCAGAAGCTTTTGGAGCCATCTGGGCTTCTCTTCCAGAGGAATAGTTGGGACCTGTGACAGAAAATTCTCGCTTGCCAGGTGTGATGTGGGGAAAGAGAGGAGGGTGCCTTCCTGTCTGCCTTTCCAAGATTCAAATTTCCATCGGGAATTTTGCCATCTGCAGCACCCAGCAGGAGCAGTGATGCAGAATTCCAGGTGCAGGCTGGGTGCACTGATAGGAAATTTCACCAAATGTTACGATTTTCTGCTTGGAAATGGAAAGCTTTTAATAGGGCTGGGGAGAGAGGCAAGAAAAACAAACCGTACAATGATTCTACCTAATTTTTATTACAGCACTCATGTGGGATTTTATGTACATTGCGTTATAGTCTTAATTTTGATGCTTAGCCTGGTGTTATAAATCCAGCTAGGTTTAAACTCTATATTCCTTCTCATTGCTTTTCAACAGAATCCCTGTATAACTTACGGGAGGAGAACAGGCAGCTGAGGAAAGCTCACCAAGACATTCACACCCAGCTCCAGGATGTCAAGGTAGGCTTTGCTCTGAGGAGAGCTTTAATGATCATTAGGAAGTAATTTTCCCAAGGCAAACTGTGCTGTAGTTTCTGTTATGTGGAAAAAAGGAGAGGAGTAAGCTGAACTGGATTTGTCTTTGGCCACCTGCACTTCAGATATATGCCCATAAATAGAAAAAAAAAAAAAAAAAAAAAAAAAAGGAAAAGTATTTAATATAGAAATCAGAATTAGGTTTTACAAGTTAAAAATTGGGTTTTGGTAAAACCCAATGCCTAATGTTTTCCAGCTCTGTTTTTTTTTACAAATGTTCATCAACATCTACCCCTACTTTTAATTTTATTTTAGTTACACAAATCCTGGCCTCCAATTTGCCTTCCCTGGTGTGCCTACTTCCTCTGCCTGTTTAATATGCATTCCATGTGAAATAAATAAGTGCTTCATTCCAGCTAAGGATTTTCTTTTCCAAATAAATTGAATTATCTTCCCAGGTCAAACCCCATCCCCTCCCCAGCCTCCCTAATTGATCTTCAGAATGAACTTTATGTGAAACGTGTGATGTTCTTCTTTTTGTGTAGCAACAGCATAAGACCTTACTGTCCCAGCACAACGAGCTTGTGGTGACATTGGAAGACCACAAGAGTGCACTAGCTGCTGCTCAGGTCAGAAGGAAAGCAGCTCCTGCCAGCTCTCAGCTTCCCAAATCTCTGTCTCCTGAATCTCTCCTGGCCGGGCTGGCTGCAGGGTGCTGCATGTGCCTTTGGCATGGGGGTCCCAGGAGGTGCATGGCACAGAGGGGCTGCTGCCCAGGGGCTGCAGCAGCTCCCAGGGGGGGCAGAGCAGGCTGTGGGGCAGCCCAGCAGTGCATGTGTGTCCTGAGAAAAGAGTCTCTGCTGCCCTGAGAGCTGTCAGTGCCTTTCTGTCTCTGTCCTCTCTGGTGGAGCTGCTGTCAGCATCCTGCACTCTGACCTTCACGTTTTTATCTCTTACACCTGGATGAAAAATCTCTTCTTGGGTGTGACTGCAAAGGTTTGTGAGGCTTTTGTGGAATTCCAGAGTGGGCTGGAAACAGCTCATCCAGTGCCACCCCCTGCCATGGGCAGGGACACCTTCCACTGTCCCAGGCTGCTCCAAACTCCATCCAGCCTGGGATTGAAAATTTCCAGGGATTCATCTGCTCTGGGCAATCCAGATCAGTGCAGCAGCAGCAGAACATAGATGGAGATGTGTATGGAGGTGTGTAAAGTCCAGGTGGAACTCAAAGTAGTTTTTAGAAGACCCAGCAGCATTAAGTTGCTTAAATGTCATTTTCAAGTGAACTATCCATGAAGCACAAACTGTTGCAGGCTCAGTCAGCTGTGCCAGCACAAGCTGTGGAGGCCACAGGGAATCTGAAAGTGGGAGTGATGCTGCAGCACAGGAAGACTTTTGGTGAAAGATCAGAGAGAGGGAAAGGCAATGAGGCAGTGTGAAGTTATTTTTATTCCTGACTGATTTTCTTCATTTAGGCATTTTCACAGTCCACAAAATCGTTAGCAGCAGTAAAAACATTGAATCTTTTTTTTTTTCCCCAGTTCTGCTTGTTGTGCCTGTCAATATGTGTAGATACCTAAAAATAGGGAAAGATCAGGAGATAGTCTGAATATCCAAAGAATCATAATCTGCAGTACTAAACCACGCTGGCAGCTAATTTTGAGCTCTTCTCCCACTGGCCACGTTTGCTATGTGGTGTGTGCTGATAACATCTGAAATTCCACAAGGCCACGTGGAGGAGCTGATTTAAGGTTCATCAAACCCAAAGGGAAGCTCCCCACACTCCTGGCTTTGATTCAGTTCTTTAATTAGACAGCTTGTGTCACAAAAAGCCTCTCTGTCTGCAGTCAGGGTGTGACATTTGTCCTGTGGAGACCCTCCAGAGAAAGGTCTTGCACATGCCTTGAGAACAGAGGACATTTCACACCCTTGTGTAGTTTCTCCTGCAAACCAGCTGCAGAAAGTCCCCAAGGACTTTCTTTGCCAGCTCCATAAATGATCCCTCTGTTTCTAGGTGTATTCTAAACATTGAACACCAATAGTCAATATTGCACTCACCTGAATCTTTAAAGTGTTTTAGTCTTTGTGCTTTTTCCCAGCCAGGCAGATTAATTAAATATTTTAATGGACCCTGTTTTCTGCCAGTATCAGCACCTTTTAAGCTGTGGCCTTGAATCAGAATGTTCAGTTTAGTGATTCTGCAGTAGAACAGAGTACTTGAATTCTGCTCTGGATGGGCACTGTTTAAATATCATGGAATGGTTTCAGTTGGAAGGGACCTTAAAGCTCATCTAATTCCTCCCTCCTGCCATGGGCAGAGACACCTTCCACTAGCCCAGGTTGCTCCCAGCCCTGTTCAACCTGGCCTTGGACATTTCCAGGATGGGGAGTCCACAAACTCTCTGGGCAACCTGTGCCAGGACCTCACCACTCTTATAGTAAAGAATTTATTCTTAATATCAAATCTAAACTTTCCCTCTTTCAGCTTATACCTTCTTATACCTTCTTATACCTTCTCCTGTCCCTCCATCCCTTGTTCCCAGTCCCTCTCCAGCTCTCCTGGAGCCCTTTAGGTCCTGGAAGGGCTCTGAACTCTCACTGGATACTTCTCTTCTCCAGATGAGCACCCCCAGCTCTCCCAGCTTGGCTCCAGAGCAGAGGGGCTCCAACTCTTGGAGCATCTCCCCAGCCTCCTCTGGACTCTTTCCAACATATCCCAGTGTGTTCCTCTCTCTGCATGGTCACCAAGTGGTGACAAAAAGAAATCAGACACCTGAGTATTAGTTTTATGTTCAGTAAATACGCCTTTTTCCTCTGAAGTTTGTCCTCTCCAGCAGTTAGTCATCAGCAGAAGCATCCCCCTGGGCTGACAGGAGTAATCACTGTGTACTCTGCTTTCCTTTTAGGCCATTCTGTCTTAGGGGTCCATAGGCTTGTAGAGGTTCTTAAACACATCCACACCTCCCCTGGAGCAGCAGGGAAACTCTCTCGTGTGGCGCCTGTTGTGTATGCAGCAGCTCAAGTTTTATACACCCTGTCCACCCCAAAAAATCCATTTTAGTTGGAAATCTTCCTGCTGCAGAGCCAGGGATTGGGGTACCAACCCTGCTGGATTTTCTTTAAAGCTTCTTGATCCTGTCCAAAGTTAAACAGCAAATCAAATTCCAACATTTTACTGTTGCATTTCAGGAAGCCTTTAGAAATTTACATTTTCCTTCTACTTCTTTTTTTCCCTTCTGTTTTTCCCCTTGCTTTTCACCACCGTGACTTTCTTTGCCTCAGTTCCGTATGTTGGCTGTTGTCTTGTCTAACACCTGTCTAAATGTTGAGCACTTGGCATTTTCATGACACGTAGATGTACTTTACAACTTCTGTTTCTGAAAGAACTGCACTTCTTTCTACCAGCAGAGGGGAAGTTGTGGTGCTCTTGACTTCCCTCGCTTTGGTGTGCCAGGAAAGCTGCATCATCCCCTTCTGACACTTCTCCTGCTTGGCATGAATAAAACAACTCCTCCTCTTTGTCCCACAGAGATGGTTTTGATACACTTTGTATGCATGTGCACTTTGAAAAGATGCTGATGGATCAGTGTCATCTAATGTTTGGAGGAAAAAAAAATATTTTAGTATTTCTCCTCCCTGGAATACCAGCTTTTCTACCTCGTGTCCTGCCAACAGCTTCACTCCGAGGTGACTACATTTGATGAAGAAATTCATTTGGACACACTGTAATTAACGTGTTGGCTTTAGACTCAGGTGGAGGAATACAAACAGCTGAAGGACACCCTCAAAAAAATCCCAAGTTTCCAAGATCCAGAGAAGGTGGAAGGAGGGAATGAGCAGCCCGAGGTGCGGGGCCCGTCCCCCCAGAGCCACCCCCCGGAGCAGCACGGAGCTGGGGCTGAGCAGCAGCAGCAGGTAAAAGGCTTCAGACCCCCCAGGAATGGCTCTGAATCAGCAAAATGTGCTCAGTGTCTCTTAGGAGTGTGTGTGTTGGACTGTGCAGCTTTGTCACTTCTGGAGGAAAGCGGTGAGGAATGGTTTAATTGTTGAGTGGTAAGAAAATCTATTCACAATGGTCTTTTCTCATCTGACTAGTCCAGTTTTAAGTGTATTTATGCCAGCTGTTTTAAGAAGTTTCTCAAAATCTAAATTTTCTTTTAATAAGAAATGTAAAATTTTAGCTATCTCAGGTGTTCCAGAAAGCTTTTAGAAGTTCTGAAGAAATTTTTATTTTGTAAGGTTCCAGTGGCACGTTGAAGTCAGTGTATTTAAAATTGGCACACCAAGGTTCATGCAGAAAACCTTGAATGTAAGATAGTTTACATGTAAGATGTAAATCTTGAATGTGTAATCTAGAAGTTAAGAAAAACCAGTTGTGATTTTGTTTTACAAGAATATTTGGCCAGCAGAACCTGCAGAAGAAATAAAAATCAGAGAATCATTTAGGTTGGAAAAGAACTTCAAGATCTTTGAGTCCAGCTGTGAATCCAGTTCTGCCAAAGCCAGCGCTAAACTGTCTGTCTAAAACACAAAGCTGGCTTTTCAGAATTGTAAGAGTTTTCATTCCACTTCAGCTTTTTAAAATGAGGCTGAGCTTTGTGGTGGAACTGTACAACACCTTGTGTAGCTGTGCAGCCACAAACCAGGTAATGACCCCTCTTGGCAGGAGGAGCTCATTCCAAACCAGGCATTTGGCCCTCCTGACAACAGCCCTGGGCTGGGATAAAAGCTCCAAGTCTGTCCTTGGCTCTGTTCAAACTGAAATCCATAAATGTGTTGTACACACATAATCCTGTGTCTGTTTTGCAGAACGAGAAGCCAAAGGAGAGAGAAGAAATAAACAGCCAGGAACAGGCCAGGGCTGAGCCTTTCCACATGCAGGGAAGGGCTCGCGAGAGCCAGAATGCCAAGGAGCTGAACATCCAGGAGCAGCAAGAGGCTGGAGAGGATGAGGAGCAGAGGGCAGAGCAGATGGAAGAAGAACGCAAAAAGGAGCTGGAAGAGGAAGAAATGGAGCAGGCAGGACAGCCTGAGCACCTGGAGGAGGAACAGGACCAGGTCCCAGAGGAGCACGAGTGGAAAAAGCAGGAGCAAAAGGAAGAGGAAACCAACATGTTGGGTGATCACCTGCACTCAGAGGTAGGGAGCTCTTTTCTAAGTGATTAAATCTGTTCTTTAAATGGAGGCTTCTCTTATCACTGCTGGCCCGGTATTGCAGTCACCTATTTCTAGACAAAGTAAAGCTTTTATAGAGAGTTTGGCATTCAGAGCACTCACTGTCTTTTAGATAAAATTACTGTCACATTTATAGAAAATTAGGGATTCAAAGCACTTGGATGCAATAGGATTCAGGCTCAACTTGAGCACACTTGTACTGTAGTGCTGGCCAGATCTTAATGAACATTAATTCTGCTGATAAAAAGCAACAGATGGAAAACCAGAAAAAGAGCAGCAGACTGAATCCTGTCTCCCACTTTAAACCTGAGGCCCGTGGTAGCTGATGAAGAACTCAGCAGGTGAGAGGGAGTCTGGGATGGAGAACTGCTCTGCTTTGGTATCTTGATGCATCTCAGCAAATTGCAGAGTGTTTCCTTGTCAGAGGTACCTGCAAACCCACTGCCAGCTCACTGCTCACTGTTGTTTGACAGGGAATTTTAACTGCCAGACAAACATGACTAAAATAGCCGGGGGAAATCAGTGTGCAGCTCTAAATAAAAGCAGCAAATCCTGGATTTACATCCTAGATTGGATCTGCAGTGGAAAATGTATTTCACTGGTCTCACTTTAGGCTTTGTAAACACTTTGTGTCCTGGCAGATTAATTGTGTCACTCTGGTGTAATGAGAAGCTGTTGCTGAAGAGGTGCAGAGGGTCAGAGCAGCAGCAATGGGTTAAGCTGTGAAACTGGAGTTAGTCTAAGTTATTGCTGAGTATAAAAAGATGTGCAGAGTCTCACTTAAGGCTAAAAGCAACTCCCCCTGAGATTACCACTTAAATCAATGGAAACTTTTGCTGTCTCATCAGTCATCAAAACCTCCTTTTACTGTGTAATATGTTGGGAGGTTTATTATTATTTGTAGGAAAAGGGCTTTCCTTAGCCCACAAACTCCTTTCTTCCCTGTGTACTCCACAAACACCCCAACACTTCCAGTCTGTGTTCCAAAAAACCTTTTAACTCCAAGCAAGGACAGAAAAACTTTAAAATCACTCTGCTGTGATTGCACGGAGCTTGTGTTTCCCTCTGGACAGGCTTCTCCCTGCTTGTTTCCCATCACTGAGAGGATGATTGATCTCTGACTAACACATTTCTGTGACAGGTAATGCCAACAGAGAGACAGAAAGCAGCTTATGAGCAGCAGCTGGAGCAGCAGCACCTTGGAGCCAGGAGAGCAGAGGAGGCCAAGCAGCTGAGGCAGCAGCAGGAATCCCTGCACCAGCAGAGGCTGAGAGGGCAGCTCCTGAGGCAGCAGCAGCTCCAGGAGAGAGAGCTCCAGCTGCAGAGACAGGCAGAGCAAGGAGAGAAACTCCACAGAAATAGCCTCAGGTTCAACTCTCCCTCCTGCTTTTGTTGTGCTCTGGGTTTTGTGTTGTCAGCTTTGTTCTGCTCCTTTGTGCCTGAGGGCAGATTTCCAGGGGGTTCTGTTGGCTAATTCCTTGAAGAGCTGGAGGTTTCTTCCCTAAAATTCAGAGTCCTGACTTGACTCTTTGCCTGACCCACATCCTTCAGGATTGCAGACTCCTCATACAGAGACACACAGCACAAAGTCAGTGTAGCAGCACAAGAAAGTCTCTGTTCCATCAAGCATTTCTCAGGAAAGGTGATGTGAGAAAACATCAGATAATAGAGCATGGAACTGGGGCTACTGGCAGCTGCTGAGGGAGGCAGAGCTGCAGGTGGGGGGTTGGTTATTAAAGCAGAAAACACATTTTGAAACTGAAATGATGCTTGGCTTTTATGTTCTCAGCCAACAGGCTCATTATGATAACATGGACCAGGACATTGTACAAGGGGAGGAAGAGCAAGGTATTCAGGAAGAGGAAGGAGGTAAGAGAGAATTTCTGTCCCTGCCATGCTCACAGGCTCCCTTGTGTACTGCCTTGCATGGGAGACTTTAATATTCATTTCATATCCAGATTAGATTCAAGTGAAACATAAACTTGCAATTTAAAACCAGAAGCTCAAATAACCATGGCTGAACTGACTGAGTGAAACAGAGGAATTACCAAAGATCATATCCACATTCCTGAAAGGAAAAGTGTCCTTTTGATGAGCTGTTATTACCTGGCTCTGTGGATCTTGGTTGTGTTCCTGGCTTTGCTTATGAGTTTATTTGATCTCTTTAAGTTACAAAATCATGGAATTGTTTGGGTTGGAAGGCACTCATCTCATTTCACACCCCTGCCATGGACAGGGGCACCTTCCACTAGCCCAGGTTGTTCAATACCCCATCCAACCTCATCTATCTTTTAATTTCTGTCTCCTATTAGAAGTAAATCAATTCTGTGAGCACTATCTGTTTATGCAGAGGCTGCCCACTGCTAAAAGCACACATGCAACCTAGTCTGTAGGAGACTTTTAAAAGGATAACCAATAATCACCTAAAAACTTCCTCAGCTTATGAACACGACAACCAGCACCAGGATGAAGGTGAAGATGATGATCAGAATAATGCAAATGAACAGCAAGAAGCAGAACATCAGGCAGAAAATCAGCAGGCTGATGAATCAGTAAGTATGAATTAAGATGCTGAGGGTTGCAGTGCTGCTGAAGTGAGAACCCACAGGTCTCGTCTGACATAATTGCACCTTACAGAAATGAGATAAGCAGAGGTCTGCTAGGAAAGACAGGCTAGACAGCTGAAAACATCTAAAATCTATTTAAAGGTGTCCTTAACTCATTTGGGAAGAAATAAAAGGAAAAAGCTTCCTTGTTGGAAGCAAAGTGTTTATTTCTACATTCCTTTGATCTGTGCTTTCAGTGGATTTGGTCTTAGATGGGACTTGAACAGGTACATTTGGCTTCAAAATTACCAGCAGTGCCCAGTCAAAATGAGAAAGGTTGGTATTTTTCATGCTGTCATTAATGAAAGGCCAGCTCTAGGCAGCTGGAGTCAGTACAGAGGTGTGAGGTGCTGAAAGAGGATGTAGGTCAGCACTGAACTGAGCCCTGACATGAACTGCACAGAGATCTGGGGCAGGAGAATCACCCTGTGCCTTCCCCCAGACTCCAGCTTAGCTGGTGCTGTCAGCATCAAGTGCATCTCCCCTACTCTCCTCCCATTCAGCAAATGAAGATGTACTGTGGATATTTCTAAGGGATCTTGAACTTGTTGTCTATAAGGATAGAAAACTGCTTTTATGGAGTGATAAGCAGAAAATGCTCCTTTTCTGCATGGCACAGGTGAAAAGTGTTTTGTTTTCATGTGGACATAGCCAAGGTGAGCAGAGCAGGACAGGCTGATACTGAATGATGCCAATGTGAGCATTAAACCCTTATCTTTGTTCACATGGCCTTATCAGGCACTGTCAGCTGGTCAGTAAACACAGGTTGCTCAGCAGCCTCTGGGGCAGAAGTGCTCACATTTTTGTGGGTTTCAGCAGACAGGCACCTGCAGCTCTGTCCCTGCTCACTGCTGAGGTGCCTCAGAGACCCCTGATCCTACAGAGATTCCAGCTGGTGCCAGTGGAGATGGAGCTGCCTCTGACAGCCCGTGCTGCTGTTCTTTCAAGGGAAATGCAACTGGACCATGAGCTAAAAGTATCTAACACTCACTCCTGTAAATTACAGAAGGCAGCCATGGAAGATGTGAATCCTGCTGATGACCCCAATAATCAGGGAGAAGATGAATTTGAAGAAGCTGAGCAAGAGAGAGAAGAAAACCTGCCTGATGAAAATGAAAAGCACAAGGAAACGGGTCAGAAACAAGGACATCCAGGAATGGAGGAGCACTTGGTGGTGGGTAAAGGCAAAAGAGGCACCTCTGGGGCTCCTTCAGGAGGTTAAAGCTGCACATTTTAACTGTGTTGGAGCTGTAAACTCCTCCAGGCAGAGAGAGTCTGAATTTTTATGCCATTGGTCTTCAATGGGGGGAATATTCCATTATCTTCCTGCTTAGTATGGAAAGTCTTGCTTTATTCTGTGAAGTGATTTTTCTTATATTCATCCTGCTATTTTTTAATTGAGGGCAATTTTAAATCACAGAGCTGGCCTCTCACAGCTGCTAATGAATGCACTAAAACTTCTCCTGCCATTATTGTTACTTTAGCCTTACAGAGAGCTTTAGTTCCAGAACAAGAAGCTTTAATCTTCAGCCCTCTGGTTATTAGGCAGGCTCACAGAACTGAATTTTTATGTGATCTCTGTGCAGATGGCGGGAAATCCTGACCAGCAGGAGGATAATGTGGATGAACAATACCAGGAAGAGGGAGAGGAGGAGGTAAGAACACAGACCCAAGGCAGGTGTAGGCTCAGGCAGCAGAGCACAACTCCATTTACACTCAACCTCGGTGTCTTTTAGAACTGCAGGATTCACTTTGTGTGACTTTAGCAAACCTGGGAAGTCTTTGCCATTACTCTGCTGTCCCCTTCTGGATACACTCTGGGTTACCCATGCTCCTGTGCAGCAATCCATCAGTCTTCCATGCCACACAGCATTAATTGTGCAATAATTGAAAAGATTAAGCCTTTCACAACACAAGGAAAAATTCCTGGAAACCTCAAGGTCACGGAAAACCTCATTAATCTCTAATCACACACTGCAGTTCTGAGCAAACTGCTTCCTTGGCCATTTACTTAGTCTTTAGCTCTGACTTTGATTTATCTGTGCTCCTCCTGAGCAATCCAAGCTGCAGTTCGTGGAGTTGCTCAGGAAGCTGACAGCACATGGAGCTGGAGGAGAGAGGGAGGGAAGGGAATTTTTCCTTCATGTCCAACTCACTGTGCAGGCACCACCCTGAGCCACCCCACAGCCCCTCAGTGGTACCTGATCTATTCCTATTTCTGCTTCCCACAAAATCCCTTAAAAAAAAAAAATGCCCTAGAATTGGCTGCCATCACTCCCTCATGGGGAGCACTTTGGATTAGCTGGGATGCACTCAGCACTCACCAGTGCAAAATGCTGCTGCTCACATCCAAGCAGGCCACTGGGAACTGGGCAGAGCTGGCCTTTGGCGGCTGCTCTTTGGCTTCCAGGAAGCAATTTATATATAAATTATATATATATCTCATAAAGGATGTGCCACTGTGCTGACTGGAAGTAGGGAGGAGTGAGCAATTAAGAGAGAAAAGAGATGCTGCAATGGGGATCAGTTTCTTCAGTAGGTGGATTCAAATATTATCCATTGCTGTTGACATCTTTCCCAAAGTGATGCTGGTGTGATGTTTGCCTCTGACCCAGCTCACAGGAGCTCTTTGGAGCAAACATGCACAGCAGCACTTCCCAAAAGGAAATCAAGTTTACTTCAAAACACTCCTCTTCCAAATTTGCCCCTGACATGGGAAGTGGGGCACAGAATGGAGGGAGAGTGCTGACAGAAAAAAAGGAATGAGAGATCCAAAAGCTGAACATCAGGGACACAGATCCACCATGACCTGCTCTCTCCAAGGAGAGCCTTGGAAGAGATTGTCTGTGAGAATTGTATTTAAAAGTTAGATGCTCTCAGAGGAAGTGAGTTTCCTGAGTGTTGGGTGGTTATGGTTCTTTTTATCCTCCTTTAACCTCTCCCTGCTCTCTTCTCCCTTCTTTAGAATCTTTGTTCTGTAAAAATATCACTGTGGAAATGTGCCCAGTTGTGCCACAGGCCACTCTCTGAAAGGCAATTAAACCACAGAGAACATCTCCTGTGCTTTGCAGGTGCAGGAGGATCTCACTGAGGAGAAGAAACGAGAGCTGGAGCACAATGCTGAAGAGCCCTATGGGGAAAACGAGGAAAATGTGAGTCCTGTGCAAGCCCAGGGGTGAGGGACAGGATCAAACCCTGACCACAGCTGGTCATGGCACAGGAGTGTGACATAATAATTGTTCCAGCTTGCTTTGGATCATACAGCTTAACATTTCATGCTGTCTCAGCTTCCTTTAGCTCACCCTTCCATCTCTGTGTCAATTCTTGCTCCCTGGAGGCTTTGAAAAAAATCTTTTTTTTTCTGCCCATCAGTTCTCACAACTCCCACAGTGAAAACCATTTCATTGCCCTAAAATAAGCTATGAGGAAACTGGCACTGAATCTGTTACAAGTTTGTTCCTTTGTTTTCCCCGATCAGGCAGATGAAAAGAGTAACAGAGTGACAGACCAAGAGCAAGAAATGCAAGACAATAACCAGAAAGAAATTCGTGAAGAAAATTATGAGGAGGAAGAGGAGGAGGAGGAGGAAGGCAGAGCTGTTGCAGCAAAAACTCGCAGACGAGGGGAGATGTAGTTCCTCCCTTCATTTTTCTTTTTCCAGTACACAAATTCCTGTTGTGTTTTTTTTTTTTTAAACCAACTTTTTTTTAGAGTATTTAATTTCAGAAAAGAAAAGAAAAAAAAGAAGCTTGTGTTTTTCCACTTTTTACTTTTCTATTAGGTGCTGTCCTGTGTTTATATGAATACAGTATTTTGATACTCTGAATTAGGATTTCTTTTTTATCCAGGCTTGTAGATAACCTGACATCCTTTAGGTTGGTTTTTTTGTAACTCTGGGCACGATTTATAGAGGCCATTTTGGATACACTTTCACCTTGTCCAGGCCTGCCAGAATGTTTGGTGTCCTGTCAGGTGCACTCAACACTGAAGGAATATTCCTAGTGCCTAAATCCAGGTGACTTCAGTCACTCCAGCTCGTTGTCTTCCATGGATTCATTCTGACCAAGGGCTGCTTATTCCTTGTAACCTCACAAAGTCCAGGTCCTCCCTTTGCAGGACCAGGCCTTTTCAAGGTGCAGAACAGTTATGAAATATGCAAATTTTACAAGCCTTCAGAATGCAGCCAAGTCACCAGCTGTTAATTTTGGCAGCTGTTTAGATACGGTTCAGTTATGCATTTATTTTAATGAGCATTCCCAGGTACTTCAATTACAAGCAGTACCTGGCTGCTCATGCAAATGGGGCTGTGCTGAGAGGAGCTGGGAGCTAAAAACCAATTGAAGCTTGGAGCTCCATTATGCCAAATCAAAACACTACAGCTGTCACAGGGATGAAGATTTACAGCAGCAGCAATTTCCTTGTCCTAGTTAATATATAAAATATTTGACCAGAACCAGAGTGATGTTGCCTCAGTGCCATGTTTTCTGGAGGGTGTGGTAGCTGAGCTGACACAGTTGGTGCAGGATGTTGAACTTAAAGGCCTTTACCTTCTTTTCCTTATTTATTTACAAAAATCTGCTGGAAGGATTTCTGTGTGCCCCAGGGTGAGACTCAGACTCGAGCCAAAGCCCGCAGAAGTTGTTCAGCCCAGCAAACATTTCCAGCACTGCATGCTGAAACCTGAGGGGGGAGGTGGGTGGGAAGTGACACAAAAATTGTGCCTTGGCGTGGGCTTACCCTCAACATAATCCCAGTGCATGAATTATACAATATTTGTATTGGTACAGACACTAGTTATTTAATATATGTTAAAGGAGAATGGGAATCTGGATTTCCCAGGCTATGCCCCATTGCTGGAAATGAGGCACAGGGGAGCTCCCCATCAAAGGCTGTGTTAATATAAAAAGGGAGAGGGAGTGTGGGGGTCTTTTTCCCTTTTTTTTTTTTTTTTAAATAATGATGCATAGCAATGTTTTTAGTTTAATTTTTTTATATGAATGTAATTTAATTCATTTTTCTACTAACTTGATTATATTATGTTTTATAGTTGGTTTCCATTCATTGCAATTTTCCTAATTGTCCCGGATCCAGTGCTTATGTTTCATAGGAAGATTTTTGTCAGTGAGTATTTTGGGTTTTCTAGTTACCATAAATCAGATTTACCTTATGTATTAAAAAAAAAAAAAAAGTTTACATGAGACTGTAAAATGTATAATATGTACATAATCTTCAGAATACAATTATTTTGGTAAATTGGCCTGTATTTTTAATGTCATGGTTGCAGTATTTAATTATTTGAGGCATAATAAAACTTGACTGCAGTCAATAAACAAGAATGTAGTTACTGATCTTTCACAAGCATGAGGGGTTTGTGTCAGTTTTCCTAATGATTTTTTGGATTTCATGTTAATACTGGAAGCAGGGACAGGAAAGGGAAGGGATGGAGCCCTGGCAGCTTTTTTAGGGGAGGGGAATATTTTTGTTAATGATATTCCCACCTCTGTGCCTGACAAGGGTCACCATGGCCTAGCTGAGCTCATCCTCATTGCCACAGGATCCCTGGAATTCAGGGAATACCAAATGCTTGGCTGAATCAAGAATTTAATGAGCTGCTGTGACCTAAAAACAAGCAGAGCTGGGCCACAGCCCCAGCCTTGGAGCAGAGGATGAACAGCACAGGGGGTGCTCAGTGTCCCAGCTCCCAGAGTGTGATCCCAGCAGGATGCTCTGGTTGAGGACTAACGAGAGGGGAAGGCAGAATTCAAAGGAAAAACTCCATCACTTTGGGATTTGGCAGCAGCAGAGCAGCCGTGGGCATCCCATAACCAGGGCTGGCAGGAGATCCTCAAAATACTGGAGACAGTTCAGGGAGCAGGGGCAGAGCACTGGGAAAACCCTGCTGGTGGCAGGAAAAGAAATCCATGCTACAGACAGCTCGGGAGAGGAGAGTCCTGGTGGTTTGGCTGAGAACACACACAGGGAAACACCCAGTGAGGCAGGAGCCCTCAGCCTCCCACTGAAACACAAAACCCCACAATGAAATCCTGACCAGAAATAGCCTGTTTGGCCATTGAGTTCATTAGTCATCACAGTAATTAATTGAAGGGCTGCGATGAATTGTTGATCACGAGACGACTTTGAAAAGCCGCTCTGGTTCAGGCCCAGCTTGGGCATCACCAGAGGATCCTGCCCACCACAAGCTGAAAGGTCACTCAAGAGCATGGTAAGAGCTGCTCTGGCCATGAACACACACACAGAAAAATAACACAATACAAAAAATAAACCCAGTGGAATTCATTCCGTGGCTCAGGGAGTGCTCCAGAGCTCACCTCGGTGAGGCTGCTCCGTGTGCTGTGAAAGGCTGTGGCTGGGAACACAGCCCACAGCTCCATGTGTCACCAAAATTGGGGGCTGGCACGTTGGATCCACCTCTGCTCAGGTTTCCCAGGGAAGGAGCCGCAGGGCACTCCTGCTGAACACGACCTTCCCTGGGCTGTGCCAGTCTGAGCACGTCAAATCCGTGTTCACAGAGCTCCCCGAGCTGCTGGCTCTGCTGCATCGGGGATAAACACACACACACTGCAGCCAGGAGCCAAAGCTGTGCATCCAGAGCAGGAGAAAAAGCTGCTTTTGGCACACCTGACACAGCAGCATCCCACAAAGAAGGTTCCCTTCTTGCTGGTTCAAAGGCAGAAAGTGTTCATCATCATCATCATCACAACTAAAGAGAATAAAAAACCCAAATAATGTTGCTATATCTGCTAGTAAAGTTTGGGTGGGTTTTTGATTTTTTTTTTCCTTAGAAGTTCAGCATGTTCTAGGTACCCATCAGCCTCGTTACAGCCTCTGAGGGACTCAGATGATGAGAAGAACAACAGTTTACTTGTTCCTAAGTGCTGAAACTTGCCACAGGAAATCCACAGGCACTCTGGGATCAAGAATTCCCAGTCCTTGAAACACAGTCACTGGGCTTTATTGCATGTGTTGTTCTCAAAGCATTCTAAGGA
Source organism: Sylvia atricapilla (assembly GCF_009819655.1). Lineage (NCBI taxonomy): Eukaryota > Metazoa > Chordata > Aves > Passeriformes > Sylviidae > Sylvia > Sylvia atricapilla. The sequence continues at coordinate 3,347,761 of NC_089149.1, read as the reverse complement.
AACTCTAAACCCTATTGCAGTGAGAGGTGCAGAGAGAAGCCAGAGCAGGGATCTGGATGAGGATTTTGAGAGGGAACCTCCAGATTGGGCCCAAGTTTAGCCCCAGAGTCTTGCTGAACCATGATCACCAAGATGAAACTGGATCTTCTGCAAGTTTTCAACCACACAGCAAATGATTTTGTCAGTTCAAAAAAAACTATTTTGCAACAGAGTTTTGACCTGGGGTGACCTCTCGCTGTTCTACTCCCCAGCCCTTGTGTGTACAGGTTCCTGGCCTTTCCTCTCCTCCCCTCTGCTGCCAGCTGTTTCCTCAGCTCCACATCTGCATTTCCACCGCACAAATTAACCCCCCACCGAATTTTCAGATGTGGCAAAACTATCAGGGCAATTTTTCCATCATAAGTGCTCCATTTATCAGCCACTTACTTCACCACAGCACCCCCAAAGAGATCTGGAAACATGCTCCTCGTGCCCTGGGAGCTGCAGGAGCAACCCCTCCAGGGAATGTCCATCCCAGAGCCTGGAAAAGCTGCCACAGCATCAGAGAGCTGCCTTTGGTGCAGTTATGAAGGTAAATAACGAGCTGAAGGAGATACAAAGGTGAGCTTTAATGAAAGGTTAAATTTCCCAGGGAGTTCTATCTACACTCTTGTACCAAGAGAACAGAAAAGAGTCATAGATGGCACTTTGGGAAAGGCAGCAGCCTCTAATTAATGAACAAATGGTACTTCTGGGTGCTCAGCAGAACAAGAGTTGTCATTCCATGAAAATGAGATTATGGAATTAATTCCCAGACTGTGTGGGATCCATTCTCCCACTGGTGTCAGGCAGAAGGGCAAGACCTGCAGGGCCTTCCTGACCTGTGGAAAAGCCAAGCTCAATCTCTCCCAGCAGGAGATGCCAAGTTCCCTGCAGCTGGAAAGCTGCAGTTGTGGTGAGGGCAACCCACTGCAGGACACTCCTGGCTGCACAGTCCACGAGCTCTTTGTGGACAGCAGATATTCCAGTGGAATTCCAGACATTCCAATGGAATTCTTGCATTTCAGGCAGCCAATTTTGCAGTCATTTGTTGTGACAGGTGAGGAATGTGACAGCTCCCTTGCATTAAGCCATGAGATGGTTTAATATATATACATATATATATATATATATATATACTCTCACATAAATATATATAAATAGGAAGAGGGAAAATTTAGACTGGTTATTAAAAGAAATCCTTCCCTGTGAGGGCAGTTAGAAACAGGACCAGGTGTCCCAGGGAGGTTGTGGACTCCTCATCCCTGGATTTGTCCAAGTCCAGGTTGGATAAGACCTTGAGCACCCTGGAATAATAGAAGGTGTCCCTGCCCATGGCAGGGGGTGGAATTGGATGAGCTCTAAGGTCTCTTCCAACCCAAACCATCCTGGAATTCTACATCTCTGAAAACACAGATATACAGAAATATCTATCACATGAAGTAATTTCTGCAGATTTCTATTTACCTGAGCCTTGGGCAAAAGGCTCTTGCAGATGAGCTCAGTTCTGACTTTCCAGACTCTCCTGCAACCCAAGACAGACCTTTGGGAACATCTTTATGAACGTCTCACTGACCTCTTTCCCTGAGGAACACGAGCACGATGTGGCACAGAAGAGCTCCTTGGGCTGCCAAATGCTGTAGGAAACAAAGGCAAATTGGAAATGGGAATGGTTCCCCTGCCTGTTGTAGGCCATGCCAGATGGCCGTGCTAATGGATCGATTTGGTTGTAAAATGAAGGGATGTGGTGCAATAATGAAAAATGCTGAGAGACGTTTCCAAGCTCAGAATCAATATTTTAATGAGTTTTAAAATAAATTCGTTGAAAATAATGCTGTGATTTGAAGAAAGTCTTTGTGGAAGTGTTATAATTCACAGTGACAGATCTGCAAAGCCTCGACCCGTGTTGTTCCTGAAGAGACATTGGGTTTTATTCTGGAGAAAGTTTAAAATTAGAATATTGGAAAATTCTTCTGCAGTTTCAAAACTGAGAAGTTGTTCAGAATGGAGTTTCTCATTGGTGTTTTTGTATAGAGCTTCAGGAACCCAACCAGCAGATCTCCAAAGCCCAAAACCCTGAGTTCCTGTGGATTATTTGGGGGCTCTGTTTCAAAGCAGAGGGACTCAGTGCAAGGATGAGGAAAGAACAGGCCATAACTTTCAGCCTGCCTCACTTTCCACATGGATTTGGGCTGTGCTGTAATTAGCAGCTCTCCAGGTTATTCTGCATGGTGGTTCCACACTGTCAGACATCCCTCTCAGGGCTTGTCCTCACAGCAAACATCATTAAATTTACAATTTACCTCAGTGCCTGCTGCATTCCCCATCCTGTCAGACTGCCTCAAAGAAACCTCTGCTCTAGTGCTGCCTGGATGCAACACAAAGCCCAGTTCTAGCCTTGCTCACCCTGTTTCATTCCTCCTGCTCAGCTTTCCTGCCTCCAGCAGTTGTGCTGGCTTTCCCACGTGGATCCCCACGAGTGGCACTGACACCTCAGCACTAAAATCTGCTTTATTGAGCCCCTTGGATCGAAGCCTTTGCAGGTAACATCCCCAATAAATTCCCCTCAGTCCACCCCTGAGCTGCCCCCTGCTCTGAGGGGAGCATCTGCATCACAGGAATCACAGTCAGTGTCCTGAGGAGACAGGGAAAGGGGCATTTCCATCTTGCTGGGTAGCAAAGGTTTCACAGCTCAAGCTATTAAACGGTGCAGCGTGGAAAAAAGAAGAGGAGATTATTTGACATTCTTCTGTATCTGAGGAAACTGCTGAAGATTCATGAATATTTCAAAGAGCCCTGGCTTTCCAGAGAGGTGCCTTAAATCTCTTTGGTGTGCAACAGATGTGGTGTTTTTCATTCCAGGTACAGCCTCACAGATTAGGCTCTGCCTTGGGTTGCTGGTATTTTAGGCAGCAGAGGACAAAAAAAAAAAAAAAAAGAAATAAAATTCAATATTTTCTCCCTTACAGGGCAATCCCACAACTGATAATTGTTGGTGAATAACCTGATCTGTGATTTGCTTATCCCACATCACCCCTTGCTGTTCCCAGCAGCTGGAATTGGCTAAAGGTGCCTCCTGTGGGAAGCAGCTTCCAACTTGGGTAAAAGCAGAGAGTCGGCTTCCAGTTCTGTTTCCTCGTCCCCACAAAGCTGCATTTTGCCTTCTGGCTGTGTTTTCTGGGGGTAATTGAGCTGCAGAAGTCCCTGCTTGTGCTGGCTGATCCCTCAGAAGCGCACATTGACCCCCTCTGGTGTGAGCAGTGGGGTTTGGAACCTGCTCCTGACCTCCAGAGCTCATCTCAGAGAATTCAGGCAAGGAAAACACAGGGGAAAAAAAAAAAAAAAAAAAAAAAAAAAAGAATCAAGGCTTCAGGCCTCACAGAAAGAGCTTGGTTTGTTTGGTTCCTTGTGGACGGGGAGGGAAAGGCCATCCTCAGTGTCAGGGTCACTCTCAATAACTGAGCCACCAGTGGGCAAAGCGTATCCATCCTCTGCAGGGCAGGACACCCATCCCACTGTCAGGCCTGGGGAATGGCAAACCTGCAGTGAATTTTCCTCATTCCTCACAAAATTTGGGTTGCTGGAACATCCCTTTGTGCACAAACCTTTTAAAAACCTGCTGAGGAGGTGAGAGCTCGCTGCCTGCCTCGCCCTCCCCAGCAGGAGCCACCACCGACAGCCCAAGTAATGCAATACCTAATAAGAGGATTAAGTAGAGAGGAATTCTGTTTAATATTGCATTAGCCACGGCAGATCCCTTCCCTGCCCCTTCCAGCTCCCTCACAGGATACAATGTCCGCGCTTGTAAGGGAAGCTTATTGACATCTGATCAGTCAATAAATCTGTTCTTGTTTTTTAATGACCCCAAGAGCTGTTTCCACACGCTCACATCATCTTACTGACAATTTACCCTCGTAAATTAATCATTTCCTTTCGGGCCTTTTAAACCCTGTGACCTGTTTTAGCTCCTTTGCAGCAGTTCTCATCTCATTGTAAATCAAGGCTCAGGGCAGGGTTAAACCTCACCAGCCCAAACAGAGCTGGGCAAAACCAGTAACAGAGAGGCAGAGACACGAGGCTGCTCCTGGGCACAAAAACTCCAGCAAAAACAGCGACAAAAAGCTTCTCAGAGGAGCCAGGAGTCAGCACAGAGGGATGGAGCACGGCTGCTGTGAGGAAAGGCTGGGGGAGAACTGGGGTTGTTCAGCCTGGAGAAGAGTTTGGGGTGACCCAACTGTGACCTTCCAGTACCCGAGGGGAGCTTCAAGAAGGATGGACAAGAATGGAATGAGGGGCTGGAGTGACAGCGCCATGGGAATGGCTTTGAACTGACCAAGGGTTAGAGGGGATATGGGGAGGAAATTCCCTCTGAGGGTGGGCAGACCCTGGCACAGGGTCCCCAGGGAAGTTTTGGCTGCCCCTGGATCCCTGGAATTGTCCAAGGCCAGGCTGGAGAGAGCTTGGAGCAACCTGGGATAGTGGAAAGTGTTGGAACTAGATGATTTTAAAAGTCCCTCCCAACCCAAACCATTCTGGGATTCTACAGCTTAGGATAAGTGGATTTGAGTCCTTTCTGCTAAATCCTGCACATGACATTTGAATAATTTTCCTTTCTGAGCCTGAGTCTCCTGTCTGTGTAAACAGGGAGGACAGTCCTCTATTATCATATAAGGACTTGATCAATAAGAATGCATTAAAGATTCATATATAGGTGTATTAAAGCATCCATGCTATGCTAATGTCTCCCATTTAAATACTATAAAAAGCTCAGTGGGCTCTTGACTGAGCCATTAAGTGAACGATGGGCAAATTGGAAATGTCCAAGAAAAAAGGAGCAGAATTACACTCTGCTATGAAACACCAGGCAGCTCCCATAAAAATCAATGGCACTGCATAGCAGTAAATTGCAGGGGAGATGAGCTTTATTTCATGGCTCATAAGTGAACATGAATCTCTAACAACCTGTCAGCCCTGACAGCTGGGCCTCTGCAAGGACTGGAGTTTTGGGAGCTGTCTCCACGCCTGGACTGGCTCCTGTGGGCAGCAGCTCCTCTCCAACAGGGACAATCATCCAGGGGAAGGGATGTCCCCACAAGGTGATGATGCCTGAAGTTTAAATTTCGTGTATTCCAGGTTCTGTAGTGCCCAGGGGTGCAGCTCTGAGCTCACAGTCAGTGTCACTCAGCTCTGCGCACAGCAGGGACACAAAACAAATCCTTCTCCTGCTGCACACCAAGGACAACTTTCAGCCCCAAAGCACAAACGAGGGTGGGCTGGAGGGAGGGACAAGAAGGATGGGACCTCACAGCCTGGAGCTGGAATGGGACAATTCAACCCCAAAATGCCAATGGACCAAAACTTATAAAAGTGTGAGACCTCGTGACTGTTTGTCCATTTTGTGACCATTTTGGGTCCACCTTTCAATAAATCTCTACTTTATTCTCCAGCTCTGTCCAGTCTCTGTCCCAGCTCAGCCTTCCCAAGGCAGCAAAGGTTTCAGTGCACTCTGAGGTGGCAAAAAGCCTCTCACGCCTCACTGGGCTCATCCCCCTGAAACCTGCAGTGACTGACTGAGCTGTGCAAACACTCCTTTAAAATGTGGGGTTTGTTTCTGTGTGTTCTGCTCTCTGAGCACCTTCTGCTTCAGGCAGACAGGTTATGCCCTGATGTTACAGCTGCATCTCAAGGAGGGACAGAGAGAAGAGGAAGCCTGCCTGAAAACTGACACAAAAAAATCCTGTGACAAGGCTACAGAAGGAAACAGGAAAAAGAAAAAAACTAAAAAAAAAAAAAAAAAAAAAAAAAAAAAAAAAAAAAAAAAAAAAATTCAAGGAAATGCCTTGAAATTTTGTCCTGTTCCAGGCCTAACCAGAGCAGGAGGCTGCAGTGGTTTTGCTGGCTGGGTTTATGGCAGGGAAATTGCTCACACAGGGCAGACACCAAATCAGATTGGCAGCTGCTGTGCTGCTACAAATCCCATCCCAGGAGGAGCAGACACAGAGTTCAGAGGTGGGTTTTGGTGAGGTGGAGGTGTGCTGTGCCTGCTGCAGTGGGATTGCCAAGTCTGAGGGCACTGCAGGTTAAAATGCAGGATGTCCTGCAGACAGGAGCAGCTTTGCTTCTCCCTGAGCTCCCTGGCAGAACCTTTCCCAGCCTGGCGTGCCAGAAACACAGCAAGTGCCAATAAATTATCTCCTTCTGGGTTTCCATACACAGAACTTGTTTTTGCACTTGGGGAGCACAGTGCCAGCTCCAGAGTCAACAGCAGAAGGGGATCTGCACAAATCAGCACCTTGTGGCCTTACCTACAGATAAAGGTCTATGGGAACAACAGATAAAAATCAAATAAGTGACATAAATCCCTGAGGTTATGGAGAAGAAACCTCAGATTTAACCCTTGCCCCTACTTCATGACACACCTTTTTGTCTAACAGCAAAAAGCAGGAACTGCCAAAACACTGAGAGGACAAACCAGCCTAAAAAACTTTATTTTCCCTCAAGCCAGGTTCTGCACCTTATCCTCTCCCCAGACACTTGCCCTCAGATCCCCCTTCAAGCTGCCAATTTCCTCACACAACCCGCGCCAGGGAGGCACTTCCAGCTCTCCCAGCCTCATCTTTCAACCATTTTCCTTTTCCACAATGGTTTAGATCCCCTGATGATTTCTTATTAGCCTCCAAAAGGCATTTAAATCTGTTTTCCCAACCCATCCAGCACGATAAATTACCAGGAATTAAATTAGCTATCAAAGGGCTAATAGACTTGTTCCTTCAGGGGCTAAATTAGTTATAGCAAACTTTATCTGGCAGGGGGAAAGTTTAAGAATTTATTCTTCCAGCAGGTTTTAGTCCTTATTCTACGCTCTGAAGCCTGTCTGTGGCAGCCACTCGAGGGACCACAAGAATCAGCTGCTCAGCACAGACGGCCTTGCACTAAAAGTCAAAGAAAAGAGCATGAAAAATGTGGAAATACTTTAAAACCATTCCTACAGAGAGTGGTTTCTGGCTGGAGTTACCTTTATGGAGAGGTTTCTCTGCCTTTGAAATGCTTCCTTCAGCGTTACTCATGCAATTCAATTGTCCAAGGGTTTTGTTGTTGTTGTTGTTGTTTGGCTTGGCTTTGTGTTTTAAGCAGGATTTCTGTTATCTCTCAAGAAAACAAAATATATTTGCTTCATTGTGAAAGGATTAGGAGCTGAGACGTTGTGTGATGTTAAAGCAGCATAGACTCTCCATCATACAGTAAAAACTTAGCAACAAAAGCCCTCAAAAACTGATTATGAGAACAATTTTCCTCTGTATATAACAGCCCAATCCCCTCTGGCAGCTGAAGGGATGAAAAAGCTGTACTGGACATGATTCCATCGGGGAAAAATGCTGGGTAAATAAAATACCTGTTGAGTGAAGCCCCTTTCTGTTCCCTGAGCAAAGCAGAGTCTGGCATTCCCGGGACACTGCAGCCCAAATGCTGCTCCCAAATCCCAGCCCTGCACTCAGCACAGGCACTTCCAACACACCCATTAGCACAGAGGGGATGTGGAAACAGCTCCTGGTGCAGCTGGCACTGGTCCTGGCACACTGGTGAGCTCCAGCAGCTCGTGGGACAGCCTGGGCACCTTTGGGTGCAGGATCTCCCCTTACCTGGGTGAGGCTCCAGAAGGGTCCATCCCAACCTGAAGTGTCCCACGAGGTGATGTCCACCCTTTCCATCCCTGAGTTACCTGGACCTGACCAACCACAGCAAATTCCAGCAAGGAGATCCCAGCTGGGAGAGGAGCTCAGCCCCCAGCTGCCTGTGGCAAGGAGGAGTGATGTGTGATAACAGCACTGATAAATGTTATCAGCACCTGGGGCTCCCTGGAAACAACCCCCCAAACCAGGGAGGGAAAATATCCATTTGGATTCACCTGAAGGTGAAATCATAGGTGGGAAAACTTCGATTCCATCATTCTTAGGAAGAAATGGTTAAACAGTGCCCGGCAGAAACAGCCTGGGAGAGATCTGTGAGTGTGCTCAGCCCCACAGGGGCTTTTTTGGGCATCTCTCTGCACGGAACCAGCACACTGTGACTCTAAAAGAGACCTCTGACATGAACATTTAGGCAATTTTAAGGAGCTCCGTAATAAGGGGGATGTTATCCTTTTAGAAATCCTATGAAATGGAACTCTTTGAGGCCTGCAGGAAGCACTGGAAATAATTTGCACAACCCCAGAAATTAGCACAAAGAGGAAAAAAGGCACTTTAAAGCCAAGACCTAGTGCCAGCTCCCTCAGGTGGGCTCTTTCAGGCATGCTGGGTACAACTTTCAGCAAAACCTCAACAACCAAGAGACCCAGAATGGCTTAAGGAAGAAAGAGTGGCAAATTGCAGCTGGTTATTATTGTCAGAAAGTTCAGCGTTTCTCTGTGAAATCTGTGTTTCTTTTGGCTGTAGTTCATTCCACTGAATAAAACACTTTTTTTTTTTCTTTTTTTTTTTTTTTCTTCTAATTCATTTGAACTTCTGGCAGCTGCACTTCAGTTCATTGGCCAGGGTTTTGTGGCTGCTCTGCTCTCTCCAGTTCTCATTGTTGGATTGTTCAGATCATATTATTTCACCCGAGACAATATTAATGGCTGTGACCAGTGCTCAGAGAGACGTCTATCAAATAGATAAGCCCCAAGTTCTGTGAATTGTCTTCTCTTCCAATCAGTGGGGCTTGATCAAACAGGATTATCCAGTGGGATGGAGAAAAGGAGACTCTAGGGAGCAGCTAAAATTGGTGCTGAGGGAGCTGCAAATAAATCCCTGTGGTTCAGAATGAGCCTTGTCCCAGCTGGTGACAGCAGAGTTCCCTTCACCTCTGGGAGAGAACAAGAGCTGAGGATATCTGGGAAGTGGTTCCTCCTCTCTGGAGCTGGCTCTCCTGCAAGGACCCCACTGCAGCCCCAGTGCAAATTAAAGGCTGCACCTCCATGTAAAAGAGGAAAATATTTTGTTTGGAAGAAAGTGATGAATTACAACTTGATTAAAACAACGTAATGAGATTGGAGGAGGAAGGCTGAGCTCAGCTCAGTCCTAAGGGAGCTCCACGGTCCTTCAGGAAGGAGACATTTGGGGTACCAAACATCAAGAACACAGGAATTTCCATCAGCTGTTCCCAGGGGGAACTGCTCTCGTCAGCTACAGAGCTTCACAAAGACACCTCTTCCCCACAGCACACAGAATTCACTCACTGCAAAGCCAGTTTGTGTTAGAAACAACAAGATATAAAGGGACAGAGATTGGATGGGAGCACAGCAGCAGCAGCTCCTGGGAGGTTTCAGTGGCAGCAGAGGGAACAAGATGTGCCACGTACACGGCAGGAAAGGCACCCCTGACCCCAGCCCAGCACTGAGAGATGGGGCTTCAAAAAGGGGGCAAAAAAGTAGTCCAAGCACGGAGCCTTCAGTCAAAGCTTGAGCAAAAATAGGTCAGAGTTTGAGCTGAACTTAAAGTTTATTGAAGTCTCAGCTGAAGTCAGGGTAAAAGGAGTCGGAGTCCAAGTCGAAGTTGAGGCTATTGAAGGCATTGAAGTCAGATATTATTCTCACAGTACAGTGTTGTGCACTTGTCACAGCTCAAAATACGCCACAGCCCTAAACACTCACAAGATTTCCCCCACAAACCACTGACAGCCCATTGTTCACATTATTTGGCAGCTTTTACAAAATTACACAGTTTTAAAGCCCTTGACAATTACAAGTACATCAGTTACACATACACACACAGCTCTCTTCCTGGCTCTTTGTCTTACCCGTGGTGTCTCTGCACCACAGCCTGTACCCAACCAAGGCTGAGATAGCTCAATTCACAAATTCCACCCCTCTGTGTCTGTTTTCCTTACTTTACTTTCCTTATCTGTTTTCCATCTATCTGTTTTCTGACCTGCTCTCCCCTTAGGGAAAGGCACAATGTCCGTGCTGGAAGCAGGAGGTGCTGCTGGAAATTGGATAAAAGCACAGAGAGTCTCACCAAGAACTTGCTTAGGAGCTGGTTTGCCACAGCCAAGTCACACTCAGTAATTAATGACCCAATGTTTGTGGCCTACAAATAGTGAGTAATAATCAGGTTACCTTGTTCTCCATCTCCCCTGCAAGGAAAGGCTGAGGGAATTGGGTTTGTCCAGGCTGGAAAAGAAAGGCTTTGGGGAGGTTTAACTGGGGTATTCCAGGATCTGAAGGGAGCCACAAGAAAGATGGAGAGGGATTTTGGGCAGGGTGGCAGGAGTTACAGGACAAGGAGGGCTGGATTACAGCTTTAAAAGAGCGGCTTTAGATCAGATATCAGGAGGAAGTGAAGATGGGGAGACCCTGGCAACAGAGGAGTTGTGGACTTTCTGTGGGAAATGGTTTTGGGCTGGATTTCACTCCCCAAGGCTGGCTGGACCATTTCCTGCAGCTTGACTAAATCATGAACCTTCTGGTCATTCCCAGTTTATCACTGTCCAAGCTTCTCTCATCCCCGTTTAGGTTATCACATTTATGTTTAAGGCTGTTTTTATCTAAAGCATTTGTTGTTGATGGCCTTCTTCCCTTACCTTCAGGGCTTTCAATTGCACAATAGTGTGTACCTGGCAATTCCAAACCAAATCTGTCTGGAATGACAGATTAAAAATGAAAAATGAGTGATCTGGAATATTTTAATAGCTTATTTCCACCGTGCTTCCTGCCATGTGCCTCTGCATGTCCCACACGTGTATCCAAATGGATCAAAGTGTCAGTCAGCATATTCAATAAATTCATTTTTTTCCTTTTGGTGTTGATAGCAAGGAAATCATCAAAAATGCTGAAAATGCTCTATTGAACAGCGAGAATTAAGTGGTGATGATTGAAAGCTGCCTCACACAGACCAGGAGGTGTTTGATTTTAATCAGCCAGGAAGGAAATGGTGAAATAAATGAACACAGTCTGATATATTCAGACTATAAGTTCTCTGGGGAAAGGGGAGAGTGTTCTGCTGCTCCAAGGTTAACAGCCTCACAGTGCCCTTTCTGGTGACCTGATCCCTGCTTTGTGAGGCTTTTCCTCCCTTCCACCCCTGCAGCAGAATGGGAATGTGCTCCTGCAGCTCTGAAATCCCTGGGAATTGTGCTGGTGAATCCAACATGGGCAGGAATTGGGTCCTCACTCGTGCTGGGCCAGGATAAAAACCAGCACCACATCAGCCCTGTCCTGGCACTGCCAGCACTCCAATGCCAGGAGCAGGAAAAGGAAAGGGGAGATGTTTTTCCTGCCCATGGAAAGGGGGCAGGTGACACACTTGGGCTGTGACTGTCACAGCACGGCCAGGACTGACCACAGCACCCACAGCACATCCCAAAGGGTGTGCCAGGCAAATTTCTCATGGATGCGACAACCTGAGACCTGACAAGGACCTCGAGAAGTCTCCTGTGATGTCCTTGTAACTGCTCTGTGCTCCAGCATTCAAGGGATTCACGGACAGATTGTTTAATCCATGGCAGTGTCAGAATCTGGGGTGGAAGGATTTGCATTAAAATTCCTGATGATGAAATCCTGGTCAGCTCTGCTTTGCCTTTGGTGCACTCTCCCAGCCTCTGAAGGCCACTAAAAGAACTAATTTCTTGAGGGAAGCCACTGCTTTCCTCTTTGCTGTTTCACACCCAGTCGGGGCTGGGTCCTGGGGAAGGATATTGGCTCAAAGCCTTTTTTTCCTGAGGGATTTAAATCATTTGGACCAGTAGGGACACGGGGTGTTTGTCCTTCATGTTCTGCAAGGTGAGGTGTATATGAGCAGATGGTTTTTGGAATGCTCATCTGTGCTTGATGGTTTCTTCTCTGCTACAACTTTGCTCCCGTGACCCATGAACTGTAATAATTACAGATCTTTTAAACCCTGCTCTGAAATTCCTGGGATCATAATAAGTATTTTAAAGGGGAAAAAAAAATCTTCTTTTCTTCTTGTTCATTTAGTTAATCTTTTTTTTTTTTTTTTTTTTAATTTGATATTGCTTAAATTTTTCTATCCAAACTTTTCTAATTTGTATTGAGAGATTTAGACATAATGAGAAGTGAAGAGACAGCTAAATGAGAGGTTTTGGCTCATCAGCTCTAGACCTGCCCTAGGACGTTAAGCAAGATTTTGGGAACACTTTGCTAAATTTTCATGAAATGTCAGGTTCAAAGGAATCTTTGTAAGTAATTGGAAATTGATTTCGTGACACTTTGATACTGAGCTCCCTGGTGGCAGCTGTTATTTTACATTTCGGAATGGATGGAAGAAATTCTTCCCTGTGAGAGTGGGGAGACCCTGGCACAGGTTTTCCAGAGAAGCTGTGGCTGCCCCTGGATCCCTGGAAGTGTCCAAGGCCAGGCTGGATGGAGCTTTGAGTAACCCATGGCAGGGGTTGAATTAGAGGGGCTTTTCTGTCCCTTCCACCCTTAAACCATCCTGTGGCTCTGTGATCTCCTTTCAATCTCTTTGCAGCAAGACAGCTCAAAACATCACCAGCACATTCTTGCTCCTGGATGCACTTTAAATAAAATCAGCAAGGCTCCCCAGCATTACCTCATGCTTCCCTGGGATCCCAGAGCCAGAGCATTAAAATACTGAAATGAAAAATGATGAGAGCAGAACCAACTTCCTGTTCAGAGAGAATAAATCAGTGTCTGTGCCTTTCTCTGGTGACCGACCCAGCACTCAGGTCTGAGCAGCAGAGCCTCGGAGCCTGTTCCCTGGAGAGATTCAAGCAGCTCCTAATTACATCTGCAGGAGGTGGGTGGTAACTTTACCAGGAGCTGGTAACTGAGACGTCTGCCCACGGGACTGGAGCAATTTCCCATCTCAGCCTCACTCTGTGATGCTGAATTCTGGGAAGAGAGCCTGGCCCTTGAGTGCTTGGTGTGGTGATTTCAGCACGGTTTGAGCACTGCTCAGGGTGTGACACCTTGGGGAAAGCCTGTTTGCCTTTCCTGTGTCCAGTCAGACACCCACGGCAGTGCCCAGCTGCTCTCTGCTCTTGGCTTGGCCAGGCAGGGTCAGTGAGGTGGTCAGTAAATGCAAGGTGGTCAGTGAGGGTGAGGTGGTCACTAAGGGTCAGGTGGTCAGTAAAGGTCAAGTGATCAGTGAGGATAAAGTGGTCAGTAAGGGTAAGATGGCCACTAAGGGTAAAGTGGTCAGTAAAGGTGAGGTGGTCAGTGAGGGTAAGGTGGTCACTGAGGGTAAGATGGCCACTAAGGGTAAGGTGGTCAGTAAAGCGGTCAGTAAATGCAAGGTGGTCAGTGAGGTTGAGGTGGTCATTAAAGGTGAGGTGGTCAGTGAGGATAAAGTGGTCATTAAGGGTAAAGTGGCCACTAAGAGTAAAGTGGTCAGTAAAGGTGAAGTGGTCAGTGAGGGTAAGGTGGTCAGTAAAGTGGTCAGTAAATGCAAGGTGCTGAGTGAGGATAAGATGGTCAGTGAGGATAAGGTGGTCAGTAAAGATAAGGTGGTCAGTAAAGGTCAAGTGGTCAGTGAGGATAAAGTGGTCAGTGAGGCTAAGATGGCCACTAAGGGTAAGGTGGTCAGTAGAGTGGTCAGTAAATGCAAGGTGGTCAGTGAGGGTGAGGTGGTCATTAAAGGTGAGGTGGTCATTAAAGGTGAGGTGGTCAGTAAAGATAAGGTGGTCATTGAGGATAAGGTGGTCAGTAAAGGTAAGGTGGTCAGTGAGGGTAAGGTGGTCACTAAGGTGGTCAGTAAAGATAAGATGGTCAGTAAAGGTGAGGTGGTCAGTAAGGGTAAGGTGGTCTCAGTAGGGATAAGGTGTTCAGTAAAGATCAGGTGCTCAGTAAGGCTGGTCCCTCAGGCTCTGTTTCCCCTCTGCTCCAGCTCCCTGCCTCATTTCCAAGAACATGGTGTTCTCTCACACATATCCTCAGCTAAAAAGAATATATTTAATCCTTTGTGTTCAACCTTCCGCTCCCAGACACTACAGGGGTTCTTTACAATGATAATGTGTTCTAGGGTGCCTGGATTCATTTCTAGACCTGAGCTAGACCCCTATCCTCAGCTCACAGAAAGCCTTCATGTTTTCTGTCCTTACCCCCTCCATGGCAAAAGTTCCTGTTCTCTGCCACGAACACAATGTTCTGTTCCCCTGTTTCAAAGCCCTGGCTGTGTTGTTGCTGTGTAAGCCTCATCATCTCTCTCTGAACCTGTGAAAGCTCTTTGCTGTGTGGGGTTGAATTTCCCTCCTGATCCTGGGGTGTGTTTATGGAGGGGTTTGTCACAGTCTGTTCCCAGTGCTGGATCCCGCTGGCTGGATCTGCTGATCCAGCCCTGGGAGCATATAAATACTGTGAGCATGTAAGCACTGCTTTGCTTCTCCACAATTCAACATTTCCTGAGGGTGACCATCAAGCTGACCCCTCTTTGCAGTTCTCCACTGCCTTTTCCTGTCACTGCTGTAGAAAATCCTCCGAAGCCTCTAATACATTTATAATTTTATGATTTCATGGGTGCAGTATTTTGATAAACCAGTTTTGGCTGCTAAGCTGTGGGAGAGGCTGGGAACGTTCCAGGCTGGTGATTTCTCATGCCTGGGTGCAGTACAGATGTTGAGCAGCCCTTTCTGCTGGTAAGTCATGGCACTGCAGAGCCCTGCAGGGCTGAGCTCTCCTCCCTCCTCCCTGCCACTGAACCCACCTGCCCCTGCAGCCAGCACACAGCACAGGATTTATTGACTGGCTCTGGAATTAGGCAATTCTCTTAATTGGCTTCATTTTCAGGGCTCTGCCATTCTTCCCCTGCACCGCTGGTGGCACAGCAATTTGTGCTGGTTGGGAGCAGAGCCCCCAGGAGTGGACAGCAGAGCAATCAAAGCCAAGGACACGTCCCTCTCAAAGATAATTGCATCCAGATACCCTGAGAGCCTTTTCAAATCCCTTGGCAGCTCCCACAGGTCTTTCCCTCCTGTGGCTCTGCTTTGAGGAGCCTCTATTAAGCCACAGGACATCCCCAAACAATGCCAGCAGTGAGACAAAAGTCTCCTTTCCTTTTCATGATTTGCCTCCCCAGTGCTCCCCAAGACTTATTTTTATTTTTAATTGAATTTTTAAGGGTCAAAATGATTGGGGTGGCTCAGCTTAGCCCATGTAAAAAGCTCATTAAAAAGCACTTGGACATTGTTGGGGCTTTTTCATTCAATTGTGGGATTTGTTTTCCTTTTCTTTGGATGTTCATCCCTGTGTCATTTCCCACAATGAATTTGGGGCCTCGGCTTGGGTATATTTTGATTAAATGCAGTAGGAGTCAACAATTGTGAGTTGTGGACGCAGAGTTCCTAGATGAGAAAATCTCACACTATTTTTAATACACCAAACTCATTATATTCAGTATAATATTATGTCTTATTTACATATCCATATCCCCAAATGCACTCAAAAATGTTTTATTTCTGTTTCAATATCTCTTTTATCAGTACAAAAAAAAAAAAAAATAGAACTTCCATAAGCAGGATTTATTGTCTCTTTTCAGCAAGGTGGTTGTAGCACAGTTGTGATCCTACAAAAACACAGTGCTAGAGTATAGTACACATTCTGTAAAAAAACCTGACAGCAGGGGGTGAGCAGTCCTCTGGCAGTTTTGGGACACCATCCAGCATTTTCAGGTTTGGCAAATTGGAGAACACACTTAAAGAGAGACAAAAGAGAAAATAGAAATTGAGAAAAATAATCTTGGGAAATGGTGAGAACAAAAGAGACGCTGATAAAAAAGAAACAGTGGGTTCAAACATATCTGAAATAGATTTGGGTGGTTGGAAATCTTGATTTGCCATTTGTTGCAGAATTTATCTGATAAGGAGCTAATTAAAACTCTCAGATTTCTCTCTATTGCACCTCTTTTATATCCTCAGACTCAATAAAGATAAAGCACTTCAAGAATCTGTCTTCCAACACTGGGAATGAACATAGTACCAGAGATATACCAAACAGTAATATTTAATTGCCCTAAGAACTGGCAGATTGAGAGCAGAAACACAGTTAAGAATTGTCAAAAGGTGATTTTCTCCTTTTTTTTTTTCTCCTGGATTTTTAGACATGCAAATAAGATGTGAAATCCATCATTTAAAATTTACTTTTCCCCTCCCATGCTGATATCTGCCTCGCTGCCTTTGGAAAGCACCAGCATCACCACCCCACTGCCAAAGGGATGCCCCCAAGACTCAAGGACATACTGGAAACTCAGAAAGGTGTTCATTAAAAACTTCTTCTTTTTTTTCCCCTCCCAGGAAACAATGGGAGGAGATGTGTCCCATTTCAGACACACTCTGCAAGGTTTATCTTTAAAATATCAGCTCCTGGCTGTGTTTGTAGTGGGGAAAAACATGCAACCATGCAGATTTTCTAAGAGGGAGACCTAGAATAGATTATATTCTCCTGAATTTTCTTGGATTCTAATGTCTTGCATTAGAATTTCCATTTCCAGTGGAAATTCTGGGGCTGCTCTGTTAAATCTCCAGCACATCCCAAAACCTGCAGCACCAACTTTCACTGCTCAAGGCAGAGCACCTTCCCCAGCCCTGCCACAGGGACAGGGGGAATCCAGAAAAATCAAATGAAGGGAACTTAATTTTCTCCTTCTTTCTCTCCCATCTTGCAAGACATCCTCCTCCTTCCATCCCTGACATGTAATGCAGTTTAGGCTCCTTGCAGAACCCACCAAGGATACAATGAGACTGAAGAGAGTTTGAGTAATAGGTAGTTTCTATTAATAAAAGGGAATCTAATTTGTCTGTCCCTGCTCACTGTCTCTAAACTTGATCCACGGGCTCAGCTCAGTTCCAGCATTGCCAGTCATGCCATTAAAAAGCATCAGAGGCAGTTTCTAAATATTTTGGGGCTTTTATCACATAATAGCTGGCTAACCCACGTTCCTGGAGCATTGAAACTATGGGAAATTGAAAAGCTTCTTTAGAAAGCTTGTTGGATTTGAGATCCCATTCTTTTGAAACTCTGACAAAGAGGTTTTTTGTGTTTATCGCTTTTGTTAGCCACGAGGGGGTCAGACTTACAGCTGTCTGTATCTTTCCTGGAACTCACAGGGATTCCTCTTGAGGATGAGGGATTCAAGTGGAGTGTGCCTGAAGTCTGAAATCCCACTTAGGGTCGTGATGTTATTTTCAGCGAGAGATAAGTGCTGAATCTGAGGGATCTTTGGCAGCTGTTTGAAGGATGTAAAGTGGTTTTTATTTACATTTAGCTCTCTGCATCTGTAAAGTACAAAGTGTATGGCATCACTGTCACATCTGGGACAGAATCCCTCCAACAAGAATGGGTTTTATACACCGGTTTTCTGTTTGTCTCATGGACTGCCAGATCAGATCCCTGCACTTTAAATTCCCTAATTCCTTTCTGTTGTACAACAGATGCATCATTATTTCTGTTCTCAGTTCTACAGCACTCCATACACCTAAATACACAACAGCAGAGTAGCAACAGATGGATGGTAAAATGAATTTATAGTTGTCATGGTCGTGCTTGGCCTCTCTGCCTGGGTTATGTTCCACTGTCTCTTCACAGAGATTCCTTCTGTGTTCAACAACTTCCCCTTTTGGCACAGATCTCCCTGAAGCTGACAGGACTCATTAATTATTCCCCAGGAATAAAGAGGGAATCATCTGATCTCCTCACTGGATATTTCCAGCCCGGGGATGACATGAACTCAGAACAGCAATAAACTGATGGATTCTCAACCCAGAACCCCCCCAAGAGCAGATTTGGCAGCTCTCAAGAGCCTGCTCCAGCTGTCCCTTCAGTAAAATTCTGATTTCTGGGACATTACACAAAAATAGAAACAGGACATTTTGTCTACCTTGGCAACCTTATGGCACTAAGGTCTGTCAAAGAATTGTCCACCAACCAAAGCTTCTCCACCCGAATCAACCTTCGGAGGATTCTTTTGAAGTTTTCCACCTGGTAAAGATCACCCAGGTCCTGGAAGGAAAGGTTCAACTCCTGGGAAGGGAAAAATAAGAGAAATCACTTTTTTTTTTTTTTTTTTTTCCTTTCTTGCCTTGTAATAGTTCTATAATTCTATTAAATATAGAATTAGTCAGAGGTAGTTAAAATGAGAATACATTTTATGCTGCTGCTCTTATAATAACTGGTGGTACCAAGAGCCAAATTCACCTCAGATGAATCACCTCATAGTGATGGGCTCTTTAATTCTTTGTAAAGAAGAAAGAAACCATCTCTGAAGGCTGAATTTTAGTGTCCATCTCCTCCTTCCTCTAGGAGTGGGGTTAGCAGTGTGTGGGGAGGGAGCAGGACTAAGCAATCGTGGCTTATTGGTTTGGCTTCTAAACTCATCTGGCACCAAAGTGCTGCACATCAGCCAGGTATGAATATTCATGGAGTCCTCACAGAATGGTCTGGGTTGGCAAGGAATTTAAAATTCATCCAATTCCACCCCCTGCCATAGCCAGGGACACCTTTCTTACAACAGGTTTTAACCTATTCAGTGCAGTGAGCAGCCAGCGCGTCATTATTTGGCTTCTTTACAGCTACAGTCCAAAGTGTTAATGAGAAAGTTTTACAGCACAGTTTTCCCAGTTCTCTTGCAGCCTCTTTTCCCATTTCTCCGTGTCAGTTACTTGTTTTCTTCTTTTCAGGGTATGTTCTTCTTTTCTGAAAAACAGCTCTTCTTCTGAGGGCCCTGGTCAGAGAGAAAGATTTACAGTTGAGGATGTGGTACAGAACTGGCACTTAGTCACTTCCTGGAAGAATAAATATATATATTGCTGGGAAGGTTCTGTAATAAAGAAATATATGTAATATTATAGGTGTGGAAGTTTCCAGGCTTCTGAGATATAAATTAATGGAAAAATTTTTCTACCATTTCCAGGGCCGTAATTCAGCCAGCAATCCACAGTCGGGATGATTTTGTGCACGGCTGGTAAATGACAGATCTGCTACAGCTCAGAATGAAAACTATTTCTGAAGGGTTCTTCATAGGGATCTGAGTTCTGAAATCCTTTTTTTTTTTCCTTGCCATGCTCTGAGTTAGCCTTTGATTGTCCTGAGAAAGGAAAATGTTTGCAGCTTCCAGAGCAGTGACCAGGATCAACAGCCCCACTGCAAACCTCATTTGTATTGGGACAGACACACACTGGAGACTTCAAGACTTAATGAAATGTTTAGAGCTATGGACATCTTCAAATTCCTGATTAAAGGCTGGAAATTTTCCACTGTTTACTCCCAAACATGCAAATAGTGGAATTTAAAACCCATCTGTTCTTGAGTGTGTCTATAGATTGTAATTGAGCCAATTTAGTCTTAAAATACAATATATGTGCCACTGTGTGCAGGATTGGGTTTCCCTCTTGCTTTCTTGCATTCTGAGCAGTCAAATGTTAATGAACTTTTGAGAGAAGTCATCAGCACCACATTAATACTAAAAATTTTCGATTTGCAGTTGTTTTTCATTTTGGAAATTACAAAGGACAATTTCCTAATGGTTAAAAATAACAAAGCAAACACCGGCAGAAATCCTGAAATCCTGAAATCTTTTCAAAGGAATGGCAAGGTGCATGATTTGAGCTCAGCACTTTTAAGGATGGACTCTTTATGACTCAGTAGAGCTGGGGGCTGAGATGTCCAAGTGTCTTTTTGATCTTTACCTTCCCTCACTCGGGGACAGCGGAGCTGATTTCCTCGAACGCCGTGTTCTTCTAGGTCACACCAGCCAAGGTACTTGAAGGAGTCAGAAGGAAGCTTAAAAAAAAAAAAAAGAAACAAGCAAAAATAAAGATATAAAAAGATCAGTAAAAGCTCTCGAGGTTTTGACATTGAGCTTTCTCTTATTTCTGGCCTTATTCCAGCAGAAATCCCTCCAGTCAGAGCCATATGCAGGAGCTGGTAAATGGTGTGGGAATTCTCACTGAAGTGGAGTTTGCCACTGCTTATCCTGGTTAACTCTGCTAAATTGGCTCAGATATTGGAGAGAGCCTTCTCAGGGCTCATTATCCACCTGCCCATGGCGTCAGTTTGGTGCTCAGAGCTCAAAGGCTGAGGAAAATCCCCTGGCCCCAAAGGACAGAATCTTATTTTTATTCCGCCCCAGTTTTGGAAGATAAAAGGAGGTAAACAAAAATCCGCTTCCAAGCTGAGGAAGAGATTTCTGCCTTAGCTCCTCTTTGTCAATGTCTCTTTTCTACAAGCCTGCAATCAGACTGGAAAACCCCACACTTACTGGGAAAGGCAGCCTGGAGTCCCAGCTCTGCCCGAGGATTCCTCTGTGTTGGGGTAAAACCAGCGGAATATTGTGTGCATCGCCAAGGATGGAGCAGCAGGAGGAGTAGGATTTCAGGAACTTTTGATTGCTTGTAGTCAGACCTGAGGAGCTAGAGAGGAGATGTTAAGCCAGTGTAGATTCTGCCCAGAGAAACGCAAGTTTTATTGGTTTTTGCTTTATAGTTACAGCAAATAATTACAGAAAACGCAGAATAGCTTGGGGTAGGACTTGCCAGCAGGCAACAGCCACATCCTGAGGCCAAACCTTGGGCAATCCCCTCACCCCTCCCCTGAGCTGCATTTCCTTACACACAGGAGCCTTTCACAGATGTGTCCAAGCATCAGAAAGAAAAATTTACTAGCAATTTGTTAGAAAAACTGAGTCTTGGAGAAAATTGAGAGCTGAATTTGTTCAGCAGCAAGACGTGTTTGTTCCCTTCTACTCAGGAGAGCTCTGCTTTTATGGATCTGGGTTGGATGGAAAGACACCTCAGTTATTTATTTTATTCCACTGGACAGGTGTTTTAACTCATTCTTTTACTAGTATTAGTATATTTATTTTTAATCTCTTGGATATGTTCTAGAGGATTCTCAGAGCTCTGGAGAAAAACTGAACTTTGTTCAATAGAGTCTTCAAATCATTAGTGCTGGGAAAGACCTCCAAGGTTACCAAGTCAATCTTCAGCTTGAAGTCGTGTGTTCATGAGCTCTCTTAGTCCCTTGCCTAAGAACACTTCCAAAAGTCACATTTTAAAAACCCCAAATGGGGCAATTTCTCTCATTGTGCTTCAGAGGGATTGAAGAACTTGCAGACTGGCAGCTGCAGTTTAGGAATTTGCCACGGAATACTTGAAAAACAATGATTTGATTTAGTCAGGGTGTGCATCCAGCACTGTAATTTGACATTTACTCTACAGGCTCAGGGAGCTCTTGCCAGGGAGCCTCAGCTGTCAGTCAGCATCATAAAACAACCGGAGTCAGGAGCAGAAATACAGAATAAAAATGCAGCTTTAAGATGGTTTGGGGAGGAAGGCAAAGAAGGTCTCATACTGGGAGTAACAGAGAGGCCAAACAGAACATTGCTTAAAATGGACAATTACAGATTTTTGGCAAACCCTGATGAAGAGATGTGTCCTGGTGACCTCAGCTCTCCTCCCTTCTGCTTCCTGGTGGGGTTTTAATGGGGTCAGACCAGCCCCAGTGAACTGTAGGTGACTTCCAGGAGGCTGTGTGAGCTCAGCATTTTGGAAAATAGCAGCTATTTACTGAGACTCTCTTGGAGGTCACCTGGAGGCAAACAGCTCCTCGTGGAGGGATGTGTGTTACAGAGCAGCAGGAGCTCACACACAGCAGCCCTGAGAAAAGAGGATTTACATTGGGTAAATAGGGAAAAAAAAAACCCCAGAAAATGAAAATGGGAATTCTGGTTTAGTTCTGTCTTGGTGTTTGTTCTGCTTTTACCTCCTTGTATGTTAGATGAGATCAGACCAGAGAAATTTGTAGAAATTCTTTTGTGTTTAAGAAAAAGATCAGCTATTTTTCTCAGTTTGGAGGTGATCTTTTTAGGATATATTCAAATGACTATTTATAACTGCAAGACTTTTCAAAACCTACCTCTCTCTCAGCTAGATACTACCTCCTCTGCTGAGACAGGAATATACACTCCCAGTCCCTGGAAATGTGGGATAAAACATTTTAGCTGAACCATTTAACATGATATCTGTTCTGATCTCCTGGCAGGAAACGCACTCACAAAATTCTGTATCGGTGATGGCAAATAAAACATAAAGTTCCAAAAAAAAATTTTTTTAAAAAAAGTGATGGCTACGACTTCCCCAATCAGGTGGGTAGTGAGATTTCCATGGGAAAGAGTGACAGAAAGAAACATCTTTCATCTCAAAACTGCCTGAGTTTAATAAGCACCAGCTGGACCCCCACATCGTGTCACAGAAGATTTTTCTGGAGGAGCGAGTGGCACACAGCTTTTCTCTCCCTTGCTTTGTTTACCTTCCTATCTTGCTGCAAAACTGATGCAAAAGGAGCGGCAATGGACGAGGCAGGATGCAATTCCAAGCAATTACAGGTCCCACAATACATGAAAGGAACAAAATTTCCTGCCTTGATTGTGAGGCCCTTCGGCTGGATATGAATCTGCAATGGCACCTCAGGGAGCAGCACACAGATTATGTCAAGCATTAAGGGAAAAAAAAATTAGATTCATGATGTCTGTCCAGGCTGAGTCATTTCCTCTCACTTCGCCTGCAGTGAGAAATTGGTGGTTATCATAAATCATGGACCTAAATTCTTATGAGAGAAGAATTAATTTCGCTAATGGAAACCCTCTGTGGCAATTGCATTCCTCCATTCTCCCTCTTTTTGGGGGGTGTGGGGGAGTATTTATGATGTCTTTTAAGCAGAGGTACTTGACTATATTTTAAGAATTCTATAATAGAGGTTTGGAAAGGAAACTTCAAAAGGTAATGGGGGAAAAAAAATAATCTTGTGTGTGACCAGCTTCTAATTTCTGAGGCTGGCCCTTGGTGCAGTTCCTATCATGGCTACATCTTTGCCACTGACACCAAATCCAGGTGCAACTTTTTTTTTTTTTTTTTTTTTCAATCTCAATAACAAACAAAACCCCACAAAATTGTACCAAACAATCCTTTGCAGGCACCTTGAAGTCTGGGGTGCTCTGTGTGAGCTGACAAGAGGGAGCTGTGGGGTAACTGGAAGCACTCGTGGCTAACCCCTTGGATTTTACATTATTCTCCCCAGTGGAAGTCCCCATGAGGAATTCAGTGCCTGAAGAGTTCTGCAAACTGTCAGCATTGAGAACAGAACAGCTCCTGCCTTTTTCAGAACATGGCTGAGGAGTTTCCAGGCCATTCCTTGGAAAACCATGCGCTGCTGAGCTCCCTGATCAAAGTCCCCCCTCATCCAGATGTCAGTGCCAGCTGTGGAATGTTCTCCTCTCACTGACACCTTGGCCAGGTTTCCCCAGAGCCCAGAAAGCTCCAGGTTTCCTGACTGCAGTGCAAGTACATCTGAGTCCAGCTGCCTTTAAGTGTAGGATACATTAAAAACCCACAAAAAAAGGGCTTTGAAGAGCTAAAGCTGAGCTGCTTCTGAAATGACACCACTGAAAGATATTGAGTGAGAAAGAGAGTGAAAAGTCCCTCCTGTGTATATTTTAGATATTTGGCTGTTAAAAAAGGCGTGTCAGTCAAAAGGCTCCTTTCTCCTGATGAAACAGCAGCCTCGAAAAACAAACATCTGAGACTCCACAGCACAGGTTTGGCTCTGCTGCACAGAAAATGGGGAGCTCAGTTAAAGAGGAGCAAAGATAAAGGAGGTTATGAGCAAATTCTTGCATTTGGGATATGAAAGGCTTTTTGTCCCAGCCTTTTGAGCAGTTTTGGTCTGAGTTCCCACAGCCTTATCCCCAGCTGCTCTTCAGGAATCAGCCTCCTTGAGCAGGTTTAGCTCTCACTGAACCACGGCTGCTTTCCCCTTAAGTCTGAAATGCCCTGGATGAAACAAGTAGTAGGGCTATTTATACTAACTCTTCACATATCCAGAGTCAGAATTCCCGTGGTGCTTGCTCCATCCCACTGAATCACAGCCCACACCTGATGGAAAGGGCCCTGCTCCCGTGTGGCTGATCTCAGTGAAGTCCTGATACTATGGAAATGAAAAACGTGGACCTTTCTAAAGGAAGGAACCAAATCAAATGTGTTTTTTTAAGATCATCTTTAAGGCAAAAAAAGAAAAAAAATCCAGACTAGAGAAACTAAGAAAAGAGCAATAAATCCTCTAAAAGCAAAGGGTTTGTATCACTGGGTGGGAACTGCTGATTTTGCAGGTTTTAAGAGAGCTGGATCTAAGAGTTCTGGGTCTGCCCAAACCACCTGCACAAGTAAGTGCTTGCTCCCAAGTTCCAAACACCCAGTTATTTATGTTGTCCCAGTCCATGGCAAATGCCAAAGCCATCCATATAAACCAACTGCAGGGGTAACTCACCGACACAAATTGTGCAAGTAGTTAAAAGATGACAAACTCAGAATCCAGGCTGTGCTTCATTTCAAATGCACACAATTTACTGCTCCAGAGCAGCTCTGCTTGTATGCAAACATTTATTACGAGAACTCTCTGAACTTAGGAGAGTAGGAGATAAGGACATAGTGTTTGCATGCTCTATTACCTTTCAATTATTTTTATAGGAGTTTTATGAGACATTATGCAACATTTTGAAGCAGTTCTTTTGAGCGTAATTTAGTGACAAACACACCTGTAAGTTATGGCTACAAAGCATCCTTGCTGATAGCTGTAGCATCAATTATCTTGCTTTATGCTTCATAAAACTGCCCCCCCACAAAGACATAATTAACTTAATTAGGTCCTATCACCACAATGGTACACTCTTAGCATATTAACTGACATTTTCCTCACGGGTCCTCATGGATCAGAGCCCACATCTCAATCCACGTGCCTTTCACACATTTTCACAACAAACTCGACGTTTTTTTGTCGGGACAGCTTTTTCTTTTGGCAATCAGGCAATGAGACCAAGAAAAACCATCTCTGTTTGAATTCCTGCTTTCCCTGCACAGCAATCTGCCCTAGCAATACAAGCTGGTCCATTTTAAAAAAGACACTCAATCCTGTAACTCTATCCTCGTTGTCAAAGCATGTCAAGCAATGACTACAGGTTCGTGTCTCCTTGCACCCTCCTACCTTTCAGACATGTCTGGCTGCTGCATAAAATCCTCGCATCTTGCACAGGGCTATTTGTCTACAGGCAGAGCTTATCTTCCCATCTCTGCCCCTGCACAGGGAGCGACTTCCAGGGCCTCTGGAGAGGGGGAACCTGCCGGGATCCAGGCCGAGGTGGGATGGATTCAGTGTCTCCAGGGAAACGCTGTCACCTCGCAACGCGGGCACGTTAAGGAGCTATTGTTACCAATCTCTTAAGCACATCAAACAAATTCCTGGGCTGATCGAGCTGGTATCAGTGAACTGTCTTTCCACAAGGTGCCTAAAGATGGGTCGGGTGATAGGTGTAGCAGGATACGTGATCATCCAGCAGGATCTCTGTTCTTGCCCGCTGCGGCGGCTTCGCTTTCACCGACTGCTCTCACGGTTTTGCCCACTCCAAGTTGGTGTTTTCGTTGCCTGAAAGATCTCCTGCTTCATTAAAGGCTTGTTAAATGCCTTGTTAGTGTCTCTATTGGATGGAAAGAAAATCCTTAAAGAGGCTCACATGTTATGAAATGTTCAGGGAAGTTCTTTACGAGCGCCTCTTTTTGGGCGTTCTTGCCCCATGGAAACGTGCTCTGCCATTTTAGGAGAATCTTCCAGGCTTCCTTCTTCCAGTTTGCAGCTGAGAATGAAAACAAGAGATTCTTCTCTTGGTGGCAACCAACAGGTCAGGTTTGTGTCCGGTTTTTTACATTATATTTTTCTCAAAACATTAAAGCTGCAGGTTCTGAGAATCGGCCCAGTGAATTATTGCCATCAAAACGCGTTTGGGTTTTGTTTGTTCACCCAGACAAGGTGCAGGTGCTGGCAGGGTTCCAGGGTGGGGTTGCAGCAGCCCAGTGTGGTTGTGGGCACTGGTCGGTCCCTGCTGAAGTTCACAGATGACTTTTAAACTCCAATAGGAGTGATGCAACCAGGTTTTAGGCAGAGCTGTAAATCTGCCCTATTGATCTGCGACTCCCACACCACAGGCACAGCTCCTTCCTCACTCGAGCTCCTGGGCTCTGTACTGACAAAAGAGGGGATAAATAGATTAAAATCAATGTGGGAAAAATACACTATCCCTTCTGCCCGGGGATATTCAATTGGAAATGCCATATAGTCAAAACCTCTGTGGTTTAGACTTCTACCTTTCAGCTTCTTCACAGAAAAATTATTCCTTATCCTCCTTTTCCTTCGCATTTCTCTTTTTGGCCATAACAAAGGCTGATCATTACAAGGCCTTTCTGTACAGAGAGGTCTGTGCTTTCCCCAAAGGTTGCTGAAGGCTTCAAAACCTTCTCTTAGAAAATTCTCCTGGCAAGTTTCACCGTGCCACTAAAAGCAGAGGGGAATAATGGTAATTAGAGAATCTCAGCTCCATTCTGTGGTTCCAAATGTTGAACTGACAGATCGTTATGTGAAATTTAACAAAGTAGTCATTCCACACAGGTTTCATTAAAACTTTATGTGCTAAGAACTGAGTTTATTACGGGGTGGGCGAGGATGGGGTATTAAGAGATTCATCAGGTCACTTGAGCGAATCATTCCTCTGTCTGCTAAGAATAAAGAAATTAATATCTAAATCAAACAAGATTGTAATTTGGGGCCCTTCTACTTGCCATTTTTCCTCTGTCTATAAAATGAAAGGTATTGGGCCCCATCACAGACTAATGGGTTTCAGATCTTTTATGGCAAATGCATTCCTCATAAAGCCCATGAAAAATTATCTCTGTGCTATTTCAGAGGAACGACATATTTTACGTGGTGTCGGCCTTTCCATTATAAACACTATTTTTCAGATCTTTACAACCTGCCCGTAAAAATGTGCTTCTGACAAGAAATTCAGCAGTGTGTCCCAGCTCTGCAAGAAAGAAATAGTTTTTCCCACTTCATCTAATTTTGACCAGCAATTTCGTCTTTGAATTGGGTAACTAGGGAGTGGGCATCTGTCTCAAATGATGTCTCACATAATTTTTTGTCCCACTGGATTTTTCCCTGCATGTCCATGAAATATGTAGGAAGTGGGCAGAATCCAGCTCATCCTGAGGTCTGCTTAACGACAGAAACTATCCCAATTATTCTCACTGCTGAAGGCCACCAGAGACCTCACTGTTCTGGGCACAACAGAAAGTCAGGAAAACAGAGACTTTGTGCTTTAATTGAACAGAGCAGACAGACAAAGAGGAGGAAGAAAGGAAATTACATTATCCCTCCTCCTTTTATACAGAAATAACTGAGATGCTCAGACCATGAAATCCTGGCACTGTGGCAGCAGAAATTCTGTTCCTGTGCCCAGGGTCAGCATTCACACAGGATTCCCAGCCACTGACTTCGCTAAGACCAGACTGGATGAACAGTCTGGCTTTAAATCTGGGTTTACTGGCTGAGTTCCTGAGCTGACATTTTGTTAATCATCGTTAAAGAATATTTAAAAGACATTTCTATATTATAACATTTTTTTTTCTGATTCAGGGATAAATCAGGTTGTTGATATAATTATAAATTCCTTACGTAAAATCCTATTTTTGGTGTTAACTTGATACATATTGGTGTTGTCAAACCATCATCAGGCCAATGGCACC